>NC_132873.1:9257929-9577373 GCF_048164855.1 Canis lupus baileyi
TTTTCTCTTACTGATTTTAAGATTCTCTGTCTTTAATTTTTAACTTTTTAAATTATTATGTCTTAGTGTAGATCTCCTTGGGTTCATCTTATCTTTTCTGGATCTGGATACCTGCTTCCCTCCCCAGATTAGTTTCAAAGTTTCTGACCCTTCTCTCTCGTCCTCCTGGGACTCCTAAAATGCAAATGTTACACTGGATGTTATTGCAGAGGTCCTTAACCTAACTTCATTTTTTGAATACTTCTTTCTTTTGGCTCTTCAGTTTGGTTGTTTTCCATTACTGTCTTCCAGATTCCTAGTCTATTCTTCTGAATTCTCTCATCTGCTGTTCTCTCTTGTGTTCATTTCAGTTTTTTTTTTTTTTTTTAGTTCTGCTTGGTTCTTAATTAAAAAATATTTTTTTCTAGTCTTCTGTTGATATCACTAAATTCCTACTCTTCTCTCAAGTCTGGTTAGAATCTGTTACCATTATCCTTTTTTATTTTAGCACTTTTTCTGTGGCTTTGTCTTATTCTTTTGTATGGAACATAATTTTCTGTCTCATTTTGACACCATGTTTTTATGTATCAGTCAAATCATCTACAGCTCTTGGTTTTGAAAGTAGTGGCTTGAAGCTGAAGGCCTCCTGTGCAGCCCAGAAACACAATTCTCTTTGGTTACCAGATGCACAAGTGAGGTCTCCAGTGTAGGCTGCATTCACCCTCCTTATGTGACTGAACTGAGACAACTGTGGGCACGCTGGTTGGTAGGGATGTCCCCCCAGCACAGTTTCTTGAGGTGTTCAGCTAAGGCTCTTGCAGGTGTGGTGGTGGGCAGGGCTGGCTACCCACCCCACTCCACCCCCTTCCTAGGATAGGAGTTGCTTTAGGAGAGTCCACTGGTCCTGGTTGAGACTGCATTGAATAAGTTGGGTAGATAGCCTCTTAGGGGTGTGCTAATCCTGATCAAGGCTGTCTGCCAGGACAGAAGGTTGGGCTGGTCAAGGTAAATGAAAAGTGTCAAAACTGACACATGCCAGCATTGGGCCAGTGAGGGCAAGAAAATGGCACCAGTCAGGCTTCCATTTGCAGAGAAAGCTTCTACATATCTGTGACTCTCTGGCCCACACCTTAAAACTACCCAATAAATATGCTTCATATATGGCCCAGTTGCTTTTCAAAACACTGTCTCTGTGATAGGTCTCAGAGCAAGGGATATTGTGAGGGCCTTTTAAGAGCAAAGTCTGTTTCTTATAGCCCTCTGGCTCCCCTGAGGCTAATATTAATTTTCAAAGCTCCCAGAGTTGCACCCACTGATTATCAAAGCCAGGCATTATGGGTGCTTGTCTTCCCAATGTGGTGCCTCATATGGGGCTTGAACCCCTTGAGGACCTCATGCCTGTGCTTTCCTTCCTGTTTGCTGGGCTGCCACATGGGGTGTTTGGTTCCTGATCAGAGTACAGGAACTTCCCCTCCTACTCTTCGTGATGTGGCTTTTTAAACCAAAATATTTTATTTAAATTCAGTTTGCCAACACATAGTACGACACCCAGTGCTCATCCCATCAAATGCCCTCCTTATGCCCGTCACCTTGGCCTTTTTGTATTTTCAACTGTGGAGCTATTTTACTCGTTTTCACATCATTCTCAGAGCTGCTTTATATATGGTTGAACCCTAAGTGGGTCCATGGGAGGAAGTGAGGTTGGAATCTTCCTTTTCTGCCATCTTCCTGTGAGTTAAATTATCCCTTTATCAGTTTTTCTCCCTCACATATTTTCACTGGCATTCAACTTGCATCAAATGGGCTTTTGCAAGGAGCTAGAAGACAATTTGATATTAAAGGCACTGATAAATACTTGGGGTCAAAGTAATGAGATATAATGATTTCGATACGTGCGTGAATTAAAAGGGCAGTTATTTTTTAAAAAATTGTTCTAACATTCCATCTATTCAGACAAATCAAACTTTTTCAGTTGCAAATAGAAAGAAAATCCACCCAAAGTGTCAAAGAGAAAAGATAGTTAAAAATATTTATAACTCAGAAATTGTTGGGAAAAGAAGCTAAAATGATATAAGTACCATCTCTCATTGTCTCTCAGCTCTGCTTTCTGCAGTGTGGATTCACTCCCAGGCTAGCTTTCTCCACTTGGTGGCTCCAGCAGATTCAGGTTCATAGCCTCCCAGTACCTCTATTGCCCAGCAGTTTCATACTGGGTAAAAATATCCCTGATTAGCTAGCTTAGATCATGTGCTTGGATCATTCCTGAACTAATTATATAAATGGCAGGTAGAAGGGTGCAGTAGGTCAGGACTATGTGCCCATGCAAAAATTAAGAGTGCACAAGTAGAATTGCCCAAAGAGACCAAGATACTCTTATTAAAGAAGAATGGACACTTTGCCTAGGGAAAAAAAAAAAAAAATCCTTCAGATAGTCATTCTAGGTGTGCAAAACCAGAGCCAATGTTTTCATTAGAGAAGAAAATAAGCCACATTCTGGGCCATTGAAACAATTCTTTACTTTCCATTATCTTTCTATTTGGTAATCCATGTCATTCCATACTCTTAATTCTTAAAAGGCTCATATGCATATAAACGGCATCTGGATTTATTAAGAAATCAGTGTGATTATTAAACAACATGATGATGTTTGGGTCCTCTGATTTGCAGTAAGGTTATAAAATGCAGTAAAATCCTAAAGAAAGCTCCAGGAAGAGTGGGGGTGAAATGGGAATTACCATTGCAAAGGAACACAAAGAGCTGAACACCTGTGTGACAGGCAATCTGTGTTAGAAAATGAAAAATATTCCATAAATTCAGGCCTCTTTTGCATGTCTAGATACTATGATTATTAATATCTGAGTAACATTCTACCTCCCAAAAGATTATACCAATCATCTTAGTAAGTTACATTGAATTTTTTAAAATGAAATAATGAATAAGATTGCTATACTCTCTAAAATTAGAAAACTATATCACATTTTTTATAAGGCCTCAGTGTCTTAACTTAAAACTGTCTTTTTAAGGGCTCTTCTACGTTTCAGTGACAATTTTGCACATATTAAGACCTTGATATGGTTCTTTAGAATTCTGAATACTAAAAAAATATTATTTCAGCTATTTTCTAAAATAAAGTTTTACAAAGTCATTATCTTAAGGAACTACATTATTTTTGTTATAGTGTTTAAACTTAAAAAAATATTGTTTGGAAATCACAATAAAACACATGAAAATGAGGGGAGGGGACTGATGAAACAAAATTGACAAAATCTTGATAGTTGTTAAACCCAGGTGATGAGCAAATAATGTTCATTATATTGTTTTGTTTTTTAAAGATATGTACTAGTAAAGAAAACTTAAAAATTAGTGACATATGATTATTTTATAGTCATTTCTTATATTTAGAATTTAAATTAGGAAGTTCAACTCATTTTAGAACCAGATATATGTACCATATGCACTAGGCAATGCTGTTAGCACCTAAACAGCTAGATACTAAAGATACTAAATATAAAAATGTGTTAGAAAAACAAACTTGAAACCTCAATCAATGGATCCTTTTCAATTGTAATTAGAAATTTGAATACATATATGTATATATATAGAGAGAAGACAGTTACTTAAGAGGATACTACTAATTGCTAAAATCTAGGTAACTTAAATTCTTTGTCTTTACCTCTTGTACATAACTCAAGTAGAATCCAAGATTAGTTTATCAAAATTATGAATCATACCATTGATTTTTAAATATTTTAGTATTTCATTAAATGCTTTCAGTTTGTATGCTGGTGTAGGGGACAATTATCTACCCAAAGAATTGATGACAGTCAGCCATGCTGATACTGAAAATCACTCAAAAATTTGATTCCTAACGTCATCATTGTATAGCTCCAACTAGACTTAAAAAGAGTTGCCTATGTACATGCAGCTTGTACTATGGAAACTAAAATAATACAAAGATTTTCATTAGGAGGCATTATCCAACAGACTGAGAAAGAAAATTGGGAAAAAAAACAAAAAAACAAAAACCAAAAAAAAAAAACAACCGGAATGAATTCCTGGCCCATACTCCAAATTGGCCAATGGTAGTGCCTAAATACACCAGATAATTGTTCCACCATCTGCTTCACATTGATTACACAGTCCTGGTGGTACATTTCTTATGACTAAAGAGATTCCATTAAAAAATTAGACATTTCTAAATTAGGAGTTTTGTCAAAATAGCACAATATTAGCCCTTTAAAAGTTTATTTTTAGAGCAAATCCAAAACTTTGATGTTTCTTTTTTCTAGGTATTAATATCTTCAATATTTCTCACATATTTTTTTTCTTTAGTTTAATGCTATATGTGTTATAAAGCATAGAACTTCTAAAAATATTTTCATTTTCAATGAAATGCAAACATGTCTCTGAAGATGTGTAGAATGTTTTAACTCTGCACATAAAACACATTTTGACTTAACTGATCCTAATTAATATAAATGGCAACCTAATTTACTGGATAACTATTTTATAATTTAGGCAAAAACATTTATGAAAAATATTTTTAGTATTTTTAGTTCTAGAAAAAAGATAATTCCCATCTATTACATACTTAATCCAATCAATAGCTTACTTTTTATGTTTGTTATTCAATGAACTAGTCAAAGAGAAAGAAAAACTTTTCCCCCCAAACTCTAGATATTCTTGAACCAAGCTTTTCCACTTGGTGATAGAAATGCAGGCTTTGGGCAGCCCTGGTGGCGCAGCGGTTTAGCGCCGCCTGCAGCCCGGGGTGTGATCCTGGAGACCCAGGATCGAGTCCCACATCAGGCTTGTTGCGTGGAGCCTGCTTCTCCCTCTGCCTGTGTCTCTGCCTCTCTCTCTCTCTGTGTGTGTCTTTATGAATAAATAAATAAAAAATCTAAAAAAAAAAAAAAGAAAGAAAGAAATGCAGGCTTTGGCTTAGCCTTGCCATGACCTATTTCCTTCAGGGGCTGCCAGTCAAAGAATAGGCCATAACTGTAGGAACACTGTATTAGAACATCCAACCAAGACAAGGATAAGCAAACCATAAGCCCTCTGAGATTCATGAAAATGTCTTTAATTTCCAGAAGAGAGATTACAAGACTGCTTCTATAGAAGATAGTTTCATTTTATTGAGGCAACATATAATACTGATTTCTTTAACCATAAATACTATAGACTCATAAATAACACTCTTCTACCCTAAATCTTCTCACATCACAGAGGCCATTCCTGAAAGTACCTATTTCAGAGATTTAGTTTAGAGAGAGCAAGCAATCAAACAGGGGAAGGGGCAGAGGGAGAGAATCTTCATGCTGACTCCCTGTTGAGCATGGAGACTGATGGCAGGGCTTGATCTCAAGACTCATGAGATCATGACCTGTGTGGAAATCAAAAGTTGGACACTTAACTGACTGAGCCACACAGGTGCCCCTGAAAGTATTTATTTTAAATATGCCTTTAGCTGCTTCTTTTAAATACTAAACAATAAGAATTAGCAGTGGCATATATTAGTGTATCAATTTCAGACATTTTCTCATCTCTCCCATACTCTCAGCTGGTTTAGATCACAATTAGGTCACTAGTTCAAGTCAGGATTAACAAATTTAGTAATTACATTATTATGACATCTATCCACATGGTTCATTAGAGTTGTCTGATTATATACCCCTTGTACAAACTTACTGGCTAGATTTTTTTTTTCCTTTCTGGTTTCTATATATCACTAACCACTCCTAAACTCTTTAGAACTATAGAACTTCTTTCAATACTGTTCTTCTCCTGGTCAAATATACTTTTGGATTCTTATTTCCTGTAGACCATACCACCAAAACAAAAGCTTTGTTGTAGAGGAAAAGTGCATTCTCTGGAGGTTTCTGAGTAATAGTGTATAATGGGGGTAAAATTCTGAAAGTGGAAAGCAAGCTGTCATCTTCATTGGGTGATTCTTAAATATCAGATCCTTAATTGTAAGTATTTTCTTTGGGTCCTAGTCAATTTCTGCAAAACTGAATCCTGATTAGTGGTATTTCAGGAAGTGAATGAGGAAAGAGTGGAGAGACACTTGGTAGTCAAAAGCCCTGTTTGTATTTACTCTTGCACTTTGTATTCCTGAGTCCAGAACCCCTCTGTTTCAACTTTTTTTAAGAGAAGAAACTTACTTCTCTCAAGGGTTGTGTTTCAGAGGGATAGTTGCTTGGATGAGCGAGGTTGGAAAGAAGAGCTCAGGGGTTTTAAACTGCTATTTATATAAATGGGTCAAACCATGCCTCATTTCTGAATTCTTTTTAGCAGGTATAACCAATTCCAGAATCATTAGGAAGCTCTGTGGCAAAAATTAGTTTATTCATATTGAAGTTTTTCTTTTCAGGCTTAGGTCCTGCTTCCTCTGCTTTGCTTATGTCAGTTAGCATTCCTCCATCTATTTCCCATTGACATTTCTAGCCCACTTTTAGCACATTCTCCTTTCTCTTCGTCCTTGTGTACTTAACCGCCTTTTCTTCTTTACTGACAAGGCAGTGGCTCTGGCCTTCAATATACCACATTTAATACATTCTGCTATATGATATTTACATTTAGATGGAAAAAAAGTGATACCAATTTACCTGTGTAAATTAGATATTCTAAGTTTTTATTATATACTTTTACAAATCATCTACAAAATCTTAGAAAATATTAATTTTTAGTGAAAAAGATGAAGTCCCAAAATATATTTTTGCTTATTTGACCTTCACCTTCCATAGGCATTTTATAGGCCATAACCTATTTACTCCTCAAAAATCATCCTAATGTTATCCCAATATTAAAACCACAGAGTCTGAACAAATTCCTTGTGTCACAGTTGTCAGGACCAACATTCACATACAAAAAATGTAGGTACTTTTATAGAACCACAAAAGCCCCTGAACGGTCAAAGCAATCTTGACAAAGAGGAACATAGCTGGAGGCATTATACTTCTTGACTTCAAATTATATTATAAAGCTATAGCAATCAAAACAATATAGCATTGGCATAAACACAGACACATAGATTAATGGAATAGAGAGTCCAGAAATACACCCCCAAGAATGGTCAATTTCCTACAAAGGAGCTAAGAATATGCAGTAGGAAAAGGACGGTCTCTTCAATAAATGTCATTGGGAAAACAATATATGGAAAGGAATGAGACTAGACCACTAAAGACTTGCATGTAAGACATGAACCATAAAATTCCTAGAAGAAAACATAAGCAGTTAGCTCCTTGACATCTCAGTCTTGGCAATGATCAAAGGCAATAAAAGCAAAAATTAAAAAAAAAATTTCTGCATAGCAAAGGAAGCTATCAACAAAATGAAAGGACAGCCTACCAAATGGGAGAAAACACTTGCAAATTACATTTCTGATAAGTTAATACCCAAAATATATATAGTAAAAGACACCTCCTAGATCTCTATGGGGGGGAGGGGACAAGCAATGGGCACAGAATCTGAATAGATGTTTTCCTCATGAAGACATTCAGATAGACAATAGATACAAGAAAACGTACTCAGCATCACTATTAGGGAAATGCAAATCCAAACCAAAGTATCACCTCACACTTGTCAGAATGGCAATCCTTAAAAGACCAGAAACAACAAGCGTTAGCAAGGATGTAGAGAAAAGGAAACACTTGTGCATTGTTGGTAGGAATGTAAATTGGTGTAGTCACTATGGAAAGTAGTGTGGAAGTTCCTCCCAAATTAAAAATAGAACCACTATATTATCTAATAATTCCACTTTTGGGGAAAAAATCCACTAATTCAGTAAGATCTACTTATCTCCATGTTCATTGCAGCATTATTTACAATAGCCAAGACATGGAAGGAACCTAAGTGTTCATTGACAGATGAATGGATAAAGATGTGGCATATATACACCATGGAATATTATTCAGGAATAAAAAGGAGTGAAACCTTGCCATTTGCTACAACATGGTTGGACTTTGAGAGCATTATGCTAAGTAAAGTAAGTCAAATACAAATCCTGGATGACCTCACTTATATGTGAAATTTGAAAAACAAAACCCATAAAGAACAGATTGATGGTTGCCAGAGGTGAGTTTGGAGGAAATGGGTGAAGGTGGTCAATAGGTACACATTTCCAATTATAAGATGAATGAATTCTGGGGATGTAGTATATAGCATGATGATTAAGTTAGCAACACTATTATATATTTGAAATTTACTAATGCAACAGATCTTAAAAATTCTCATCACAGGAAAAAAATGTGTAATGATACGAGGTGATGTCAACTAAGCTTATTATGGTAATCATCTTATACATAAATCATGTTGTATATTTTAACTAATATATTGTTATAGGCCAATTGTACTCAATAACACTGGGGGAAATTAAATAGAAATGCCTGGGTCAAAAAGAAAAAAGCATTTGGGGGTCCATAATCTCTGCTCTTAACAATATGCTTACAGTCCACTTAAGCTCAGATCATGGTTTTGTGAGCTCTGATGTGAAATAGTATCTCCTATAATCATTAAGAACCCCCCCCCCCCAATAAAAACAACCTCCTAAGAATTACCATGTCTAAAGCCACAGACATCTAATCAAGTGTCCTCCTTAACTTACTGATCACTAAGGAATGGCTCTGGGCTTTGCTCTGCAATTGCTTCAAGACTCCTTTCCTAGGGAGCATTCTTTGTTTATGCCAATTAGTTTCATAGGTGGGCTTATGTCTTTTGCCAAGACTCCTACAGATTGGTAGCTCAATCTCAGGCTGTCATTTTGAGTCTGACCTGGCTCTCATTGGAACTTAATGAGCTTCTTAATGACTTCTGCTTAGCTTCACATATTTCATCTAGTTGGACATTAGCACCATAATCAACACTTCCCTCTAGAACTAATGTTGTGGGCCCTGGCCACCACCTGGCTCTGCCACTTCATCAGGGAGGGGAAGGACAATGCTCTACTGTCATTCTAATTGGATGGTATTGGATTTAACTGCCTCTTCAAATTATATTTTTAGTGATATTTAATTTAGCATTCAGAATATGACTGTTTTTAACCAATTTATGCTCAAAGTGAGCCTAAGATAAAATAGGAGCTGGATGATGTAGAAGAATAGTCACTTGTTTGGCTATCCAGGAAGCCAAGTTTAATTTTAGCCTTGAGAGAATTTGAAATCATTATAATTAGTTGGGTATTAAAGCTCACAAGTGAAAAGGACTCTCTTTTTTTAAAGCATACCCATTCATTTAGCATCATTTCACAACTGGCAGTCCATTCTCCCAAATGTGCTATCACTGAGCCTGCAGAGTTAGAGTAAAATATTTCTGGAGAAGTTCAAATAACTTGGAAGTAGGTCATTGCTGGAGATGAGATGTGGCCACTATAATTAACTTGAGTATCTATAGAACTGTAAGAAAAGTAAAACATATGTATTTGTGAAGAGGAAGATTATATTGTTTCATACATTTAGTTGTGGTACAAAACAATGGAACAGTTGGTTTCAAATAATTGCAAGGCACCCTGTGCATGGTGTTGGCCTTCAACACAAATTTGGGTAATAATCATTCCTGAGCTTGGGCTCCAGGGTTAATTTGAGGTGCACTCTAGAAAAATAGACAATCATTTTATAGTCACTTTGGAATTCTACATAAGTTCTGTTTCAGTCCAGATTAATACCCTGACTGAATAATATCAGTGATATGATGGTCTAAAGTATCTTTAAGAAGAGATGAGAATATATGACTGGCAGTTTAGTCTTCTGCCCCTGCACAGAACTAAAAAGGTATTTTGTAAGATTTAGAAAAAAATGCAAAAATGGGCTTTGGAATTTCCAGTAGAAAATGAAAGCAAAGCCTCTTCTTTTAACATAAGCATGTTATTGTCAACAGTGGCATCTCTATTAAGCTTGTTCTTTTACCTAAACACTCCTATTACTGTCATCTCTCTGGATTGTCATACTCACCACCCTGACAGAACAGACATTCCACTGTAAAATCTGTCAAAAAGGCCACTTGGTTTTCTACATCTTCTGACACATGCTGCTCTTTAATATCATCCTGTCAGAACACCTAGAGAAAGGCATCTGCTTTCATGCTTGGAGCTGAGATTGGGACTACCATCATACACACTGTAATCATTAGCCTTATGCTGCTATGAAATACTGCCTTTTGGAACCGTAGAATGTCTTGCTGGAGAATGCTGTTGGTGTAAATCTATCATGCAAGTTAGATTGCACACATTTTGGTAGAACTAGTTATTTCGAAACAACTTTTCTAGTGTGAATCTGCTTTAATTTCTTTTTATGATGAATTGTTTTGAAATATATATTGGATTTCCCTGTGCTACAATCAAGTGGTACCTGCATTGAAATCAAAGTATTTTTGGCTTGACTTATCTTGATTATATTCTATTCAGATAAATGGTATATGCCTCTACATTCACCTGAAGTTTGTTTTATCTAAGAATGTTTCTGTTGGTTTAAAACTATGATTGATCCAAGTAATTCAGGAGTGATACTCTGGACAGTTTAATTTAACAAAGATGGCTTTCCTGGAACCTCATTGGTAGGCCATCGAGCTTTTATGTTCTCTCTTGTTATCTGGTTCTCTTGTGGCATATATTTATGAGAGGCCTGAAGAGTAGTCTATTAATATAAGGGATGTTTTGTTTTTTAAAAAATATTTATTTACTATGAGACACATAGAGAGGCAGAGACATTAGGCAGAGGGAGAAGCTCCCTGCGAGAGGTGTGATGCAAGACTCCATCTCAGGGTCCTAGGATCACAACCTGAGCTAAAGGTAGATGCTCAATCATGAGTCACCCAGGTCTCTTTAAGGGATGTTCTTTTGTAAAGAATAAAACAGAACTTCTAAACCTAGTACATGTGGTGTATTCATACATTTGCCTTGGTAGGATGTGGACTTATCCCAAAGACAATTGTAGATTATCTTCCTTGGAAAGCCTTCAGAATGTAGAGCAGCACATGCTTTTATTTTCAAATCAATGAAGTTTATTTTGGTACTAGTAATTAAATAGTCACATTATCGCTGTAATAGTGAGCGAAAGTGTCTAAAATAAAAATGATGATCTCTTGCACACATAACCCTCCAACACCTTACCTTATCTCCTAGCTTAACTCTCCCTTGATGAGGCTGAATAATTTGGTTTATATCATTCCATAGTTTTCATTTGCTCATAAAGACATCTGTACAACATAACTTGTTCTTTTCCTTTTAGCAATATATCATGGACATGGGCAGATTTACCATGAAAGGAACCATGAATTTTAGGGTCCCCTACTTGTATAGGCCCCTTTCAAGTCCCTGGGAGAGGGAGGTCTTAGAAATTATTTTATTCATAATTTTGTATTTTTTTCTCCCTCAGAGAGGGTCCTTGATTTTTATCTGCTAGGCTCCACAAAATCTGGAACTGCTCCTGAACATGGAAATCTTTCTAGGTCAGTAGAACTGGAACACATACATCCTTTTTGTTCTAGCATTCTCATAAATGGGAATCTCTCTAACAGCAAAGAATTGTCAAATATACAAAAAAAAGACAAGGATTATCATAGCATTTTTAAGACACTAAAAATATGACAACTGCCTTTTTATCACTTGGGGAGAATTTTTTAGTTATGATAAACCACACTTTGGAATATAGCATGTGCTTTTGCATTTACTAAATAATGGCAAATTTTTGGCTTCTAAGGATGGATTTGATTTTTGAAGTGATCAAAAGTATTCAGTCTTGTGGAAAATAGAGGAGCAGTTGTAGTAGTATTACCTTTGATAAGCAATTTGAATGTCAGCGCAGATTATTGGTGGTTGGAGGGAAGATGGCAGAGGAGGAAGCTACTGAGCGTCACCACCTCCCACAGCATACTGGGCAACAACTGTATGTATTGCAGATCACTCTGAAAATGACCTGAAGACTGGCAGAAAAGATATTCCACAGCTAGTCATAAATAGAAGGACACATCAAGGAGAGTAGGAGGGTAGAGACATGGCCAGGAGCTGAACCACCATCAGATAACCATAAGCAGGAGGATTATTACAGGCACAAAAGAGCAATGGGCTCAAGCCCCATAATGAGCACCTCAGGCCCAGGGAACCTGCACTGGGAAGCCAAGTTCCCATAATTTCTGGCTTTATAAAAATCAGCAGGACTTAATTCTGGAAACTTTAAAAATCAGTGATTCCTAACTCCAGGAAAGCCAGAGGGCTTTCTGGAAATGGAGTCTCCACTTTAAAGAGCCAGCATGCTATATCATTCATGAGAGACCCAGCAAAGAAGTAGGAGTTTGAAAAGTGCCTGGGTTATACATGAAGGAGATTTATTGACTAATTTTAGCACATGTGCCAGAGGGGCAGGGATCTGCAGGAGATTTCTCTGAGAACAAAAGTGCTGACAGGTGCCCTTTTTCTTGCTTTCCTTCAGCTTAGATAGCTGAATATTTAAGAGCCAAGTCTGACATCTTCCATCTACCTTGCTAGTACACCACTTGCCCTGCCTCAGTGTTTCCTTGTACACACCACCAACCAATCTGTGTATTTGGCAGTCATCCCTTCAAGGTAGCTTCCACCCTACTACACCCAGCAGGCAGTCCTGGCTGGGACTGGTGTCTTTTCAGAGAGACTTTTGCTCCATGGAGGAGGAGAGCTAACTCCACACACTGTCATGTTCACAGTAGCTCAACCAAGTTTCTCAGCAAGATGCACTGAGACTAGCCCTTACGCACTAGTGTGCCCAAAGCAGTTGTGGCTCAGCCACTACAGGAGGATACAGGTATCCCAGACAGGGGAAACCTCTAGAGTGCCTGGTTCTGGTGACCAAAAGGAATTGTGATTCTGGACCCCACAGGATATCTTCTACATAAGGCCACTACTTTCTAGGTGAGGAGATGTAAATAACCCACCAATACATAGAAACAAACACACATCAGCCAAAATGAGGAGACAGAGGAGTATGTTCCAAACAAAAGAACAAGACAAAACCAAGAAAAATTGTTTATCTCTGTTTCATTTAGCAATCTACTAAATAAAGTGTTCAAAGTAATAGCAATAGTCACCAGATTTGAGAGGAGTGGATAAACTCAATGAGAAGTTCAGCAGAGTAATATAATGTATAAAAAATCATTTAGAGCTGAAGTATATAATAAAAGAAATGAAAAATACACTAGAGGGAATCAATAGAATATTAGAGGATGGAGAACAAATCAGCAATCTGGAAGACGGTAATAGAAAGCATCCAAGCTGAAGAGCAAAAAGAAAAAAATACCCAATGAAACAACAGATGAACTAAAGTTCTGTGACAATATCAAGTGTAATAACATTCAATTTACAGGATAAGAGAGAGAAGAAGGGCAGAAAACTTCCCTAATCTGGGGAAGGAAACAGATATCCAGGACTTGGAAGTACAGAGAATGCAAAATACGATGAACACAAGAAGGTCCACATCAAAACACATAATAATTAAAATGACAAAAAATAAAGAGAATTTTAAAAGTAGCAGAGAAAAGCAAACCGATAAGGTAAGGGAAATCCCGTAAGTCTATCAGGTGACTTTTCAGCTGAAACTTTGAAAGCCAGCAAGAAGTTTGATATAGTTGAAGTATTGAATGAAAAAAACTACAACCAAGAATATCCTACCCAGAAAGATTATCATTTAGCAGCGAGGGAGAAATAAAAAATTTTACAGACAAACAGAAGTTAGAGGAGTTTATTACTGCTAATCTGGCCTCACAACAAATTTTAAAGGGACTTCTTTAAGTGGAAAAAAAAAGGCTATAACTAGAAGGTAATTATGAAAGGAAAAAAAGTCACTGATAAAAGCAAACTGATCAAGGTTAAAACACAAAAGTGGTGTGATCAATTATATCTGCAAAAATTATTCATGGGATACATGAAATAAAAAGTTGTAAAATATAACATCATATACATAAAATGTGGAAGCGGAGTAAAAATAGAGTGCTTGGAGAATGCTTTATAATTAAGTGACCATCAGAAAGAATATCCGATGGAAAAAGGTCTCTTCTCAACATATGGTGTTGGGAAAACTGGACAGCATGCCAAAGAATGAAACTGGGCCACTTTCTTACACTATACACACAAATTCAAAATAGATTAAATATCTAACCATGAGACAGGAAAGCATCCCAATTCTAGAAGAAAACATAGGCAGCCACCTCTACAACATCGGCCATAGCACTTCTTACTAGACTCATCTCTTGAGGCAAGGGAACAAAGCAAAAATGGACTATTAGGATTTCATCAAGATAAAAAGCTGCTGCACAGCACAGTGAAGGAAACAACCAATAAAAAGCAGCTTTTGGAAGGGAGAAGATATTTGCAAATGACATATCTAATAAAGGGTTAGTATCCAAGATCTATAAAGAACTTATCAAACTTGACACTCAGAAAACAATCCAGTTAAAAAATGGGCAGAAGACATGAATAGACATTTTTCCAAAGAAGACATACATACAGATGGCTGACACATGAAAAGATGCTCAACATCACTCATCATCAGGGAAATACAAATCAAAACTACAATGAGTAGTTTTCTCACATCTGTCAGAAATGGCTAAAATGAACAACACAGAAATCAACAGATGTTGGTGAGGATGCAGAGAAAGGGAAACCCTCTTACACTGCTGGTGGGAATGCAAACTGGTGCAGCCACACTACAAAATATAGAGGTTCCTCAAAAATATAAAAATAGAACTACCCTAGGACCCAGCAGTTGTACTACCGAGTACTTACCCAAAGAATACAAAAATACTGATTTGAAGGGATACATGCAATCTGATGTATGGCAGCATTATCAACAATAGCCAAATTATGGAAAGAGCCCAAATGTCCCATCGACTGAAAAATGGATAAAGAAGATGTGGTATATACACAATGGAATATTATTCAGCCATAACAAAGAATGACAGTTTGTCCTTTGCAGCAACATGAACTAGAGAGTATTATGCTAAGTCAGTTAAAGAAAGACAAATACTTTGATTTTACTCATATGTGGAATTCAAGAAATGTAATACATGAACATTGGGAACAAAAGAGGGGAAAACCATAAAACAGCCTGTAAATTATAGAGAACACACTGAGGGCTGCTGGAGAGAAGGTGGGCAAGGGATAGGTTAAAGAGGTGATGGGGATTAAGGAGGGTACATTTTGTGATGAGCACTGGGTGTGGTATGTAAGTGATGAAGCAGTAAATTCTACTCCCAAAACTAATACTACACTGTATGTTAACTAACTGGAATATAAAAACTTGGAAGAAAAAAAATTTGACCATTAAAATAGACTGCCATATAAACAGGATGGTATATATGAACCTTATGATAATTACAAACCAAAAATTTACATAGATACACAGAAAAAGAGAAAGAGTCTAAGCATAACACTAAAAGTCACCAAGCTACTAATGAAGAGCAAGAGAATTGGGAAGGAACAGAAGAACTACAAAAACTACCGGACAACAATTAACAAAATGGTAATAAGTACATATCAATTACTAATTACATGTAAATGGACTAAATGCTCCAATCAAGATATAGAGTGAACAGATTTTTTAGAATTTTTTCAAATAGCAGCTTAAATTATTATTTTATAAAAGAACCATCTCTATGCTGTCTACCAGAGACTCACATCAGACTTAAAGTCACTTATAGAAAGTGAAAGGACAGAAAAAGATATTCCATGCATATTGAAACAACAAAACAAAACAAAACAAAACACTGGGGGTAGCAATACTTGCATCAGACAAAATAGACTTAGAAAGACTGTAAAAAGAGACAAAGAAGGGCATTACAGAGTAATAAAGGGATTAATACAACAGGAGGACATAACAGTTATGAATATCTATGCACCCAACATAAAAGCACCTAAATCAGAGAAAGACAAATACCATATGATCTCACTCATATGCAGGAATTTAAGAAACAAAGCAGATGAACATAGAGGAAGAGAAAGAAAAATAAAATAAGACAAAAACAGAGAGGAGGCCAATCATAAGAGGACTCTTAACTGCAGGAAACAGAGGATTGCTGGCAGGGAGGTGAGAGAGGGATGGGATAGGTGGGTGATGGACATTAAGGAGGGCACTTGAAGCAATGAGTGCTGGGTGTTGCATGCAACTGGTGAATCACTAAATTCTACCTCATAATATAGTATGTTAATTTTTTATTTAAATTCAATCTTTAAAAAATGCACCTAAATGTATAAAGTAAATATTAACAGACACAAAGAGAGAAATTGACAATAATATAGCAGATTTTAACATCCCACTTACATTACTAGATATATTATCCAGACCTAATAAGGAAACAGTGGCTTGGAATGACACAACAGACCTGGTGGACATAAAAAATATATAGAGAAGAGTACACCCTAAGCCAGCAGAATACAGATTCTTTTCAAGGTCACATGGAACATTCTCCAGGATAGATCATAACTTAAGCCGCAATACAGATTTCGATAAATTTGATAAGACTGAAATCATATCAAGCATATTTTCTGACCATAATCATATGAAACTAGAAACCATTATAAGGAAAGAACTAAAAGGAACAATTTTTGCCTGCATGGAGCTAAACAGAATGTTACTAAGCAACCAATAGGTCAATGAAGAAATCAAAGAAGAAATACACTATGTTTCAAATTCTTTGGGACAGAGCAAAAGCAGTTATGACAGGGAAGTTTATGGTGATATGGGCCTACCTCAAAAACAAAACACGAAACAAGAAAAATCTCAATCTAGCCCTACACTTAAAGGAACTAGAAAAAGAACAAAGCCCAAAGTTAGTAGAAGGAAGGAAATAATAAAGATCAGAGAAGAAATAAATGAAGACTTTAAAACTAAGAGCTAATTCTTTGAAAGATAAAATTGATAAGGCTTTGCCAATCAAGAAGAAAAGAGTGAGGATTCAAATAAACAATATCAGAAATGTGAGAGAAGTTACAACCTACACAGAAAAATATATGATTATAAGAGAGTAGTATAGGGACACCTGGGTGGCTCCATGGTTGAGCGTCTCCATCCAGCTCAGGGCACGATCCTGGAGTTCTGGGATCGAGTCCCACATTGGATTCCTGCAGGGAGTCGGCTTCTCCCTCCATTTATGTCTCTGCCTCTCTCTCTCCCTCTCTCTGTATCTCTCATGAATAAATCAATCTTACAAAAGTGGTATAAAAATTATATGCTAACATGCTAGACAACCTAGACCAAATGGATAAATTCCTAGGAACATATAAGATTGAATCTAAAAGAAATAGAAAATTTGAATAGACTCATAACAAAATCAATGGTAATTAAAAAAGATTTCTAAGAGGGCACCAGGGAGGCTCAGTTAGTTAAGCTTCTGGCTTTGGCATGGATATCTCAGGGTCCTGGGATCAAGCCCCCATCCTGCTCCCTGCTCAGCTCAGTACATATCAATTACTAATTACATGTAAATGGACTAAATGCTCCAATCAAGATATAGAGTGAACAGATTTTTTAGAATTTTTTCAAATAGCAGCTTAAATTATTATTTTATAAAAGAACCATCTCTATGCTGTCTACCAGAAACTCACATCAGACTTAAAGTCACTTCTAGAAAGTGAAAGGACAGAAAAAGATATTCCATGCATATTGGAATATCCTTCTGTGCTCTCTCTCTCTCTCACAAATAAATAAAATCTTAAAAAAAAATAAAAAATAAGTCTCAAAAGTCAAGGACAAGATGTCTTCACAAATGAATTCTATCAAACATTTAAAAAATAGTAACTATCCTCTCCAAACTCTTCCAAAAACTTGAAAAGGAAGGAACACTTCCAACTTTATTAAGAGGCCAGATTACACAGATATCAAAACAAGACATTACAAGAAAGAAGAAAGAAAGAAAGAAAGAAAACAGATGGAAAAATCCTCAACAAAATATTAGCAAACCAAATTAAAAAAAAAATACATCAGAAAGATCGCTAAACAAGATCAAGTGGGATTTATTCCAGAGATGTAAGGATGATTCAATAAATACAAAGTCTTTGTGATACACTGCACTAACAAAATGAAGGATACAAATTATATAATTATTTCAATATTTGTAGAAAGAACATTTGACAAAACTTAAGAGTTTATGTCATAATGCATGTTAACAAAGTAGATATGGGCAAACCTACCTTAACGTAATAAAGGCCATATATAAAAACCCACAGCTAACATCATATTCAAGTTCAGGAACAAGACAAGAATGCCCACTCTCAAGACATTTATTCAACATAGTACTGAAGTCCTAGCTATAGCAATCAGCCAAGAAAAATAAGTAAAAGTCTCCTAAGTTGATAAAAGAGAAGTAAAATGGTCATCAAATACCTAAATGTGAGACCTAAAACCATAATATTCCTAAAAGAAAGCATAGTACATTCATGGATATCAGCCTTGGCAATATTTTTCTGTATAGGTCTCCCCAGGCCAAGGGTAAGAAAAGCAAAAATAAACAATTGAGACTATAGCAATCAAAATTAAAAAAAAAAATGCACAGTGAAGGGAGCCAACAAAACGAAAAGGCATTCTACTAAAAGAAAATATTTGCCAATGATCTATTTGGTAAGGAGTTAATATCCAAAATGCATAAAGAATTCATGCAACTCAACATCAAAGGACAAATAATTTCATTAAAATTAGGCAACATACCTAAGTAGACATACAGATGGCCAAGAAACGTGCGGAAAGATGTTCAACAACACTAATCTTCATGGAAATGCAAATCAAAACCACACTAAGATACCACCTTACATCAAAGATGGTGGAGGAGTAGGGGGGACCCTCGGTGTGTCTCGTCCCTCAAATACAACTAGACAGTTCAAGTCATTCTGAACACCTGAGAGATCAACTGGAAATCTGAGGAAATGAATGCTGCAAGTGTACAAGTGTACAAGTAGAAGAGCAACCAGTGTTTGGAACGTGGGTGGTGTGGAGACCTGAGTCCAGTGGATGTAGCTGAGGGAGCCTACTCGGGGAGGCTCCTATTACAGTATTATAAGCAGAGGAGAGCAAAGTCAGAACTTTTAGAAGTCTGCTACAGTGGGGGGACTGTCCCTGGCTTAAAGGTGCTCAGGTGGGGGAGAGGGGTGGTGTGACAGTGGGACCCCAGGATCCCTGGGGTCACAAGAAGAGGGGTGCCCAAGTGTGGCGGAGTTCCCAGGCATAGGAGTGGGGAAGCCAGCTGAGAACAGTGAGCCTAGGTGCCAGTTTTCTGCTCTGTGTTGTCATAAACTGTGAATTGCGGTGCATGGGTGTGCCACTGCTTTCCTGGGAAGGATCCAGCAAAAATCAGAAGTTGGCAAGACCCCCCCCCAACACACACACACACCATGGGAATAGCAAGGGTCTGTAAAGCAACTAAAATTGGGGGTTTTGAAATGCAGTCACATGCCTGAGATCAAACACACTTGGTCACAGGCTGAGTGAACAGAGTCCTGACAAAGTGAGGGAGACAAGAGTAATTGCCTGCTTTTCTGTGAAGGCTCCCTGAAGAGCCGGGGTGCAAATGTTTAGTTCTGGGAGCAAAACAGCTCCACCTAGTGGAGTCTGGAGCCACTGCCTCCTGCACTGGAGGCCCGTTTCCACTAGGACAAGTTCATCAGTGCATCAGGACAACTCAGTACCAATAACCCCGTCACACTGAGTTTACCCATCAGAGAGGGCTGCAAAGCTTTAGCTCTTGGGGAAAACAATAAGTAGCATTCTTTGTATTTTTATTCTTTAGTCTTTTATTATTTTTTCAGTTATTTTCTCATTTTAAAAAATATATATGCATTTTATATACACTTTAATTTTTTGTTTCTTTTCATTGTATTTAATTTATATATATGCATAAATGTATTTATATACATGCATATATATTTATACATATATATGATATACATATATATCCTTTCTTATTTTGAGATCTAACTTCTTTTTGACTAGTACACCAAAACACAACCAGGATCTGGTGTTTTTCCTGTTGCTATTGCTTTTGTTTTAATGATGAGATGGAGAAATTCACCCCAAAATAAAGAATAGGAGTTAGTACTCACTGCCAGGGATTTAATCACTACAGATATAAGTAATATCTGAACTAGAATTTAATATAGTGATTATAAAGATACTTGCTGGGCTTGAAAAAAGTATAGAAAATACTAGAGAATCCCTTACTGTAGAGATAAAAGAACTAATATCTAGTTAGACCAAAATTAAAAATGCTGTTACTGAAATGCAGTCCCAAGTGGAGGCCATAAAATGAGATGAATGAATCAGAAGAGTGCATCAGTGATATAGAAGATGAAAAGAGGACAGAAAAAGAAGAAGCTGAAAAGAGGGGAAAAAACTATTATATTATGTAGGTAGACTTAGAGAACTAAGTGATTCCATAAAGTGAAATAAAATCCATAATATAGGAGTCCCAGAAAATGAGTGGGAAAAAGGGGCAGTAGTTTTATTTTAGCTGAGAACTTCCCTAGCCTAAGGGAAGGAAACAGGCATTCAAGTTCAGGAAGCACAGAGAACCCCCTCCTCAAAAATCAATAAATATAGGTCAACACTTTGATACATAATAAACTTGCAAATTTCAGAGATAAAGAGAAAATCCTGAAAGCAGCTCATGACAAGAGGTCCTTAACCTATAAGGATAGACACATAAGGCTGGCAGCAGACCAGTCCCCAGAGACCTTGCAGGCCAGAGGGGACCGAAATGATATATTCAACATGCTAAATGGAAAAAATATGCAGTCAAGAATACTTTTTCCAGCAATGCTGTCATTCAGAATAGAAGGAGAGAGAAAGTTTCCAGGACAAACAAAAACTAAAGGAATTTGTGAATGCTAAACCAGTCCTGCAAGAAATATTAGATATTAAATGGAATCCTTTATGCCCAAAAGTAGTAAAGAAAGGACCTGAGATAATCTACAGGAACAGCTACTTTATAGGTAACACCACAGCACTAAATTTGTATCTTTCAACAATTACTCTGAATGTAAATGGACTAAATGATCCAAACAAAAGACATGGGGAAATCAGAATGGATTAAACAAAAATCAATATGTTGTTTAACAAAAGCATTTTAGACCCAAATAGGCCTCTAGACTGAAAGTGAGGGGGTGGAGAACCATTTATCATGCTAATGGGCATCAAAAGAAAGCTGGACTGGCAATCCTTGTATCAGACAACTAGATTTTAAACCAAAGACTGTAATAAGAAATGAAGAAGGACACTATATCATAATAAAAGGGTCTATACAACAAGAAGATCTAATAATTGTAAATATTCATGCATTTAACTTGGGAGCAGCCAAATAAATAAACCAAGTAATAACAGAATTAAAGAAACTCATTATAATAATACAATAATAGTAAGGGACTTTAAAACCCCACTCACAGCAATGGACAGATCCTCTAAGCAGATCAACAAGGAAACAAGGACTTTCAATGACACACTGGACCAGATGGACTTAACAGATATATATTCAGAGCATTTTATCCTAAAGCAGAATACACATGTGCACATGGAACATTCTACAGAATAGATCACATACTAAGAGCATTTTATCCTAAAGCAGAATACACATGTGCACATGGAACATTCTACAGAATAGATCACATACTAAGCTATGAATCAGGTCTTAGCCAGTACAAAATGACTGAGATCATACCATAGGTATTTTCAGACCACAATGATAATGAAACTTGAAGTCAACCTCAAGAAGAGGTTTGGAAGGACCACAAATCCATTGAGGTTAAAGAATATCCTACAAAAGAATGAATGGGCCAACCAGGAAATTAAAGAATAATTAAAAAATATATGGAAGCAGATGAAAATGAAAACATGATAGTCTAAAACCTTTGGGATGTAGGAAATGTGGTCATAAGAGGGAAGTATATAGCAATACAGGCCTTCCTTAAGAAGAAAAGTTTCAAATACACAACCTAACCTTACACCTGAAGGAGCTAAAAACAGTACAGCAAATAAAGCCTAAATCCAGCAAGTGAACAGAAATAATAAGGATTAGAGATCAATGACCTAGAAATCAGAGGCACCTAGGTGACTCAGTGGTTGAGTGTCTGCCTTTGGCTCAGGGCATGATCCTGGGGTCCTGGGACTGAATCTGCATCAGGCTCCCCACAGGGAGCCTGCTTCTTCCTCTGCCTATGTTGCTGCCTCTCTCTGTGTGTCTTTCATGAATAAATAAAATATTTTTTAAAAATTATATAGAAATAAAAGATCAGCTGATTCTTTGAAAAAATTAACAAGATTGATAAACCCCTAGCCAGACTTATAAAAAAGAGAATAGAAAGGACCCAAATAAATAAAATCATGACTGAAAGAGGAGAGATAACAACCAACACCAAAGAAATACAAACAATTAGAATATTAAGAGCAATTATAAGCCAACAGATTAGGCAATCTGGGAGAAATGGATACATTTCTAGAAACATATAAACTACCAAAACTGAATCAGGGAGAAATGGAAAACCAGCAAAGAAATTGAATCAGTAATCAAAAATCTCCCAACAAAAAAGAGTCCAAGGCTAGATGGCTTCTCGGGGGAAGTCTACCAAACATTTAAATAACATCTATTCTTCTGAAACTGTTCCAAAAAATAGAAATGGGAAGAAAAAACTTCAAACTCCTTCTACGAAGCTAGCATTACCTTGATCCCAAAACCAGACAAAGACTCCACTAAAAAAGGAGAATTACAGACCAATATCCCTAATGAACATGCATGTAAAAATTCTCACCAAGATACTAGCTAATAGGATCCAACAGTACATGAAGAGGATTATTCACCGCAACTAGATGGGATTTATTCCTGGGCTGCAGGGGTGGTTTAACAACTGCAAAATCAATGTGATATACCACATTAATAAATGAAAGAATAAGAACTATATGATCTTCTCAATAGATGCAGAAAAAAGCATTTGATAAAATATAGTTAGTATCCTTTCTTGATAATAACCCTCCACAACATAGAATATACCTTATCATAAAAGTCATATACCAAAGACCCACAGCTAATATCATTCTGTATGGCAAAAAGTGGAGAGCTTTTCCTGGAACATCAGGAACATCACAGGGATGTCCACTCTCACCTTATTCAACATAGTACTGGAAGTCCTAGCCTCAGCAATCAATCAGACAACAAAAAGAAAAAAAAGGCATCCAAATCAGCAAAGAAGTTAAATTTTCACTCTTCATAGATAACATAATACTCTACATAGAAAACTCCAAAGTCTCCACCAGAAAATTGCTGGAACTGATATAGGAATTCAGCAAAGTCAGACATAAAACCAATGCACAGAAGCCAGCTGCATTTCTATGCACTAATAATGAAGCAGCAGAAAGAGAAGTCAAGGAATCTGTCCCATTTATAATTGCACCAAACCCCCATAAGATGCCTAGGAATAAGCCTAACTAAAGAAGTAAAGGATCTGAAAACTAGAGAATAATTTAGGAAAGAAATTGAGGAAGACACGAAGAAATGGAAAGACACTCCATGCTCCTGGATTAGAAGAGCAAATATGGGAACAAAGCAAGTTCTCAAATTTGCCTGAATGTTGAAATAAAGAGTTAGCCAAATAAAATTATCCCATGACTTTGTAGTCAGCTTCTAATTTATTTAAATTATTTTTATGCATATTTATAAAAATGTATTTTAGAAGCATGATATTAGATGTGCTTTTATATTAACAAATCAAGTAACAATTCTTAAGAATTACTCAAACAGGGCCCCAATTTTATTTATCTATCATTTAAAAAATATTTCAAAAATTATTAATGAGAGACAGAGAGAGAGAGAGGGGCAGAGACACAGAGGGAGAAGCAGACTCCCTGCGGGGGCCTGATGCGGACCCGATCCCAGGACCCCAGGATCACGAGCTGAGCGGAAGGCAGATGCTCAACCACTGAGCCACCCAGGCGTCCTGGGCACCGATTTTAAAATAACATTTGCGTGCTAATTCCAGTTCAACGCAGAATGTCAGATAGCAGGCCTCAGAGAATATTTGTTAAAAGATCAAGAGCAGATTGGTGGTTATCAGAAGCACAGGTTGGGTAGAGAAGGGGTTTGGAATTGGAATTCAGTGAAGTCAAAAGGTACAAACTTCCAGTTATCGGGTAAGTGCTGGGGATATATTATACAACATGATGACTATAGTTAATATTTTTTGCGAGCTATATTTACTAAGAAAGTAAATCCTAAGAGTTCTCATCACAAGGAAAAAAACTTTTTTGAGATGATGAAAGTTAACTAAGCTTACCGTGGTAACCACTTCACAATGTATGTAAGTCATTTTGCTGTACACCTTAAACTAATGCAGTGCTGTAAGTCACTTATATTTCAATAAGACTGGGGAAAAGAATACGCAAGTGAATCAAAGAATCTTGTAATAGTATTATGTATATGGCATCTTGAAAACACAAAAAAGAGGGAGAGGTGTTAATTACCTAAGGGTGTCAGACAATGCTTGCTTCACAGAGGATATGATATTTGAGCCCAATCTTTAAAAATAAAAAGAAGTTGAAGGGAAAAAAAAAAAAAAAGAGGGGATAGAGAACATTTTGAGTAGAAGGAAGTGGTACATAAAAAGGCATAGCGGTGGGAAGGAATTTAACTTTTGGAAAAGTTAAATTAATTGGGTTTGGAGTGTAGGGTGTCTGTCTATGACCGTGAGGAGCTGGGATTGAGAAGTTTGGCAGCTGCTCAAAGGCAAATAGTTCTCTCCAGTTTATATTCTTATACTGTGTCCTTTTATTTTCTTTCCTCGGTGGTCCGTGTTGGAACAAAATTTCTCTACTGGATGAACTTTGTTTTCCATATTTAGTTGACTTTTTCCTCTACAGAGTGTAACCAAAAAAACCCAATAGTCATAACTTTTCCCTTTTTTGGAACATAAGGTGGTTATTAACAAACGGTACAGATAATTTAAGAGCTAAATTGAAATATTAATGGAAATTCATGATCATGAAAAGAGAGAACTTGCAAATGGCAACCAGAAAATTCATCACGAGGTCTTCATTACTGAACTTCAAATTTGGATCTATGCTTGCTGGTTGTTGAGTCTAAAAATAAGCTTATAGTTTTAATTTTTAAAAAGTCTAAACACTTTTTTTTGAGTATATATAAAAAATAGAGACTATAATCTTAGCTTCTTAGAGTTAGAGTGCCTGGCTGATAGCTACTTAAGCTCTCTGTGTCTCAGTTTCTTCGTATATTAAACGGGGATTTTGTGTGGTTTAAAGGAGATACTACTAAGTAAGACTTACATAATGCTTAATATGTGTTACAAACTCATCTAAGTACTTTACTAAGTCATTTAATCCTCACAACACTTCAACGTAGGGGACTACCTTCTGTGCCAATATACAAATGAGGCACTAAGAAGTTAGAGAAGTTACCAAAGAGCATAGAAGGGTGAGTGATGGAGTCAGAATTTGAACCCTGGTGGCTTGGCTCTAGAGCCAGACTCTGAACTACTGGTTACGCTGCCCAATGAAAACAATGAAATCTGTGAGTGCCTGGTATATCACGAGTGCTTGATATCTGATAGCTATTAATGTTCTAGAGCATTTTCAGTACTATTTGAAGGCAAACATAATCATGAAGTTTCTATAGCTGTCTCTGGTTGTCTATGTCAAAAGAATTAAATGAAAATGGAACTTAGTGACAGCAATTCTGCAAAAGGCAAATCTAACGTGTTCCAAGTATGAGGACTTGACCCACGAATAGACTTTTGAACGCACAGAAGTGACTGGATTGTATATGCTTCAGTAACTCTCTCCTAAATAGAGCTTCTTTTACATGGTCTTCAACGTTGCCGATCGAAGAAGCAGCATATGCTTTGGAAACCAGATCAGCAGATGGCATGTTTGGCGGCCTACTGCATAAATTGAAGAGATGAAAAAGTTTTCCTGCCTGGAGAACACGTTCTGCCAATGGCATGTAAGTACCTACCTTCTGCCTGGAGAGGAATGCACAGTGTTTACCAGGAGGGCATCCAAGATTACTTAAGACATTTACACATATTGTAAGTGGGATAAGGAGGGGGGAAGTAGAGATAGCAGTTGTGGGGAAGAAAATTATTCTAACCTTTCTCTTTTGTAGAAATATGTCACCACACTGAATACCAGCAGTTTCCTGTGTGCAGGATCATATCCGAGAAACAGTCATAGAGCTACATGCATATTGTCCAATTTAACTTGTATAACCTGGTGTGTCACAGAGAAATGCTAACAAACACCAGTATTATTTACGTGGAAGAGGAGAACTGATGTATAAAATGAAAATTATTTGAGAAAAAAACATAACAAATACAGTTCAGGTAGCTCTCATGCCTTGGTGAAGAGCAGGTGCTTTGAGGCAACTCAAATTTGTGGTCATAATCAAGGGAAGCCAAAGTATATTATATTTTCATAATGCTTTTAATTTTGTTCCTCTTAATATGTTCATGAAAGAACTGAGACTTGATTTTAAATTGAGGTGCTCTGAGATGGTCTTGGGATAGGTTAATAGGTCATTCAAATTAATGAGGCTGTTTTTAGAAGTTCTAGATCTGGTATCTTAAATATGTATTAATCGCCTGGAGTAGAGGAGAAATAGGTCAGTGATACCAGGTGGGTGGGCTAAACTGTTTTATCAACAGAGATTGATGGAAGTTTTGCTTCATGCATGAACTAGTGCAACAGCTTTCACTCTGGTCTCCCAGCATCTTCCTCTTATCTCTCTTTAAACAAATGTCACACAATAGAGTGAATTTTGATAGCTACTCATTTGCCTTATGATTTGCATAATCTCCCTTCCATTTACTTTACCCAGCTCCTGCTTCCCAATCTTCAAAAATTCGGTTCTGATCGGAATGTTCTTTCCTCAGAGCACCTCCTTTTCTTCATTATATGAGTTTCCCTCAAAGTCTAGTCTAAGCATTCTCTTCTTTGGGGAGCCACCTTGGAGCTCTTAGACAAGGTCTAGAACACCTTCTTACATGCCACCATAGTACCTGTACCTCTTCACAGCACCATACAACATGTAACTACTTAAATAGTTATTTGTGATAATCTTAAATAGGGCCTATCCTCCCCCACTCAACTGTAAGTTCTGTGAAGGTTGAGAATATGTTTTGTTCATCTTTCCATTACCAGGGACAAGCACATGGGTATTGTGCTCAATAAAAGATTTGCTGATGGAATGGAGTTACATGTTACATGGTAGGAAAGTGAGGAAAGGGAACTAAGGTAGGGTAGAGGCTTCAGGATGAGCAAACACACAGAGGTGGGGATCTCAGGGCCAGTCTTTGGCTTTCACCAGTACTCTTTACACCCAGGACTCTCTTATGGAAGATCTTAGCAGTTGTCATGTTTAAAGAGGCAGAAGGTCAAACAAGTTGATCTCATGGGTCCTTTCTCTACTTTATGACTTTTTATAGCTGGCACATCTTTTCACAACTTCCAGAGGAATACACCTGATCTCTGACTGCATATTGAACAATTACTAGGAGACAAAGGGACATGATGGCAGTACTCTTCATTTAGAAAACGATAAAATTCAATATAAAAACTTCCAGGGAGTGCATAGACCGGAGCTATCGTTATCAAGAGAGGATGGTGTCATATCTGATAATCTCTCCATCACTATTATTTTGAGCACCCCCTCCTCCATGAGAGTGTTTAAGGCTAAAGGCTATTACCTACAGTCACAAAATCTGATGCACAGAGGAGCACCTGCCATGAGTCATAAAGGTACTTATTATAATAATATTGAGTCACTGGAAAGGGAACCACAAAATCTAAGGTTAGGTCATGAAAAATGTAGGTTCTATTTTGAAACAAATATGTTTTTGTTTAGAGATACTGAGCATTTTTTCACAGTGAAGTTATATTAACAAAAAGCCATTTTGCAGAGATAAATTATGCTTCTTTGCACATTTGTAATGGAATTTAATTCTTGGTCAAACATGAAACAGGTTAGAACCATTCCTTATTAATTATATTTCTTTGAGGATTTGATCTTTCTGGTCATTGGCATCATTCATGTGGGTGGGCCATAAATATTTTAATTATTTTCTATTCACCACATGGCATGGACCTTGGCGGCAGGAGGGATATTCAATGATTCTGTTGCTGCAAAACCTGGCTAACAAATCACTGTGATATTTACTTTTCTTTTTCCAAATCTACGGGGAAATAAATTTATGGATCACTTAACCTTTTGCCCAAGGAACAAATCCAAGTCAGTTCTGAATTAATATTGCTCTGAGGATGCAAAGTGAGGTCTAGTTTTCAAAGCAAAGCTGAGAGTTAAGGCAACAATCCAGATAATAGAGGCAGAACTACCTGTCCTCACCTGAATTAAAGGATTGTTCCAGCCTTTAGTATGTCTGCATGGACGTCTAATAGAGTGGTTTGTTTGTTTAGCTTGTATGGAGTAACAAATTGCCTACTGCTTTGAATCTGGGTTCTCAAAAGGCCAGAAAAACTATAGCAACCCTTGTCCCACTAGGAGATGGTACAGATGCAGGTACTCTCCCTCACCTGAGGACTCCTGATCTAGCTTCACCCATAGCATCTGGCTTCTTTCAACATCAGAAGGTATGGAGGATGCATCAATAACTTCATTGAGGTTTTGGATTTCTACATTCCAAATTTGCCAAATATGCTGTAAATGTGATGTTCCAGCTCCATATTCAAATAATGACAGCTCTTAGGCATTCTGAAAATATTTTACTCAAAATGAAAAATGTTGGCGAAAATAAAAGCAACCATTCTTTGGGAATTATGCTTCTCCATATCGCACACTTGATGTATGAAGAATTTGCCCACATGGAAAGACATCATCACTCTTTCATACTTGGAATAACTTTCCCAAAAGAAAAGCCCCTCTTGATTTTGCTAAGTTACCAAAGCTCTGGTTTGATGCAGGAACTGTTGAAAATTTAGCTTTGGCATGCATTTTCCTAACAGCGACTAGGAATTTAAAAACTATTTAAAATGGCACATGCTCTGTACATTCCCTTGAACTGTCCTCTGAATGCATGGAGTGTTCTTTAAAACATGTAATAATCAATACTTTGAAAGGTACTGCTTCTTAAAATTGTTGTCACTAAACATACCAATTTTCTTTAAAAAAAAAAAAAAGTGCCATTCTGCTTTCCCTTGCAAGTTTTTATAGACACAGCAATACCAAGAATTCCCTTAGGATCTAAAGGAATATAGGATTATTCATTCCCAGTAGATTCAGTAGCAGATCGGAACCCCTGTTCACTTTAGTTACTGAAATTGCCTTAATAAATTCTTCTCTGGAGAGCAAGAACCAATTACACTAATGTAGAAGTAAAAGCAATAATTGACTTCGCATCACAGAAAACATCCACTGGAACTAGTAATGGAAACAGTGGTGACCATGTTCAACTCACTGTTGTTTCCTGATATATGCTATAGGGTTTATCATTTACATTCTGTGATTTCAAGTCTCAACTGTCATGAAAGAATGTTTTGCGGCTCCTGAGAAAACCTCTGAGCTATCTCATTTTGAAGGCAAACTGTTTTAACCTCTTTACCTATCAATTTGTCTATAAATTAGAAATAAATTAAACAATGTAAATGCCAATAAATTATCTCTGGAAACTGACTAACAGGGTCTTTACTTTTTTTTTTTTATTAAAGAAAATAAAAGAATGTTGGGTCCCATTCTGTTGCTTGTTTTCTGAATATTAAAACTCTCACTCATTATTAACAGTTCTTGAACAATAAAGCAGAAGCAATCACAGAGGACTACATAAAATGTAATTTCAGTAGAGTTCAATAGAAGCATTTCTGAAAATTGTTTTAGGCATTTTCTTGAAGATTGCCAGCAACTAGAAATGCTTTCAAACACTAAAATTTTGCAAAGCCTGAAAATTCATTTGATGCTTATTGGGTAAAAAGATCTTTCATTTCTACCTCATGAATACCAACAGTGAAATCTGCAGTATTTTAGAGGTCATCAATATAGATGTGGGACTTTGGGATCTGCTTTAAGGCAAAATGTTTTGTAATTTTTGTTGGATAATGACAAAATTTAGCCCCATTCACCATGATGTTACCATCCTCCTCTAATATTTGCCTTCCTCTTTGCTAACAAAATGTTTTGAGTTGTTCATCCCTTCATTCATTTATTCCTTCTGATAACAATAATTTATGTGGGTCAGTGACACACAAATTATGTGTTTACTGTGTTTAGAAGTGGAGAAATAGTGTTCATAAGATTCACTCTCTGCCCCCAGGAAACTTAGTCTGGCCCATTCATATTCTGTCTCCTGGATACCGAAGCAATCCTGAGCTGTAGATCGATATGGCGGGGGCAATTTTCATATTGTTTCTGAAAGAAGACCCAGAAACAAGGATATTGAAGAGTCTTCTCCCATCTTTGATGTTAATCATCTAATGCTTAGGACTTTGACAGAGGAAGAATATGCCCATAACTACAAAGCCAGATTACCGTAATCAACGCTGGTGGTCAATAAATTCTTGCACTCAGGTTTCACATAGACATAACTGGGGTAGAGCTAACCTAAAGGGGCCACTCAACAACTAGATTCATTCTAGATTCCTTTCTAGAACTAGTCCAGGGGGACCTTTCCTCATCTCTAACAGGGCAAGTTTTCTCAGATTTCTCAGCCTCCCAATAGGACATCAAGACCAGTTCTGGGATTAACCTTAAAGCATAGATACAGTGTTAGAATGGGGCAAGTCTCACAGATATCCAACTCTGGGAGTGACCCCTATCAGTACAAAAAGAACATGGGCTTGGGAATCATAATGCCTCCATTAAGGTTAAGTAACAAGTCTGGCATTTACAAGCTTTGCAGTGGTTCTAAAATTTTTGTAAAGCTGGAGAAAATAATGCACTGAAAGTTGGAGATTAAATAAAATATTTTACGAAGTACAAACAGCTTGATACATAGTTTGTAACTACTCAATTAATATCCCCTCTGTCTCCTCTTTTCTCTATCTGCCTGACTACAGAGCTGGTTGGCTAGGAAATTGCTCAGAATTATATCAGATACTTGTAAAATATACATGAAGAAGCAGATTTTGATGCAATAATGTATATAAAGGAACATATCAGTTTTCAAAGGGAATGTACCATTTTTAGGGATGACTCACAAGAGGCTATCTAGTGTCAATCTAATCCAGAGTTCAGCAACCTGCAGCAGGTATGCCAGACGGTGGTATGATGAGCCAACGTGCTGGGCATGTTGCCATTCCCCAGGTGGAAGAAAGTCCAGACTAACTGCCAGTCTAAGCCTGGCAAAATGAGTCTTGAGTTTTTACTAACTGCTGCTGCTCCTTCTATTATACAACTGTCCCTACAGAACAAGGGAAAACATTGCCAAGTAAAAGCTGGAGCTCGCTTCCTAGAAGCAACATCTCTGGAACTTGTTTAACCACTTTCATCCCTACACTCTCCTAATCACAAGATTTTGTAATATGCTTTGTAGGACATTGTTCTTATCTTATCTGGATGTGTTCTCCTCTTTCCTTTTCCTAATAGAATTCTGATTTTGTTTAAGCATCTGCCCTGTCACAGGTAGCCCTTGAGGGAAGCTCCAGGGATGGGCCCTGATTAGTCCAAGTCTATCAAAGTAGATAATTATGAGAAGCCTGGCTCTTTCATGCTAAAAATGAACAAGGAAGCATTTAACTTCGATTGCTACTGGCAGCCTTCCCAAATTTAAAACGGAACTGGTCTTAGGATGAAGCCAATAGAACAGAAACACAGAGCAGAGATACAGAAAGAAATTAAATGTCCTCACTATTGATACCACAGAGACAGCGGAGCAATCCATTCTGCCTCATACGGGAATTCCTAATATGTAAACCTGTGCACTCTCTTACCATTTAAACCAGTTTGGGTTAAGTTTCCTGCTATTTGAAGCCAAATTATTCCTGATTTACCTGCTATATTAGTTTATTGGTGCTGCTGTTAACACATTACCACAAACTTAGTGGCATAAAACACACAAATTTATTACCTGTTCTAGTTTGATCTCTAAAATTCTGGAGATCTAGAATTCTGAATGGGACAGTAGTGCTGCCCTTCTTCTGGAGGCTCTCGTGAAGAATGCAGTCTCTTGCCCTTCCTGGCTCCTAGGGGCTGCCTGCTGCTGCTAACCTCTGTTTCTATCACCTCTCTTTTTCTGACCCTGATTCTCCTGCCCCGTCTTACTAGGACCTTTGTAATTCTATTGGGCACACTGGATAAATCCACGATAATCCTGAGACATTTACTTTAATCATAACTGCAAAAACCCTTTTACCCTATAAGGTAACATCTCCCCAGATCCTGGAGAGTAGGAGGTGCTATCTTTCCGGGGAGGAGCGGCATTATTCTGCTTGCCATACATGCTTAACATAACCACATGGCTACATTTCCCTAGATCTGCCACCTAGAAGTTCCAGCACTATCAAGTTTTACATTTTTAAAGTTTTGTCGTTCGGTCTTATCATTTAACCAAAATTTAGAGAACGCCACATGCTGGGCATTGTGCTAAGCATCTTACTTACAAAGATGAAGAAGTCATTGTCCTTCTTCAAAAAGGGAAGATAGTCTAGAGGTCTTATTAGAAAATATTTAGTGTTGTAGCGGAAGAAGATACGTCAATAGGGAAGGATTCTTGCTTCTAACTGCTAGGATAGGCTGCTGGATTGTAATAAGGTATTTTCAGCCACTGAGGTAGAGGATGATGTCACCAAAATACATGATCATCATCAAGAAAAGACAGTCTTAAACTAATCACTTCTAATTTGGTCCTATTAAAAAAAAATAATAATTTGGTCCTATTCATCTTCTTCTTTTTCTTTTTTAAAGATCTCTGCAGGTCTGGTTTCCTTAGGTCAAGTAGACATAGTTCGAGAAAACACCTAACAAATCTGAGAAATGTGGTTCAGATGATTTTGCACAATATATTTAATTCACTTTATAATCTATTTATTCAACCAATGTTTGCTAGGTTACCAGGAAACGTGCTGTACCCCAGGAGCAATTCAGAGGTAATTAAGACATCATGATCTTCTGAACTCTAATTAGAGACAGGATAGGTATACAAGAAACTATAGTGCATTTAATACATCTTATAATATTTAATTCTGCCATGAATTGCTCCATTATTGGCTTCTATTTTGTTTTTACAGCACTTCTTTTCATTTTTTCCATTATTTTTAATTCCTTCTCCTTTTGTTATTTAACATTTTTAAAACACCGAAGATCACAGAAAAATGTATCACCTATAAGGCAACTGCTTTAAAAATAAAGTATTTTGAAGAATCTAAGGCACAGAGATTGTAGGATGCACAGCTATGTACCACTAAGAAAGAAAGAACTTTCAATTATAATAAATAAAATCTTAAAAAAAAAACTTTCAATTAAGCAGACACACTAGCAATTGTAAAACATCTCCCAACCGTAGAGATGTTAACTTGTGAAATTAGGAACTCTCCTCCCTGTTTCTCTCCTCCCTGGGGTGACCAGTATTTAGGTCAATACCCACTTGAGGCATGTGGAAAAACCCACAGAGGGTATGTTGTTATATAGTTCCCAATAAGAATCTATATGCCTAAAATTTATAGATGTCTTGATAGACAACAAAGCATACCAGGGTTACTTTCTCCTTTTTTCCCCAGTTTCTACAACTTGACCACATGCATCACCCACAATATTTCAGGAATGGTGCTATAGAAAACTGTATTTTTCCTTGTGATGTGAGTACATATGTGCCTATGTGTGTGTTGGTGGGTTGCATGTGTATTAGTGTCAACATGTATTCGTGTGCTGGTTGTGAGTCTAACTACTCAGGAGAAGAGATAATAGGTCATGAAAAACTATATTCTAGACTCATGTAATGAAGAGAGGATGTGAAAGAGGATTGAAGACCAAGGTAAGAAAAAAATAAATAGAATAGAAAAATCTCTGCCCTACTTTGTCAACTGCTTTTTGGCAACTGTTCCCTAACAACGTTCTTGAGAAACCAAAATAGCTCAGAGATACTTCAACTTACATATTTTCTAACAATTACACAATTTCTTAGAAACTCAAACCCTTTTATTTACACTAGAAAATCACTGAAATTAAACCTCGGTTTCAAAAGTAGCTAAGGTCTAGAAAAGCCAGCAAACACTAGAGAAAGAGAGGGAACGGAGGCTGCTGTCCTCCTAATCCTCACCACTCACCTGCCTGAAGAGGTTACTTCTCTCGCTGGTTAAAGGAGAGAAGGTCTGTTCTGGCTTGTGCACTCCAAGACCCAGGTTTAAACTTATACTAACAAACTAACACCGTGCTTATCTTGCAGGCTTTTGATTTCAAATATCTTAAAGCATGGTGTACTTTTCCCACAATATACTCAGGACATGCATCAGTCACCTAACAGGATTTTTAATCATGAAGACCTTGCTCTCCATGTGCCAGGAAGTACATACACCAAAAATATAAGACACTGTGCCCTCTCTAAGGAAAGAACTTAGATTTATTGAGTGCTTACTAAGAACCACACACTGAGCGAAATGATTTTGTTTGTGGTATTTTACTTAATCGAGTGAGGTATGCATTTACTTCAATGTAACTTTGGTGCAGAAATCAAATGTTCTATTCCATATAATGATTAACTGAGTAAATTACTCTAGCGCAGCTCTGTTTGGGATCCCTGATTATCAACACATTCGCTTTTGGGTCTGCAGGTGCAAGCTGCCTCTCCAGCATACATTTTGAGAAATTTAGAGTTTTTGATGTTCTGCTTGGCTCCATTCTATTTGGTAGAAGATTTTATGATACCAAATATTTTAGAAGAGAGAGTAGAGGAATAAGCTGGTGAGCGATTTAAATGTAGGAACAGATTTTTTTTTTTTTTTTGTAATTTTCTGTCAAATATCCAGAGGTTAGTGTTCTTACAATGGTAGCCTCTCAAATTTCCTGTTCTGTGTAATACGTAATCAGATTTCATTGTAAGGATTAATTTTAGCATGTGCTAGATTTTGGACAAATTGGCTTACTTGGAATTTGATCTGAAGAAAATCATTCTGGATATTTTTAGAGTCATTTCTAGATTCCTCTCCTGCTATATTGCTGCCAAGCACACCCGTTTAGATGTTCACTTAAAATAATTAGCAGAAAGGCAGTGTTTATAAGGTGTCCATAGGATAAAATCCAAATTCTTAGGGTACATTTCCAGGTAGGTTCTTTGCACACGAGCCTCTATCTCTAGTTCTGTGTCCAACTGTTCCTGATTTTGCATTGTTCTGTTTTAGCACTCATCTTACTACATTCCAATTTTACTTTTTTCTGGCTCATAGTAGACGGAAAAGCTCAAGGGTAAAAACATTATCTGGTTTATTTGCTTCCATGTTCCTGGAACATGGTCAGTTATGTGCACATAGTGGGTGTCCAAAAGGAATATTGCTAAATGAACAATTTCACATTATTTCAATTATGATCACAACTTACGAAACTACTGCTATGTTAAAGTGAAACCTGAAATTCTTTTATTTCACTCATCATTTGCAGGAAATAAAGACATAATTTACTTTTGTTAATGCTTTACCCACCTCTGCCTCTTCATGAAAGAGGTCCCTTCCCTTCAAGTTTACACTCCTATTCTCAGTCATCTCTCTCCCTCCCACACTCCGGTCCTTACCCTTACCATACATTTAAGTTACAAAGTAAGGGCTGTTGTCCTCAGAGTGGGGGTTTTGCTTCAAGATTCCTCTGCTCTTAACTTCTATACATAGATAATAAGTTGAGTACTGCAAGTCATGGACTGCATGTGTAATAATTTAAGATATTTCTTTTTTTTCTTTTTTTTTTTTAAATTTTTATTTATTTATGATAGTCACAGAGAGAGAGAGAGAGAGGCAGAGACACAGGCAGAGGGAGAAGCAGGCTCCATGCACCGGGAGCCCAACGTGGGATTCGATCCCTGGTCTCCAGGATCACGCCCTGGGCCAAAGGCAGGCGCTAAACCGCTGCGCCACCCAGGGATCCCCAATTTAAGATATTTCTAATTTGCAAATCAATAAAGAATTTACTGACTTTTGTCTCACACAAATACACTAGATTTAATATAGTTCTGAAAGGCTGAACTTCATCATAAGGGTATGGCTCATAATAATGTTTTGTTGCTTTATAAGCACCTCTCATGTAATCAATAGTATCATGAAAGGAAGTGTAATCCTTTATGTTTGCATTGGCATATAGCACCTCCCTGTCATCTTTATATCCTTGCTGGTGAGAAAAAGACATTATATTAAAGGTGTTATAAAACTACCCAAAGAAATTCTTGAGTATTAGTAGTTTATTCTGAAAACAATTTTTTTCTGAAGCAATTACCTTTAGTTATTAAGAAAATCTTAGCCTAGATATTTAACCTCACCAAAATTTCATAAATCAGAAACTCTTATAATTTTACTATGTCCTTTGATATAATCTTTGATTTTCTCATAGACCTAGTCACCTAAAGCATACATCATGATTTTCCTTTTCTCTTGAATATTGCTTTGTCCTTCCAAGAGGATCACTAAATGTAGGCAGTGTTGTTCACTAGTACATATATTTCAATATTTGTTTCAATGCAAGTTTTTTTTCAGTACTAGTTTTATTTCTAATCTTAACAGATGGGTAACAGAGTCTCATGGCATTTATGGAGATATGGGTGTGTGGACAGCAAAAGCGAAGGAAGGGCTAGGATTTTCTACTACAAGTTGGCCAAAATTCCATTTTCCTTATTCTTGGTCTAGAATTATTGCATTATAAAATACTAAAAATAGAAGAATGAAAAGTTATTTGCCCTAAGTTATAATCTTTTGGGGATCAAGTCTATAAGATCCATGTAATCTTCTCTGGATGAATGAATTAAAAAAATAAAGAGGGTTTTTGTGCAGGCTTTGACACCTACCTTTGCATCCTTGACAAAAATTGACTTCCTTTTTTCTCTGTTTCAATTTCCAGAGATACATTTCAAGTGACATTAAACAGGAAAGTCATTTTTTTTATTCTTTTAATTTCAAATTTTTATTGTATTCTTGACTTTTTTGTGTATTTGAGGGAAAGAAGTCTGATCTTGTTTAATTTGCAAGACTAGTTACACTGTTATGATGTTTCAAGGAAAGCGGAGATTACTATTTGTTCCATTTGGCTTTGGAAAGGGAATAGAACACACTACAGGCTGTTTATACTATTTTTATTATAAAGAAGAAGCATAAAGAGCATGAAACTTGGGTCTCTAATGAGTTTTATATAAGAATCTCTAACTTCAAAGCCAGTATGTGAAGAATCACTAACATTTGATTGCTGTATGAATCTGCTATATAGATCACTTTTATTTAAAAAATAGGATACCTAATAGGAGAGACCTATGAGACTGAGATATATCTCAAAGTTAAGAGAGGGGAAGATCTAGTAACAAACTATACAAGATACACACACAGATATCAGAATCTTCTAATCTTTACGGGAAAATAAATTCATGTAAGTCAATAATATTAATTATAACATTTTGAGGTTTGACTACCTTTACAGATAACCTCTAACACACAGTCTGCAACAGAACAGATACTAATGCACAGCATATGCTTGGTAAATAATTGACTAGGCTGTCCTCACATAGGAACAACAGATTTTCCCCACAGAGTACTTATTTAGTGCCACTTCATTATAACCTTAGAGTTATCCTACATTTTGGAAGCCTTCAGTCAGACATGGTGAATTACCCCAGTAACAGTCCATCTTAGTCTGTGACTCTGACAATGACTAGAATAGAATAAAAGCACCTTCAGAGCTCTAAAGTGACTTGGAACAACCATGGCAGGTAGGCCTGAAATCCGGGAAGTTAGAATATTCAGTTGCAAAAGAGCTCTTGAGAGTGTCAAGGAATTTGGAACTAGCATAGAAAACTTAACTGAAGTGGAACATCATATATTCATTCCCACAACATAATTCTAGTATTACAATGTGTTCTAACTCATGTTCTTGAGAAATGCAGCAGGTTAGAGTTCCCACGGAGGGGGGCAAAAACCCACAAATTTTTAAATAAAGATCAGTGCATGTTGGGGTGAACACTGCAGCTTTATAATATATAGCAAAAGCAGTTGAAGCAAGAAGCATGTTGGAGACTGAGGGTGGTTCAGGCATGGATGGGAAAGGTCAAACAGAAGGAACTTAAAAATTCTGTTGGGACTTTTTCTAAAAACCAGTGTACTTACTGAAAAATAGACATACGTAAAGTCAATTTGGAGAGATTTTATCAAAGAACACCACCTGGTAAAGATGGATAAACAAGAGTAGTCAGAAAACTAGAAGGAAAAAGACTACAAGGGAGGCATTATAGACATCATAGGAAGGTGTTACCAAGAAGTCAAGTCACAGATATAAAGATGAAGCAAAGTGTTAGGGCTTACCAATCATTAGGTCATTTTTGATCTTCAAAAAAAAAAAAATACTTCCAATACTGAGATGAAGGTGAAAAAGTATATTGTTTATTTAAAAAAAATAAAGGAAAAAAATTAATGGGCATAATGAAAAAAATGGTCCAGAGAGGAGAGATTAATGATACCAGAGAAGAAATAATTTTGATAGAGTAGTATCTCAGAGGAAGCAAAAGACAGTAAGATCAATATTACTGATCGAGTGGTTGGCCTTGGAAAGGAGTTACGGCTTTCTTGAGATAGCATAGGTGATTCTTCAGATAAGTTTGAAAGAAAAATTGAAGGCATTCACAACCTTATTTATATTCTCCTGATTTAAAAAAAACAAAAACAAAAATATGTTATCTGTTGAGAATCAGGAACCAGAGGTGTCTTGGGAAAAATGAATTATTATAGAGAATGAGTAAGTTAACCAAGGATCAATATTGAGATAAAGTTGAAAAGTGAAGAGGTCATAGTCCTTCAATGGAAAGGGAGGCAGAATCATTTACTATAATGTAGCTTTCACAAAAACCCCATAAGAAAGGCTATTTTCATTTTATGAATAAGAAAGCTAAAGCTCTCAACATCACAAACCTAATGGGTGGTAGAAGATGCTTCTGGGTCCAAGTAGACTCCAAAGCCTGTTCTGTTTTTCCTATACAGTCTTGTGTTCAGGGAGTCCTGAGAGCAACACAAGGTATGGAAGATGGTACAGGAACACATGAATATTGAGGGTCCAGACAACAGTAGAAGAAATAATTGATCACAAGATTCTGTTATGGGAGAAGTAAATCCAAGAAGAAGATGAATTATATGGGTATTGAGGACTTCTGATGAAGATTTCTGATGAAGAGGAATAAGAGTGATAGAAAATTGGAAAGCTAAAACACTGTATGGGCAGAGAGAGGAATTTCATAATTTAAATTCTAAGAGGCATAAGGATTTTAGCCAGCAACACAAGTCCATGATGTGGTCATGTGAAATGGTTTCTAAAGTGATTTGAATTTTGTCACAGGAGTACAAGGAATCAGAGACTGAATTATTTAGGTGAGCCATCTTGAAATTTGCTCAGGATGATGGTAATGGTAGAGAGAATAACTGTGAAGTAGGTACTTCTAAAAATTGGGAAAGATGGCTTAGAGTTTGTTGATTAAAATGGTATTAAGTTGATATGAACAGAACCTCTGTTTCAAAGCAAGATGGACTACTCCAGGCTGGTCTGAGACAAGTGGTCTAGGATAAGATAAAGTGCAGCAAAAATACTTGCAAAACTTATCCTCATTACTCTCAGAGAAAAGAAAAATTAATAGTCTCTACTTGTGAAAACTAAAACAAAAAAAAAGTGTATGAGAGAACACCAAGTCTTATTTATATTTATTTACTATTTATTGTATTTTTTCAGAGGGAGCAAGGGATGGCAGAGGGGCAGAAGTGAGGAGAGAGGGAGAAGGAGAGAACCATTCTTAAGCAGGCTTCTCGATCTCACAACCCTGAGATCATGACTTGAGCTGAAATCAAGAGTAGAATGCTTAACCAACTGAGCCACCCAGGTGCTCCAAGACAACACCACATTCTAATCAAGCAAAGGGATGGAGCGTTCCTAAGAGAGGGAGACAATATTTAGATGTTCTTGACTACCGACTAGAAAGTCAGAGGAGGCATTATAGTAGAAATGTTTGATGGGGTCAGGAAGACAAAAAGGGAAAAGATGGGGCACGAAGCAAAACAGAATGTGTTGGAATGTAAGGAGAGAAGAATATGGCATGTCTATGACAGCTTAAGAAAAGTGTATCTAGGGAGATCAAGAAAAAGTGACTTCAAAAATATGTTAATGATAAGGGATTGACAAAGAGCATTTTTATGACATACTTAGGTAAATGGAGGACTCCTTATGCTTTACAGCTCGGATAGGGGCAATTCAATATTGAGGTCCTTGTGTCTAGATAGAGAACATTTTTCTTTCCATCACAGCCACAAAAATTTTTTTTTCAAGGTTTTTCACCATATGTTTACATCATTCTGGCCCTCAAGATATGGGTTAGAGACTTGAGGGAAAACATGCACATATCATGAGAACGAGACTTATTGTGGGAAGAGATGGAAATTGACAATTAAAATGTTTAGAATTACTATTCAGTAAGAATTTTCTCGAGAACAAAAGTAGAGCCGGTTGACACAGATTATAATTAGAAGCTAATATGTCACATTTGAATAAGTGGCAGGAGAAAAAAAGGACACAAGAGACTTGAGAGTGTATTCATATGGGAAAGCAGTACCATTTTGTCTACATAATAATAATTTTTAAAAGTATGTTGGGAATAAAGGCATTATTCTATTTACATGCCTCAGAGTTCAGTCCCCATTCCCTGAAGATTCTTGGAGTTCAAAGATATTTCATCTCTTTTCTCTGTAGAATTGCTACTTGCAATCATCTATCTAGAAGCCCCTTCTGCTTCTAGCTGTTTACTAAAAGAGAAGCCTAAGTACTAAGATGTCATTAATCCATTAGGCTAATTAAAGTCAGTTCAATTTGATGCACTTTAATTTCACGGAACTATTTCCTCAATACCATACTAGTATATGTGGTTTCCAACACACATGAGGGATAATGAAAGCATGCTTTTACAGAGAGTAAGTCAATGTAAGTACAGCTAACTCTGGATTGTCTGCCTTGTGATAATAAATATGAAGTTTACTGGCCACATGGATTTGTTAAAGCAAGTTGCAAATTTTCCATTCTTGAAGCCATTAAAAAAAATTCTTTAACCTAACTCTTAATCCTTCCTATATAGTAACATTAAGATATTATAGGTTAAATTCTTCCATTTGGCATTTTAAGGCAACAAGAATTTTGTCTGCCAATTTTCTTATTCTGTCTTCCACTGATTCCCAAGAGAAACACTCATCTAGGCAGACCGAAGAGAAGCAGTTGGAGAGAGACTAAGAGTGATGACAACAACACTCAACAGCTTTTCTCCTTTACTACTTCCGTTTAGTTGAACTTGAGAATGTAAGGCTTTGAATCTCAAAAGAATCTTTACAATTGACTTGGAACATACCATGCTAGAAAGGACTGCTTGCAGGGAACAGGCATGCTGACATGTGTTTTTCTGAACTACATGGAACTGTTGAGGTGCCCTAAGTAATTTATAGCAGAATATGGGAAGCTGAGCAATTAGCATTTAATACCATTACTTATCTTTTTGTATATTCAGTTTTCTCCCCAACACCCTAATTGTTTCCTTCCAACCCTGGGAAATTCACTGAAACAACAATCAAACCAGGCTTTGGTTGATTTTATGGAAACTGAAATATAGTCAAGACATAGATCATACAATGCACAAAATTTAATACAATACATAGTTACTAAATTCCAAATTCCCCTGAGTTAGATAATGGAATTTTCATTTATGGATCTTTGTACTCACTTGCCTATACTCTCTGGGTAGATCTGCTATATACAGATATTATATACATGTGCTATAGGTATATGTATATCCTAGATACATATGTGCTAGATATACCATATGTATATAATACACACATTTTAATTTTACACAGGTTGGATAATGTTTAAATATTTCTAGTCTTGGTAATAGTTTGAGAAAGTAGGTCATACCAAAACTATCACTCAGTGGTAGAAAAGGATTTTGGTAGAAACTGTATACCAACTATCTGACCATGGTCACAATTTCAGTTAATACACAGGAAACACAGAATAACAATCTTTTAAAGATATCTGACAAATATAGTTGTTCTGATGACCAGTTTCTCACTTTTTTTTTAGAATTTTTTTAGTTATAGAATTCCTTTTTATTTTCAGTTGTAAGGTTAACTTTATTGGTGCTTTATCAAGGCTACTTAGAATTTGATAATAGAATATATCAGACTGTCACTTTTAGAAAGAAACAGACCTTGAAGGGAGTGAAGAACTAGTTTTTTATGACAGAATAATAAAGATGTCATCTCTCCCTACAATCCTGTTTTTGAATGTCATTTTTCACAGCAGGGAAAATTAATATATTTCAAAAGATGTAAAGTATAGGAAATGGGCATCAGTCACCTTCATATTTTTAATGGAAATATTGAAAAAATCATAATTTTAATCAACTTTGGGAAACTAAGACATTTTTTCATTTACTCAGTTCTTAATTCTACTCCATATTATATAAGGAATACTTATGAAACGTGGATTTTCTACTTTTTAAAATTCTTAAGGGTACGTTTCTTAGGTCTTGTTTTAATTTTAGAATTCACTTCATTGGTAGTGGTGCTTTATGCTTCAACTGTTAGATTACATTTCAATGGCAACTTCCAATCAGTCAAAATGGCAGTCATTCATTGACGGCTGCTGTTAGCAACAGGGTTCAGGCTTGAATATCTTACCAAGTGACAGTTTCCTAAGTCACTTAATAGGAAAAGGAAAGCAATCCTGATATAAAGAGTTTAAGTAAGTGCCAGTATTCAAGTTCAAATTCATATTTGCTCTTCAAACTCACTATGTCCAAAATTGAACTCAATCTTCTCCTACAAACTTATGCTTCCTCTTGTATTTCTCATCTCCTGTTAAAAGCAGGAACGTCCCTTCTGTCACTCAGACTTGAAACCTCACTTATCTTCTCGCTGTCTTATCCTCTAGCAGCCACATTGCTCATTCCTTTGGATGGTACCTCTACAATGTGTCTCCTACCGTTCTCTCTCTTTTTTCCATCCCTCATTTACACATTTCTTCCTTTCTGGACTGTTGCAATATCTTTCTAATCACTTTTACAGCCTACATTCCACTTCCATAAGACATATTAACATCAGAGTAATCCTTCCTGAAGTTATAAATTTGAATAAGCTATTCCTCTCTGCTCACAAACCATACATAGCTCACCTCTGTTCAGAGGGGGAAAAAATAGAACACTTGTCTATCATTCAAGGCACCCCATAATCATCTCTGATCTACCCTCCAGCTTCATTTGCCATGAATCCTTTCTCTAAAATGTCCCCACATTTTAGCTGAGTTGGCCTTCTGGGTATTCTTAGAGAATACTCTGTACTTTCAGTTTAATCAGAAAGCCACTCTCATCATACCAGAATAGAATCCATTTTTAAAGCCCTATTCAAATGTGGTCTTATAAGCTTTTAGTAACTTCATATCCATCCAAACAACCAACCATACATGGAGTCATCCAAGCATTGCAAAGAAAGTGAGGATATGAAAAATAAGTAAGAACCTGATGCCTAATCTTCAGAAGTTAAATGTCTAATGGGGAATATGCACATTCCCTATATATATATATATATATAGGGAATGTACATAAATATACATATGTATATATATAAATATATATATATACACATACACATATGGAAACAGAGTAAAATCAATGTAAGGATATGTAACTCCTATCTATAATAGAGGTATTAGAGTGTGATGGAAACACAGAGGAATGAGAATTTCTTCACTGGAGAATCAGGGACAGTTTTATAGAACAAATGTGAATTGAAATACGAAATATTTCTATAAGTAGAACAAAGGAAGAACATTTCACATGGAGGAAACAGCATCCAGAGCAGTAAATACTTAATTTCTTCAATAAACATTGAGACTCTACTATATATCAGAGTCTAGTTCCTGGGGATACTATAGGAGGAGAGAAGAATGAAAATATATGGCTTCATAGAATGAAAACAATGATTACTCCTTGGCTGTATCAAAGTATGAAGGTGGAAAAGTTCACTAAGACTTGTGGGTTTCTTGATTAGGAGCAATGATGAACCCATTCATCAAATTAGAGAATATCAGAGAAGGAATATGTTTGGGTCATTTTTCAGCCTAAGCTTTGATTATATACCAGATGTCCATGTGGTGAATGAAAATGTGGATCCACAGGATTTGTCAATATTCAAATAATATTTGAAGACATGAAAAGAGATTTTTAAAAAGGCGATGATGACATACCTTGAGACTATAGGCATACCTTGAGACTGAGAGATTTCTCAGAAACTGAGATTGCTTAAAGATAGAGGATGTGTTCAACAGCTTTAAATGGTGAATAACACTCATGTACATTATTGGATTCAACCATTGAGTGGCCCTTTTATTTTGGTCTTTGGGAGCATAGTTGTAAGAGGATTTTTACAGAAGCAGATTGCAGTGGTTTAAAGAAAGCACATGATGTGATGAGTAGTAGGTGTTATCTGTTGGCAAATTGAATTTAAATAAAAAAGAAAAGATTTCAGTGGTTTAAATGGTATTAGAATGAGGAAGCACAGGTAGCAAGTAGAGATTTCTAGCTCAAGAAGCTTTAGAATTAAAATGGAAGCTGAAATATATGTTCAGGGAAAAAAAGTTATCTGTGATGGTGTAGAAAACTCGGGTAAAGTAAAAAACTGAGGAAAACAGTAATGAAAATGTGGAGATTAAAGCTACTGGAGAGGGAAGAAATGATGAATCTGACTCTGGAGAGGAAGGAATGGAATTACAAGTCTTGGTGGAAAGTGGTCTAAGAAATCAGGAGGAAGACAAGTAAGGATAAATATCATTTTAAGTTTGAGAAAGAAATGGGTAAAATTGGATGAGTTCAATAGCTCCAATTTGTGTGTGTGTGTGTGTGTGTGTGTGTGTGTAAATGGCCCCATTGTTCTATTGGCTATTTTCTATTTTTTAAAGCATTCATCACATTTTTTAAGGGAAGGGGGAGAGAAAGAGAGAAAGTGAGAGAGAGAATCTTAAGCAGGCTCCATGCCCAGCACAGAGCCTGTTGCAGGGCTTGATCTAATAACTCTTTGATTGTGACCTGAGCTGAAATCAAGAATTAGGTGCCTAACCAATTGGGTGCCACCCAGGCACCCCAAGCATTCATCACATTCTACTCTGAATAATAGCTATTTGTATTTTAACTTCCCAATAAAATGATAAGATGCTTAAAAGTAGGTACCATGTTGAGTTTTTGTTTCCTGGGTGTTCTTAGGGCAGTGCTTGATAAGTTACAATTTGGGGGGAACAGATATATTTTTGTGGCCATCTCATTAGTAATAAACTATATTCATTACATAAATAACCCTTTATTGGCTAGCTACTATGAAGAAGAAAACAAGCATAACATTAGACTATGAGAGAATCAGGATTCTCTGCATAAAGGAAGAATTGTGAAAGATGAGTTATCAAGTGGGCCCATCTATCCAACACAACCAGTGAGAGAAAGTTATGTTGATATATTTGATTTTCTTTCCATATTTTCCCTTTATGATAGTGAGACAGGAAAACTAAAGAGACTTCATGAAAAATTGCTTTTTTTCCTCCTTTTCTTGCTTCTATTCTTACTAGGACCTGTACCCCTGCACCCCTGTCCTACTCATTTCTTACAGTACAGAAAATGTATAAAGGGTCAAGGAGTTAATGATTTCCTTGGAGTCTTCCAGCACAATGGATAACATCTAAGGAGTGACCAGACGAAATCCTCATGTTCAGTTTCCAGACTACTGGGTCACCAAGACCCCTGGCTCCAGGGCATAAGTGACTTATGAAAGACACCTAAACACTTGCCTTTGTTTAATCAGTTCCTGGATGCCTGAGAAGACATGTACACTGGACCATAATCCTCAGTAAAAACCCTAGACCCCAAACAAAGATGAGACTACTCTCCTACCCTTTCTGAATCTTCCAGATTCTCTGTTTGTATCTATACTCTGTCTTCAGCAAACTCTCTCACTTTCCCTTGGCTTGCATTTGATTTCTATCCTGCACGAAGCCAAGAACCCTCTTGGCTAGTTCTTCAGGACCCCCTGTGGGTCCTTGGACCCAGCCAGCCTCTATAGTATCAATATATCATACTATTGTTAAAGTAGTTGTTGCCTCTAGCTGAGGATTATATTTTCCTATCCATTGAATTCAGGCTTGTCCATAAGACTTGCTTTTGCTCCTCCATATGGGAGAGGAATACATCCACAAACTGATGAATTCAGAAAGGACTGTGTAACTCGCTTTGATCAATAAAGTGTGGAAGGGACATGTTTTGACAATATTCTTTTTTCCTTCTCTGCCATGAGACTGCCAATATCCCAGATTGATGGCTACTCCTCACCCTGTATCCAGTGCTGAAGATGAAATGGAGCACAATGTCAGGCATTACAATGGGCATTTATGTGACTAAAAAATAAAACAGTTCCAGTAAATTACTAACATTTCAAGATTATTTGCTACCACAGAAACAAACCTGACACTTTCTCCTCTCTAGACCCCCTCTTTGGGAATTCATCTGAGATACTTTGAATCTTGGAGGGCCTATTGCATGGCACACATTCAATCTGGCTGCAGAAAAGATATGCACAAATGAAATAGTTTAAGAATAATATAATTATCTCTAGATGGAATGTAATGTAACTTGAAGTGGATCTGTGAGTGTTGTGTATGAAGCCTGGAAGTAGTTGGGCTAAATGAGTAAAGGCTATGCAAAAGAACATTTGCAATTGATATTGAAAAGATATAAAGGGAAGGAGCTAAAGAGAAGAAGGAGGATATTGTCTCATAAATGTAGAATTTCATGTCAAGAATGTTCAGTCTCCTAAATTTTCTATTTTGAAAATCCAACCATCTCTCCTAAAATACTCTTTCATATTTAGTTCTCTGCTCAAACAACACAAAAAAATCCCAAGATTAGATTAGGGGTGATCTTCTAGTTGGACTAGCAATTCAACATTTGATAGGACTCTATGGAAATGTAATGGATTTAGCAACAAAGGCAAAAACATAAATCAGTGTGTATGTGTGTGCATGTACCTGTGGTTAAGTGGGGGGGGGGGGGGTAGAATTGTAGCTCAAGAATTCTTTGTTTACATTTCTCAATGATACTATTTTTGGTGTCCTGACCACTTGAGCAATAAGGTTTTAGCAAATCAAGACAGCACACATCAAAGATGAAGGATTTTAATTCATGGATCAATATCAAGTTGTTTGTAGCTTTTGACTGGTACAGAGCTAAAGACAATTTCAATTTATAACAACTATTACATTGAAGTGGTTTCATTTAGTCTGCTAAGTTTTGGCCTCAGGAGCCTACTTTCAGTATGTAACTTCAGAGTGATGGACTTTTAGGATAAGTGGATTTGCATCTACCTTGGAATATCCTGGCAATGGCAACAGAAATTTTGCTTGACAATATAAGGTAGCTATGGAATCTTGCTTCTGTTAAAATGTTAGAGCTTCCAAAAATTGTGTAAATTATCTTGGAATTTGTTTATAAAGATGAAGCTGATGAAGAGTTACAAGATACCTAGGCTTTTTGATTTGTTTTCTATGATTAAAATGCTATAATTGCAACTTGTGTAGGGTGCGGAGGGGTGTCAACGCCGCAGGGTGTTTTATTTTTAGTGATTTTTTTCCCTGTCTGTAGCTTTTTAAGAGTTAAAGATGCTTGAATGTCTAAAATATTTGTTTCTCTTTTCCAAAAGAATTCCAATATACTTTAAATCTATTAAAATATCAAGTCATATTGATTTTTAAAAATTCGTAATCCATCAGTTATTTGGCTGGGAGAACCAAAGGGGAAATACTCCCCAAGGTACTCCCCAAGCTATAAAACATCTCATCTAATGATAATTATTCTTTGTGTCCTGTCCCCCCAAATGACACAGCTGTGGTGGTTTCTGGCTGGCCCTAGGTAACAGGGTTAACTTGCATACCAAGTCCTGCTCAAGAAGTTGACTTAAGAGGAAAACTTCCTGTTTTCAGAGTAGAGCACCTGAGACTAATCTACATTTTGACAGTGCTCATTAGCAAACCAATTGTAGACTAAATACTCTCCCTCAGAGGGGCTTTAACCAAGTCAGAGCTCATTAGCAAAGAATCCTTAGTGGTCAAACAAGTCTCCTGCAGATTATGTAGACCAAACCTTCTTCATTTAAGTCAGTTTTAATAATTTCTCCCCCAAATTTTCTCAATTAGAGCAAATTGACACTATATTTTCCTTAATACATTAAATGAACTCTTTAATGATATATAGGGCATTGGGATACATTCTGTTGCTCTGATCACTTATTTCTCTTGAAAATTCTCTTGAATTTAACTTAGGCCTTATGATCCTCTGATATTTTCTCTATTAAAAATGTAAATAGAACCCTGGAGTGACTAATTTGAAAGTTAATAGTTCATCTGCAATTGATGTAGAAATACAGGACAAGCATAGCCATGAGAATTAAATGCTCTTTGAAAGGCAGAAGCATTAGATTTTTTTTGTTGTTGTTAAAAATATTCTCTTGTGCTCTAATACTGTATTAACTCTTCATCGCTGAAATGCCTTTCGTTGTTGCTTTGTCAAACAAAAATATGCCTCCCAAAAAACACCCAATGTGATTTAGAGACTGTAAGTAGCCAATTAATTGCACAAAGGAAGACAAAGTCCAGAATCAGGCAGACCTGGGTTTAAATTGAGATCACTCACTAGCTATATGAATTTAGGAAATTAACTTCTCTGAGATTTATTTCCTAAAATGAGGATAGAAATGGCACTTTATAGGGTTGCTGTGAAGCTTATAAAATTTGTTACAGGTGAAAGATGTAGAATGGTGCTAGACACATACTAAAGTCCCAACAAATGTAGGCTTTTATTACTATTCCTTTTGTGGTTGATATTTTTATTATTCCTGTCTTCTAGATAATAGCAACTCATAGGTAGTACTGGCAAGTGCTTGTAGTAAGTTTAATTACTGGTCCTTCCTTTCGCCTCTACCTCATGAGGTTGTGACAATCATTTCTTTATAAGAAATCATAGAGTCATTTCTTTATAAGAAAAAGAGGAGCAAATTGATATCAATGGGTTCCTTGTTTTGGGCCATAGATTCTAAACTGGTAGCCAAAAATCATTGTAGTAATGTGAAATAACAAAGTACTTGGTAAGGGAAAACTGAAAATAACCAACAGAGAGTCAACCAATCAGCCTGATAAGTTAGAAGTGTATCCTTCCTCCTGCTACCTCTTTCCCAACAACCATCATTATTGGAGTGACTGACTTTCCATGGTGAAAGAAAGCCATCAGAGTTCGGAAGACTACAGCAACCAGAGCTCCTACATCTGGATCCATAGATAATAAATATCCCTTGCTCATAGGAGTGTTGTGAGCAGCAGCGATAACAATGACTAGGTCTGATTTTAGTGTAGACTCTACAAGTTCTATTTTTGGCACTATGATAGACCAAGATGTCCAGAAAACCCCTTCCAGTGCAAAACATAAAACAGTGTTGTGGAGGCTATTTTAAAAATGTATTTTTAAATGCATTGCTTGACTTGCAGGGGAGAGTGGGCTGTAGTTTAGGGGGAAAAATAATAAGGAAAGATTCTGAAAGATATCACTAAAGCTAGAGTTTGCCTTAGAAATCTGTTTATTCCTGGTAACCTAGTAGAACTTGTGCTTTAATGGACCAAATGACCTAGCAGAAGAAAAAACAAGCTTGGGCCCACAAAACGTGAACAGTTAGGTAAGGGATACTTAAAACTAGGATGCCCAATGTCGATACCAACACCATCACATATGGCTGCAAACATTGCTCACTGAACAACCCCAAGAAATGCTCTGTCCATGGACCACAGTGTGAATGTGGCCCATTGCAATTGTATGTGGCAGCTCTGGGAAACACCAACACTGAACTATAGCCTAAGCTATGGCTTTAGGTAAAGACAAAAAAATTTTTAAGCCCCTTGAAAATTCCTAATCATAAACTCAGAATCCTGAATTTGGGGCCCAAATTTATATCAATTATGCGACCTGAAAACTCTTGAATTTAACTATTTGAAGTTTTCCTGGGACACTAACATCTCCAGATACTTGCCAGAAGCACAAGTAGTCCTCTCTAGCATAATCTCTTAAATCCAATCCTCAATGAAATTGAGAGAGTTAGCAGAAATAACAGACTGCACATCAGACCCACAAAAATTGTGGGTATTATTATAATATCAATACAGAATCTAAAATAAACATTGAATATATTTAATCAAATAAGAGACAGCATCAAAATATAATTAACAAGAGTTTATACAAATGACTAGGAATATTTGAAAAAGAACCAAATAAACTTCCATCATTGAAAAAAGTGAATAATTGAAATTAGAAACTCAGTAGATGGGGTAAAAAAAAAAAAAAAACCACACACGCACACAGTTGAAGGGAGACTAAATAAATTAGTAGGTAGATCAAGAGAAATTAAACAGAATGTAACCCAGAGAGAGAAACAAATGAAAATATAAAAAAGAAGTGCTAAGAATGGAGTAAAAAGGTAAAACATATTTCTCATTAGCATTCCAGTAGGAGATTATACAGAGGATGGGAACATAAAGTATTCCAAAAGAAAATTATTTCCCAGAATTGAGGGAAAGCACCAATCATAAGAATAATAAATCTAAGGAAATTCATACTAGACACATAGTGTAGAAAGTGTGGAGCCCAAAACTAAAGAGATCATAAGGGCAGCCAGGAACAAGACAGGCACTTTCCAAGGGGTGCCTATTCAGTTGAAAGTGATAGCTCTCTAACAGCAGTGGGAATATGATTAGAGGCATATCTTCAATGCACTAAAAGAAAACTGTTGAGTTATAGGGTATCTGGGTGGCTCAGTTGGTAAAGCATCTGCCTTGGGCTCAGGTCACAATCTCAGGGTCCTGGAGTGAGCCTGTGTCAGGATTCCCTGCTTAGTGGGGAATCCGTGTCTCCTTCCTACCCATCATGCCATCCCCATGCTTTCTCCTTCTTTCAAATAAATGAAGACTTTAAAAAAACCCTGTTGGTTTACAAATCTATACTAACAAGACTTTCAAGACTGTAGGCAAAACTAAGGTATTAGAAACAAACACCAGGAGTATTTAGGATGAACAGAGCACCAATAATGTTTTCCAGAATGAAAATGACCACAAAAGGACTGTAGGAGATGAAAGAAAACGAGCTCTGGAGATAGTAATCATGTTGGTAATACTAAATAATTAAAATTTTATCATTGTGCTAAAATATTAAGATAAAATTAAGATATCGCCTTATAAAAGTTTGAGAAAGGACACAGTGGCTTGAGTTACACTTCAACAATCTTTGCATTGTTCTGCAAGAGAGTTCATTTAGGTTATCTTTACAGTAAATATTTTTATTCTTTTAGTGTTTACTCTAGAAATTTCAACATCGAGTATATAACTTTTCAGTTAAGAGAGGGAAATATGGATTGGGGTGGGTGTTTTCAGTACATCAAAAAGAAGAGAAAAAGAAAAATTCATATAAAAATGACTTTTTGTAACCATTTTTTCCTTCACAGAAAGGGTTGATAGATGGGAGACCTAGATACTTATATACTTTCTTATATACTTCCTATATACAATCTACTTTATTTTTTATTTTTATTTATTTATTTTTTTTTTTACAATCTACTTTAATGTGGATTGGGAACACTTAAATACAGCCCTATATGGGAACAATTTTCTCTCCTTTTTCTGCATTATCTGACTGTTCAAAAGGACAGGAAATGTGTTTATTAGATATGCTTACTGCAGGGGAAAAGTGTATATCATTTTTGAAGAATATGAACAGGAAGAGATTGCCATCAACAGAAATGATTGTTTTCTCCAGCCCATATTTTCAGATGTATATTTCTCATTAACATAATTCAATCACAGCCAAGAGACATGCTGCTATGCTTAAAACAAAAATATAATAGTAAGTTAGAAATTAATGGCTTTGCTATGCTTTATAGGACAATAACTGCAATCAAACATTATCACGGATATAAATAATATGGTGGAAAAAAATTTGAAAAACAACAGGATGATTCTCATGTATTAAATTGAGATTCAGGGGAAGTTTAAATATCTTGGAATTCTAGGGGAGGGGTTAAGTCTTTATGCAGTTACATCTTTCATTCCTGGGTGACTCAATTCTGCCTATTAGCATTTGATCCTTGAACGACGGGGTATTTTGTTATCTATGAAATACAGGGATTAATTTGTAAAGAGTATCTGATCTGTGGACCTCTCTCTTAAACAGAAGAATGATTTTGGCCAAACCTTCATCAAAGATTGCCCACATTTCTTGCAGATAGATTCTGGGTACTGGTACACTCTACAATTTAAACTCTAAATTGTAGGTTTGGAAATGTGACTTTTTAAAAAATCCTTGATTATCCTTTGAGCATGGTAGTTAGGCCTAGGAAATACTGATCTCTCTACGCACAGAGTTATCACAGAACTTAGAAAATGAAATTAGTTGATTTTTTTGTTAGCAATTTCATATATAATTAGTGGTAAATATAAAAAGTGTTGTATTAATCAGCTTAATTTTAGCCTTTTGGTAAAGATGCCTCCCTCTTTTTTGCCTGCAGTTTTCTATGGTGTAGCATGAATTGTATGCCATTAAAAAACATTGCTAGATCAAATCAATATTTAGATTAAGGATGATATGTGAGAATTCTATAGAACTCCTCAAATAAAGAATCAGGAAATTATACTGTTTGCAACAACATGCATAAACCTGGACATTATGCTAATTGAAATAAGCCAGACAAAGAAGGGCAATTACTATATGATACCATTTATATGTGGAATCTAAAATAGTTAAACTCATAGAAACCAAGTAAAATGATTGTTGCCAGGGACTGAGGGAAGGAGGAAATGGGGAAGTATTGGTCAATGTTTCAGTTATGTAAAATGAGTAACACTAGAGTTCTACTGCACAGTATATAGTGCCTACAGTTAATAATGCTGTATACTTTAAAACTTGCTACGAGGGTATGTTAAGTGTTCTTATATTAGTAATAGTAATAATAATAATGAGGAGGAGGGGGAGAAGCAGCAACTGTAGCAGTACAGAGGGTGGGAAAAAACTTCTGGGGCTGATGGGTATGTCTATGGCATAGATTCTGGTGATAGTCACAAATTTATACTTATCTCCAAATTCATCAATACTTCAAATAGCTACAGCTTCTTGCATGTCAATAATAAAGAAAAAAGAGCCAGGAAAGATATATGTAGAAAGGGCAGCTAGTCACATATTAAATGTAATAAAGGATTTGTAAGGTGGGGGTGGGAAGAAGTAGGGGATCCTAACATATTTAGATTTAGAATCACAGGAGTTATTACCACAAGGGTAGGAGTAATTATTTGCATATTTAAAGTCTCTCTATAAGAGTTATGAGAAAATAATTAAAAGTAAATTTAATGACAAAATAAAATATATGCTAAATAGCCTGAAGGCAGCATAAAAACCGAAGGAGTATAAATAGTTTGTATAACCAGTAATAAAAGGGCAAAAATATAAATAAAAAGGAGAAGTAAAGCACATGGATTAACCAGGATTTGAAAAGTATACTTTAAAATGACAATCTCAAAAAATAAAAACTTAGAAGAACACCTAAATACTATAAGCAATATTCAAAGAAGATAAGAAAAAAGTGTCAGGAAGGATTAGATGACAAACATACACAATTATATACAGACAGGATCAGAAAGAAAAAGCGTTAATTTTCTTGTGTGATAAATGTTACAATTCTGAGGTCTGAGTATCAGGACAGGACTTAAAGACTGGAGAAGGAATAAAGGCAAATTCTCTAAGAAGAATACTATGAATTCATTTGTGAATTCTCAAATGTATCACTTAATCAAGGAAACTAAAATGTGATTTGTTCTACAAATACAGAATGATAAAATACTTGGTCACCCTTGTAGGACAAATCATTAAAATTAAAACCTGAAAATCATGATAACTCTAAGGACCCAATTAGAACATCTAGAACACTTTATTAACAGAAAAATATTAACCCATGCACCATTTAAAAAATTATTTTTCCTGATGTAAACAGAATACGTGTTAATTATAGAAAAGTAGAAAACTAAAGAAAAAAACAAAACAAAAACAAAATGACCAGATAATAGTTATATCTTGTATCACTGCTAATATTTCAGTGTTATATATATTTTATAAATAATACTAGATGTATATGGAAATATAACATGAACATACATGATTGATAAATTATTATTGAATATAATTTGAAGTGATATGGAATGCATGCATATGTATGCGTGCACGCACACACACACACAGAGGCGGACACTGACTATTCTTTTGTAATTTCACATTTGTTTTGTGCATTTCTCCCCCGCCCCCAGCTCTTAAATGAAATATTAGAAAAAGCCCATAGGTTTTCTGGTCATTGTTAGATTAAATAATAAACTCTATTCTAGTCTATTAATCACATTATCACCATTCCCATATAGTATCAAAATCTCCTCTGTGGTCCAATTAATGCTTTTCCCCCTCATCCAGTTCAGACCTGCAACAGACTAGGAGTATCTGGTCTGGTTTGTTTCTTTTCTTCCTCCATTTCCTCTCTTAACTGACCTTTTGGGGCAACTCCAGATTGAGCTCAGAAGTGGATAGCTTTCTTTCATATGTCCCTTTAGGAGATTTTTTAGAGATCCCCTGCTGGAGGGGCAAAATGCCTCCTGCAGATGCACAGACCTGGCATTGCCTTTATTTGCCAAAAGTTCATTAATAAGTCAGGATCACATGGCCTCCTTGACATTCTCTTAGGTTGTCCATCCTAAGATGAATTTGAGCTTTGCAGGAAGACAACATCTAGACCAAGGGAAATATGTACCACTGTCTGTTTATGCGGAATAGAGCTCACTTCCAACCCAACCTTTCTCTTTTTCTCCCAACTGCATATAGTTTCTAAATTTCAGATTTCTCCAGGTAGAGTCAGACAATTTTTATGTCTCTCATGTGACAAAAGACATATTACCCACTCAGGGTGTTTCTCTTAAAGCTGCTTTCTAGGCCTAAGTAAAGAGGAAAATTCTAGAACTGAAAAATACAATATCTAAAATAAAAATTTACTAAAAAGGCTTAAAGGTAAAGTTTGGAGGATAGTGAAAAGAGGTAGGAGACATGGAAAGAAAACAAAACTTTTTGATCCAAAGGACAGGGGTGGGGGGACACAAAAGGACAAATACCAAAAAGTACTATCAGAGATTTAGGAACCTATAGGACAATATTTAAGCATTAATTATATGTGTAATTGGAGTCTCAGAAAAGAGGGAAAAAAAAAGAATGGGGCATAAATAATTGAAAAAATGTTTGAAAATTTCCCTAGTTTATTGGAAGATAGAAGTTACAGAATCAAGAAGCCCAGTAAACTCCAGGCAAAATAAATAAAAAGGAAGCCTCACTTAGATACATTATGGCCAAACTGCTGACACTCAAGATTAGTGAGAAAAATCCTGAAAGTAGCCAGAAAAAAAATACAATAAAATTAAAAATAATCCCCATAAAGATTTTAGAGAAAAACAGAGAATATCATGCCTACGGGATAGGCAATCTCTTCTTAGATAATAATTATTTAAAAATAGATTTGCTAAGAAATGAATAAGCAAACCAAGGACTAGGAGAAAAATTCAGATTATATACAATCTGACAAAGGACTGGCTTTCAGACTATATAAATTATCTCTACATCTTAAGACAAACCCAATAAAAAAGGGCAAAGATTTATGCAGACATTGCACAAAGACAGACAAATGCTCACTAAAAATATTTTTAAAAAGGACTTTTCTTCATCACTACATAAAATAAATGCAAGTTGAAATAAGCCATTCATACACATTAGAACTGCTAAACCAAAAAAACACTGACAGCACTAAATGTTGTTGAGGAAGGCCATCAACTGGATGATTCATACATTATTGGTGGGAATATAAAATGATATAAACAATTTGGAAAAAAGTCTGGCAGTTTCTTATAAAACTAATCATAGACCTACCCTAGGACCCAAGATTTCACTTCTATGCATTTATCCCAATGAAATGGAAATATATGCTTACAGAGTGTTTTGCAGAATGTTCATAACTACTTTATTCATAATGACCAAGTTAGAGAAAGCGCAGGTGTTAATTATAGAGTGATAAATTGGCCACAATATATTCGTATAAAGGACTCAGCAATTAGAAAGTAAACCACTGGGCAGCCCTGGGTGGCTCAGTGGTTTAGCGCAGCCTTCAGCCCAGGGCGGGATCCTGGAGACCTGGGATCGAGTCCCACGTTGGGCTCCCTGCATGGAGCCTGCTTCTCCCTCTGCCTGTGTCTCTGCCTCTCTTTCTCTCTGTGTCTCTCATGAATAAATAAATAAATCTTTTTTAAAAAAGGAAGTAAACCACTGATACATGCAACAACATGGACTAATCTCAAAAACGTGAATGAAAGACTTTCTCAAAAAGTTATGCATTACATGATTCCATTTACATGAAATTCTATGTTAGACAAAATAAATCTGTGGATTTCCTATATGCATATATAACCATGTTTACCGCAAATGGGGATCCCCAGATTTGACCTACAGGAAGTCTATTCTTATGTAGGCAGCAGAAATAGAGCAAAGCATTAAGGGGTTGGGAGGCAGGTGGAAAGAATCTGAAGGGATCTATAAGATCTGTGTGATATTACTGTCAATTTCTTCCTACCGGATGTATATATTATACTATTTTAATCAGAATATGGGTTTTCCTATATAAATATGCTTATTCAAAAAATGTATATTGAAAACCAAAGGATAAAGACAAGCCATGGTGAATTTGAAGAATATTAATAAAGCGAGAGGACTTATTAAGTGGCAATAATTAAGATAGTGTTGAATTAGTACAGTATAAAAAATAGATTCTGTGGATTTGAAATCTAATTATAAAAGTAAAACAAAGTTTCTGGAAGATAACAGAAAATTACCTTATAGTAAAGATTTCTAAACAGGTAATAGCACTGATATACAAAATTGATAAACTATATTAAGATTTAAATGGGTCTGTTCACCAAATGACATATTTAAGAGAATTAAATAAAATACACAATAAGATACTGCAAAACATTGGTTGACAAAAGGTTTGTAGCCAAAATATATAAAGAGCGCCTATAAATCAGTTAAAAAAAATACCAATAATCCCATTTATGTATTACTATGTAACACCCTGCTCCAAATCTTAGAGGCTTCAAGCAGCAATCATTTTAGGATATATTTCATGATATTGTGAGTCAGGAATATGAGCAGGATGTGGCTGGGTGATTCTTCTGTCCCACATAGCATCAGTGGAGGCACTTGGTGGCATTTGTTAGCAAATTAGCTGGTGTGGAAAGTCCAAAACAGGTTCACTTATATCTCTGTCACCATCTAGAAATGGCTGGAAAGATGGGGCCCAGCTGGGTTGGGACACATAGGTCTGCCTTATCCAGCATGATATTCTCAGGGTAATTGGGCTTAAATTGTGACACCTCAGGACCCCAAAAGTGAACTTTTCAGCACATAAAGATGAAACTTCCTGACCTCTTATGGCCTCCTTCTGGAAGTCATCTAGCATTTTTCCTACTTTTGATCAAACCTGTCACAAGCCTTCTAAGATTTAAGGATAGGAAGCTTTGATTCTGCTACTTCACCAAAGGATTTGTGGCCATGTTTTGAGATTGCCAGAGTCCACTGCCTGGTCACAAATTACTGTCATTCTTTACGTGAAAAAAATACCCTCATCTTCTCTTAAAGGCCCTCACTCCCCCAAAGACTCATCCCAGTAAGTTTAGGGTAGAGGTTTATAGACTTAATCTAATCATCTAGATTCCACATGTGGAAGAGGCTCCTCAGGTAGCTTATGTTCACAGCTGAGTACTTTTCTCAGCCTGCTTCTGGTTCATAAAAGTGTGGGGTTCAAATGCACTGTATTTCTTTTTTCTTTTTATTTTGTACTGTATTTATTCCCTCCAGCGGAAGCTAATATAATTCCTTTGGGGTGCTTATGCATCAATTTGTAAATTAGTCCTTTAGACGAAAGGTTCATTCACAAATATCTGAGGTTAAATCCTTTCTCCTCAGGTCTCATGGTGATAATACTTGTACAATAATACCTGTGGAAGCACTATGGTCAAGCAGACAGGATCTTAAAATATATCCCCCTAACACTTTTTGTTTAATTGAGAAAGTACAAGAGGTGCTAGCTTAAATTTTTCTGAAATTAAAAAAGAATTCTCAGGGGCCTGGATTTCCTCAGGTAATATTTCACTGGCAAAGCCCATAATTTCATCTTTGCTTTGATCCTATCTCTTGTTTTGCTGAACATAAAGACTATTCTGGGCCTTTACATTTCCTTCAAACTTTACTAAAAAACTGGACAGTTTATTCTTTAGTTTGTTCATCTCTGTCTCATCACCCATTTTATTACATAAGGTAAAAGGTCAGGCAGCATGATCAACACTCTGCCCAGAAGACTCCTCAGCTTGATCATTCAGTTTTTTATCCATTTTTCATGTTATCACAGGCAACAGTATTGCCAAAGCTGCAGGCTGAAGAATCAGGGGCCCCTTTATTCTAGCACTAGTAACAGTTAACTCATTTTCTTTAAAGCTTTCACCAATGGCCTCCTCAAGGCTGTTGGCCATTTCCAAAATGAATGCCACATGTATTTGGTTTTATTGTGACAGCATCCCACTTTTGGGTAAAATATTCTGTTTATCTATTGCTGTATGAAACACTAACACAAAAATTGATACCTTAAAATAACAGCCATTTTATTATGTGCCATGATTTTATGAAATAGGAATTTAGGCAGGGTGTGGAGAAGAATCATTAGATGATTCTTCTGTTTCAGTTGGTATTGATAGTATCATTCAATGGCTTCAGATGGGGAATGAAGTAGTCTTGAGGGTCCAGAAAAACTTCACACACACATCTAGTGCCTTGTTGAATATGGCTGAAAGAGCAGACTTAGTTGTTGCGAGGAATGCTATACAAGGCACCTTTAGGACTGTAGTTTGAGTAGTTGCACATTCTTCTGTGTGGTTCAGTGCTCCAGAAACAAGCTTTTCAGTGGATGATGTGGAAAGTGAATGGCTTTTTATGACCTAGCCTTGGAAATCACACAGCATTTTCTATTTTATTATTGAAGAAATCATAAGCTTGTACAGCTTCAAGAGGATGGGATAAGAAGAGTGTCAAAGAACTTGTGGCCATGATTTAAAGCCATTACAAAAGAAACAAAGACACTTAACCTAGATATTTTGTATAAAAGAAGATACCATAATGGCCAATAAACATTTGAAAAATTGCTCAACCTTATGAGTCAAAGAAATGAAAAGTAAAACCATAGTGAAGTGTATTATACATCCACTGGAATGGCTAAAATTTAAAAGACGGACATGACCAAGTGTTTGAAATATGTGAGACTTCTCTTATACTTCTATTGGGAGTATATTTGTTATAAGCACTGTGGACATTGTTTGGCATCAATTATTAAAGTTGAACACATATATCCTATGATGAAATATTTTACACCTAATCATAACCCATCGGAAATGAATATGCACATATATACTGAAAATTTATACATGAATGCTCGCTCATAGCAGCTTTATTTGTAATAGGCTAAGCTAGAAACCACTCAAATGTTAGTCAGTGATACGATGGATAATTTGTGTTATATTCACACAATGGAATCCTGCATAGTACACAAAATAGACTACATTGAGTTCATAGACCAATAAGACTATTGACTTTCTGCTTTACTCTCCCATTAGACTTTAAGTTTACCAAAGGTAAGGATTATTGTTCCCCATGACAGTCTAACAAAGGGACATGTACTTAGAATAAAATAAGCAGGTAAAAAAATGTCAAAGTCAATGAACATATGACCAGAAATAAAGGGGAAAAAAAAACCTCATTTACTTGAGCTGAGTTTCAAGGGGAGGGCATTGTCAAATTTGCATAAATTTGATCCCCGTTACTAGAAGAAAGGGAAAAATATCCTATCAGATGAGGAATAAGATCATCTGGAACTAGTAATTCAGGATTGTTTTTATTCATTGCTTTGTTAACAAGGATGATGTCAAAGGATAATTTGAACTGAAGCTGAGAGTACATTTTCAATAGTTTCTGCTTTGTATGTAATCCAGCTACAAGAACAGAGTCATGCATACAGAAATAGCTTAAATTCCCATGTTACAAACCATACATGAGTTGTGATTTGCAGGACATGTTAGATAAGATCATGTTAAAAAATTCAAGTTGACCTTGATCTCCATTATTTATTAAAAATAAGAGAATCATTAAACTTTAAAAATATTGACCTTGCTTCTGGCTAATATTAAAGAAAGTCATAGAATCATATTGAATAAAGTAGATTTTCAAAAAGAACCTGTCAAAAGTTCATATTACAGTAGTAAAAAATGATAATTTCTCTAAGCAATTCATATCTATAAAAAAGCAAGGAATTCTATACCCAAGCTAAGTCTTTTGATTTTTTTTTTTAAAGCTTTAAAAGCAGTCACGTTGAAGTTTCCATAGTACTAGGAAAGCCAGTTTTTATTTCAAATACTTCAAAGCTAGGACATTCTGATTTTTAAAAGTTAAACAATTGAGAAGACCTTAACTTTATTAAGTGTTATCTCCTCTACACAAGAAAGTCAGGTTTTCAAAGGTCATTCAAATGCACAGCATCTACACATATCTCCTTTTTTCAATATATACTGATACTCTCTTGAATATAGAACAGTATTTCCAATAAATGGTACTTGATGATAAATGTGCTTTTACTGAAAGTATATGGATTAAGAAAAAAAGAAAAGTTCTATGGTAGAAATGGAAACCCACTATTATTAAGGTAAGAGAAAAAAATCCATTTGCTTATGGTTAAATTTGAGACACAGCTGCATTCTGAATACTCTTAACTTATTATCATCACTGGTTTCTTTCTATCTCATCATTCATTCTCCCTTATTTAAATTCCTTAAGCCAGCCAATTTTATTAATTGCGCTTAGTAAAATTATTTGTTATACTGGTAGTTAGTTATTTCAGTTATGGTTTATTTGAAATTTGGAAGTTAATTTAGAGGGCATTCTGGAGTAGAAACTAGATTATTTTTTTAAATTTAATAATCCATTGTACCTAATTTTTTCTGCCTCATTTAAATGTGTGTCAGTTCTATAAGCTTCTAGGAATAATGGCCTAATTACTGACACATAACACTTATATTAAAACCTTATCTACAAAATCAACATCCAAAAATCAGTTGTTTCTATACACTTAAGAATCTGACAAATAAGAAAATCCTACTCGTAATTAAATCAAAAATAAATTACTTAGGATTAGATTTAACGAAGAAAGTTAAAGATGTGTGCACTGAAAATTTTAAGACATTATGAAAGAAATAGAAAGATATCACATATTATGGATCAGGAGAATATTGTTAAGATGTCCATACTATCCAAAGCCATCTCTAGATTCAGTGTCATCCCTATCAAAATCCCAAATGGCATTTTCCAAATAAATGGGAAAAAAAATCCTAAAATTCATATGGGACCTCAAAAGAGCACAAAGCAAATAGCCAAAGCAATCCTGAGAAAGAAAACAAAGCTAGAGGTTTCTCACTTCCTGATTTCAAACTTTATTACAAAGCTATAGTCTTCAAAAACAGTGCAGTACTGTCATAAAAACAGACACATAGAGCAGAGTTGAGAGTCCAGAAATAAACCTTCATATATATGGTCAACTGACATTTGACAAAATATCTAAGGATTTTCAGTGGGGAAAGGATAGGCTCTTCAATAAATGGTGTTAGAACTGGATATTCACATGCAAAAGAATGAAATTGGACCTCTATCTTCTATAATTTATAAAAACTAACTCAATTGGATTACTTAACTGTAAGACCTGACACTAAAAAACTACTAAGAAAAAAATGAAGGAAAGAACTTCCTGACATCTGTTCTGGTCATGAGTTTTTGGACAGAACACTAAAAATGTAAGCAACAAAAGCAAAAATCAACAAGTGAGACTACAAACTAAAAAACTTCTACACATGAAAGAAACAACCAGGAAAATGAAAAGACGACCTACAGAATAGGAGAAAAATATTTGCAAATCATCTGACAAGGAGTTCATACAACTCAATGGCAAAAACAAACAAAACCACCCAAACAATCCAGTTAAAAAATGGGCAGAGTAAACATTTTTCAAAAAGACCCCAAAAATCCAAATGGCTAGCAAAAACATGAAGAGATGCTCAACATCAATAATTACCAGGAAAATGCAAATCAAAACCCTGCAGTATCACCTCACACCTGTTAGAATGGCTATTATCAAAAAGATAAGAGACAAGTATTGGCGAGGCTGTGTAGAAAAGGGAAACCTTGTGTGCTGTTGGCGGGAATGTAAATTGACACTACTGCTATGGAAAACAGTATGGAGGCTCCCCCTTAAATTAAAAATATAACTATGATATCATCTGTGGAGTATATATCTGAAGGAAATGGAATTACTATCTCAGAGGTAATTGTACCCTCACATTCATTGCAACATTATTTGCAATAGTCAAGACATGGAAACAACTTACTCATCTGTCAATGGACACTTAAAGGCCTAATATATACAACATTCCGTTGTGTGTATGCATGCACACCTACAATAGAGTTATTATTCAGTCATAAACAGTAGGAAATCCTCCCTTTTGTGACAGTATGAATGGAACTTGAGGACATTATGCTAAGTCAGTCAGATAAAGACAAATGTTATATGTTTCACATGGGAAACCTAAAAAAGCCAATGCCATAGAATTAGAGAGTAAAACGGTGATTAGGAAGGGCAGGAGAGAGATGGAGGAATTGGGGAAATCTTAGAGGGTACAAATTTCCAGCTATAAAATGAACAAATTCTGGGGATCTAATGTACAGCATGGAGACCATAGTTAATAGTACTGTATTAGAAGTTTGAAAGTTGATAAGAAAGTAGATCTTAAATGTTATTACCACCACCAATAAAAATGGTAATATGTGAGGGATGGAAGTATGAATTAACCTTATTGTAATCATTTTGTAATATATACATATATCAAATCATCACATATAAGAAACTTGTATATATAGGTCTCTAATGGCTTAATAAAGCTAGGGAAAACACTTTGTCAAATTCTTCTTGGTAAAAACACATACAGATATGTATTTGTAGTGTCTGGCCATGTATTTTATATTGTGGCTTTCAATTTTTTTTCCTCTGTTAGCTCCTAATGGCCCAATACAATCATGCTTAAAATAACATGCTTTACTAAAGTCACTCATGCTAATGAAAAGCAAATTGTATAGAAGGATCTGTGATGACGTTTCCTGATATCTGTCCTACAGATAAGATTCTGTAGTTTCTGCTTTCAGTTCTATAGTTAGTATAGCCAATTAGTTAATCCATGTACAACCCCATTTCTTAAGGCAATATCTATTAATTTCTCTATATTAAAAGATGATTTTTCCCCCCTCTTACAATACTATTTCCTCCTTTTTCATACTCCCATGTTTGGCATACCTTAAAATTTTTTAGTCAAAGTTGTTAGACTTTGATCTTTCGTAACATGACATTGTTGACGATGTTTAACTGGTCGTTTTGTACAATATGCATATTAAAAACTATACTTTCCTTCAATTCTTTTCCAGTGCTAAACCACTGAGCCACCGGGTTGCCCCATTAGGGCTGCTGTTGAATGAATATTAAACCTCTTAAATTAATCCTTGTTGTCAATTTTCCATCATATTTTTTAAAACTTTCTGAGACATTGCCAAATAATTTTGTAGTCTATTTTTTTACTTTAGCAATCAGTTTTCAAACTTTTGAAAAAAAGATTTTTTGAAATAATTTAGTGGAACCATGCAACTTTTTTGTATCAATTAGATTTTCTTAAAGTTCTATTCTCCAATGAGCTCAGGGTCAGGTTTATTATTTTGATATTTCCCTTTCATATTATTGGCTCTCTTATGTTTAGTAATCTATTGTTTACCATTAATATTGATAAAAGTGACTCAGTGGGTAGGTTGATTTTATTTGGTTGCCAGATAAAAAAAGAGTCTCTCCAAGGAAGCCACAGGTGAAGGAAGGTGTACGTATAGTAAACCGGAGGAAGAACTAGACAACTAAGTCTGCTGGAGTAATAGCAGTTGTGCAGTTCCTTTATTTCCCATCATGTTCCAGGTCAGTGAACAAAAATTTAGCAGGGCCAACAAATATTTATATTTTTCTAAGAATGTTGCAATAGTCTGCACATATGGAAACTGATTGCTGTACAGATTTAAAATTTCATAATTTTTAAAAAAATATTTTTCTCCCCTAGGAATTATGTGTTAACTATGACTTTAAAGACTACCAGTGCAAAAGATGTATGATGTCGCAGTGGGTAAAAAGGTGTGTGAAGTCTGAAGAAAAGATCTACAAATGTGTACCCTTCCTGTATACTGGGGACAGGGAGTCAGACTGGAGCAAAAGAATGAGGAATGGGAGTCTGTCCTCAAAGTTAGATAGGGACCTGGGTGTCAGGGAGGTGGCAGCAAAGACCCAGAAGTGACTCAGGTTCCTTATTCTTTTGCCTTGTTCTTTCTCCAATCCTCCCCACCCTTACATTAGAATGTATTTGTGTTTTATTACTGTGTAACAAACTACTACAAATTTAGTAGCTTCAGATAATAAATACTATCTTGTAACTTCCTTTGGTCAGGAGTCCAGCATGGCATGGATGGATGGATTCTTTGCTTCGGGTCTCACACAGCAGCCTCAGTGAGCACACTGATTGTAACTCACTCTTTGGAGGCTTGGAGTCTCCTCGCAAGCTCCTTTAAGTTGTTGGCAGAATTTGGCTTCATATGGTTGTAGGACAGCAACTGGGGTCTGTTATCAGCATCTAGAAATTGCCCACAGTTGTCTGCCACATGCTCTCCTCTACACCATGGCGCATGGTGCTTCTTTGAGACCAACAGGAGAACAGGTTTATTTTTAAATCTGATTTCTTCTGACATTTAGACCCAGATGTGGAGGGTTCACGTGATTAGGTCAGGCAAACTCAGATAATCATTTAGTTTACTTATCAGTTGACATGGAGTCAAACTCCATTGCAAAATTCCTTTTGCCATGTGATGTAACAGTCAAGGGATTGATACCTCGTCATAGTCACAAGTTCTGTTCACACTCCAGGAGAGGGAATGAAATAAGCTTATATGTTGTAAAATATATAGATAAAAGCACATGTGTGTATACATATGCATAAAAATTTACACATTATAGGTGATCTTAGAATTCAGTCAATCACGTAAAACTTTTAAAAAGACCTCAATATTTCTAATCATCAGGGAAATTCATATCCAAAATCTTGACATATCACCACATACCTGTTAGGGTGGCCATTATATGGGAGGGGGAAAGTAAGTGCTAGCCAGAACGTGGAGAAAAGGGAAGTAACACTACTGGTAGGAATGTACATTGCTATAGTCATTATGGAAAATAGTATGGGGGTTACTCAAAAAATTAAGAGTAGAACTAGGACTCAGCAGTCCCACTTCTGGGTGTATATTCAAATGTGAAATCAGTATCTGAAGGAGGAATCTGCACCCCCACATTCATTGCAACACTACTCACAATAGCTAAGACATGAAAGCAACCTACAGGTGTATCAGTGGACAAATGGATAAGGAAAATGTAGGCTAGCCATACAATGGTCTAGTATCCAGCCTTAAAGGAGGAAATCCCACCACTTATGACAATATGGAGAAAACTAGAAGATATTATGCTAAGTGAAATAAGCCAGATACAGAAGGACAAATCCTACAGGATACCGTTTATATGAGGAATCTAATATAGTCAAAGTCACAGAAGCTGAAAGTCAAATGGTAGTTTCTAGAGGAGGGGAAAACAGGGATGTATTAGTCAAAGAGCATAAGGTTTCAGTTATACGAGATAATTTCTCAAGGTGTATTATACAAATCGAGTGACTATAGTAAACAATACTGTATTTTATAATTAAAATTTATCAATGGGTTACATCTCATATGGACTTGTGCCATCACAAAATATAATAAAGAAGGCAAGAGAAAACTCTTAGTGGTAATAGATAAGTTTATGGCATATAACATGGTAATGATTTCATAGATATATACTTATCTCCAAACTTCTCACGTTGTATACATTAAATATACACATTTTGAGGGGAATGATGTTAGATGCAGGCAAGAATCAATAAGCAGATTTTGATCTTACAAGCTGAGAAGTAGCTTTGGTTGGCTAAAATAGAGATATTCAAGTCCTGAGAAGGTCTCTTACAACAGACTGCTTATCAGACCTTCCCTAGAATGGCTTAATGGTCTTGAAGAGAAGTTAAGTAATGAGGTAAAGTAGAACATTTTGATTTAATCAACAGGGGCCCATCAAGCCTAAGTCCTATACTTAAAACATACTTAAAGTTAGTCATCATAGTAACTTTTGCTTTACTGTTACATTTTTATCCAATGCCTCGTTTATTATAGACCAACAGACATTTTGGGGAATAAAGGAGTATATCCTTTTATGGTACAAACAACTATGGAATTAGTTGGAATTAGCTTGGCTTTTTAATGTTCTGCAGTGGAGGAGGAATAGTAGCCATTCCTTGTTTTGTTATCAAAAAGGTCAACTCAGTTACCGTTTAGTTACTAAACCAAACTTCAGGCAGTTGCTTAATAAAGAATCTAACCAAACTCTAAATAGTACCTTACTAAATCCAACACTCTTCAGGCAGAAGCAATAATGATAGCTTCATTTGATTGGGTATTTATGGGCTTCTCAGTCTTTCCTTATAGCTTATGGTTGCTGTGGCCCAGCACTCACGAAATATCAAAGATGTCTGTTGGCAGACAGCTCGTTTATGCACACACACAAAAATGAAGACCATACTATAAGTATTATAAAAGCATTGGATTAGAGTATCACATTCACCATGAAAGACCCTGCTAATCTTACCATTAATACTCATCCAAGGAAATATTACAAATTCTTACTGCTCCTATTGCTATTCTTTAGTGGCAATGTTACATACTGGTACTGGAAGCATGCAAGAATCATAATTAACTAGGATTTCCGATAATTATAGGTGTACTTTGACAAGTTTTGCTTATTAACCATTTTATTTATTTTTAAAAGATTTTTATTTATGAGAGACACACACAGAGAGAGAGGCAGAGACAGAGGCAGAGGGAGAAGTAGGCTCCTCACGGGGAGCCCGATGCGAGACTCGATCCTGCGACTCCAAGACCCCAGGACCCCAACCTGAGCCAAAGGCAGAGGCTCTACCACTGAGCCACCCAGGCACCCCTTAGTAAACCATTTTAGAAGCCTTTTACAAATAGAAAAGGCTTAAAGAATTGATGTTTGTCTTGTCATCCTGTCTTTGTTCAGCCTCCATTAGAAGATAATGAAGACGAGAGAAGCAAAAGCTAGAAAGACCCACCTAAACTCTTAAGTATAGGACTCCTTGTAGAGGAAAATTTTGTCTTTGAGGTTGAAGGATATAAGTATATTTGTCAAAATGGACTATTTTATAGATAATCCTCTACTGTCTTGCTCCCTTTTTCCAGAGTGCATAAGCTTAAATGAGCTGCTTATGAAAAGAGAAATGTAACTTTGGGTTTCTATTTTTGATGGTATCTTTAAATATTAAGTAGCCTATTTATGCTAATTTTTAGAGAAAAATCTCACTATCCTTAACACTTGTACTCCTTTGGAAGAAATAGCCTTTTGATTTCTAGAAGGAATCCAAGTTCTTGGCTTTAAATAAAGTTTATTTTAAGGTCTCAAGTAATTCTTTAGTCACCTGATTTTACCCTCCTGTTTTCAGGTAGAAATGTTTAGCATCCACCTTAAACAGTAACAAAAACCAAGGAAAAGAAAAAAAAAAAAAAAAAAAGCCCCGAACTACATAGTGTTTGTTCATTTCTGAAGTGTAAATACTCCCATCATGGCCAAAAAAAGAAAAAAAAGGAAGCAAGCAAAAGGAAAGAAATCAAGCTACCCATGTAACATCACTGAATGCAGAATTTAGAAGAGATGCACACAACTCTTTTACACAACCAGCACTGGATTATTCCTCATAGCTATGTGTTCCTGGTTTAAAAATATTTCTAGGAGATCTGTTGTGGCTTGTTTTTCTTAGAATCAGGTTAGCAGAGCTGGTTTTAGAAAAGCCAGACACATTATTTCCTAAAGGTGCTCTCAAATGAAGTTGAGGTGCAGTAGGATATGACTGCCATTACAGTGTGGCTGTTCTCCTGCAATTGTGAATGAGAGATGAAAACCCACATACCAGGTAACTGCATGGAAAATAAGACCTATTTGTGGGAGACTTGAAAGTCTTTTTTTTTTGAACTCCTTCACTGACATGTAAGGAAATTGTCCAGGTGGGGTAAAATGGCTTACTCAAGGTTAAGAATTTAGGAATGGATTTCTTAAATAAGTTAGGACTTCAGTATTTTTACAACAAACTTCCTAAACATTTATTTTCGCTTCAAATGATTTTTTAAACACATTTGAAGTGAGGCGACTTTATTTTTTTTTTTAAGATTTTATTTATTTATGAGAGAGAGAGAGAGAGAGAGAGGCAGAGACACAGGCAGAGGGAGAAGCAGGCTCCATGGAAGGAGCCCAACGTGGGAATCGATCCCGGGTTTCCAGGATCACACCCTGGACTGAAGGCAGCGCTAAACCGCTGAGCCACCTGGGCTGCCCAAAGTGAGGCAACTTTAAAAGAGGGGAAAAAGTTGGTTTCAGGTAAAGGGATACACTTAGCAACTCCTAAAGATTTATATAGATGGGGTCAGAACCATGATTTCTTAAAAGTTCCAATAGTATGAAGATGTTCTTGCAGGAATGGGAAAAGAGGCTTAAGAATTTGCAGACAAATGTCTGCATTACTTTAATTTCTAGCTCTTTAGACCTGTCTGTGTTTAGTTATAGTCAAAGAAATGAGGCGGTTTAGGAGATTCATTCATCTCCTAGATCTCTGAGAAGAGGAATCCCTCCATCTCAGTCTGTACTTTTGGCAAATTGACATTCAACATCAATCTTCTTCGATTATTCATAGATATTTTTGCCTACTTTTTTTTATTGGAGTTCAATTTGCCAACTTACAGAATAACACCCAGTGCTCATCCCGTCAAGTGCCCCCCTCAGTGCCCGTCACCCATTCACCCCCACCCCCCACCTTCCTCCCCTTCCACCACCCCTAGTTTGTTTCCCAGAGTTAGGAGTCTTTATGTTCTGTCTCCCTTTCTGATATTTCCCACCCATTTCTTCTCCCTTCCCTTATATTCCCTTTCACTATTATTTATATTCCCCAAATGAATGAGAACATACACTGTTTGTCCTTCTCCGATTGACTTACTTCACTCAGCATAATACCCTCCAGTTCCATCCACATCGAAGCAAATGGTGGGTATTTGTCGTTTCTAATGGCTGAGGAATATTCCATTGTATACATAGACCACATCTTCTTTATCCATTCATCTTCTGATGGACACCGAGTCTCCTTCCACAGTTTTTTTTGTCTATTTTTAATCTTACTGGTAATGTTTGCAGTAAGTTTAAGTAAAACATTACAGTAAGAGGTAAAAGAGAGGAGATCAGATTAGTAGCCAGGGTGGCCTGACATGCTGAACACTATGGAGATAGTTACTAGAACACAGATCTACTAGGTAAAAGATAGGTAGCCAATAAGAGTGCTGCTCTTAATACATACATAATCTAAAGAAATCATATGTGCTCAGTCAGGAGGCTGAAATCCACTGTACTGATTAAAAAACAAAACAAACAAAAAAAACCAACATCCCTTGATCAGAGTTACCAGACCAGAGTCCATGCTCAGGTCTAGAACCTACTGACAGAAAGACTGGATCCCCTTGAAGAAAGATGTTCCAGCATCATAGAAAGGGTATATGGGCAACCATTCACTTGCTCCCTCTCCAAAGTGACCTGTGGCTATTTCCTCAAATAACATTAAGGAAAGGGAAATATCAATTAGAAGACTGTGGACATTGATACCTGGAAATGGAAGCATCACATGAATAGATAGAAGCAAGGTAATTAAGAGACTCCTATCCCAGTTCCAGATTACAGTGGGTCTATGGACTCATCTGGTGAATACTTTTCTAGTCACTGAAATGTATAATTGGATGAACTTTTATGGTAGCCGATAGAACACCCACATTGGTTCCTTGGCCTCTGGAGTAAAAGCTATCATAATGGGGAAAGTCAAGCAGGGAGAATTTGAAGAGATTACTACCACTCTTAAAGATTTAAAAGGATGAAATGTGGTAGTGCTCATAATATCCCCAATCACCCGTCTGTCCCCTATAAAAACTAGACAGATTGATGAATCACAGTAGACTACTGAAAACTTGAGTATTTGTCCTACTGCATCTGACCATCAGATGTCCTATCTCCGAAAGCAAATGCATGCAGCTTCAATACCTGGTATGCAACTACTGTTCCCTTCCACCCCTAACAGAAGGAAGGATCAAAAGCAGTTTGCATTCATTAGATAGACCACAATCATGGCCTTGTGCCAAGACTATATTAGCTCTTCTCTCTGTTATAATACAGTCTGAAAGGTTCTGGATTACTTGGATACAGTGGTCCACTTATAACTCATGCTAGACAAATTGAACAACAAGTGGCAAGAATGTCAGAGGGATAGATCCTATGAATATTTAGAAATTGGCCACCTCAGTGAAGTTTCCAGAGGTCCACTGGTTTGAGGCATGCGAGGGTATCCCCTCTCAAAATAAAGGACAAATTATCGCATTTTATAGTTTCTGCCACAAAGAAGGAAACATAATGCCTTGTAAGTCTCTGAGGTCCAGAGGCAGGAAACTCAAAGCTTATGAATACCATGTTCCCTTTACTGAGGGACATGGACAGCTGACAGCTTAAAGTGGGTTCCAGAGAAGGAAAGAGGTCTTTACGGGCCCATACAAACTTGCAGTCCCTATAACAATAGGTGTCTGTGGTTAGAAAAGAGGTCTCTGGGGCTTAGGGCAAGGTTGTATGGGAGAATCACCACATAGCTTGAGGTTTGGAGCAACACCATAACACCTGCCTCAAAGAACTATATACAACTCAAAATATAACTGTCAATGTGCTTGGGATCTTTGTAGAAACAAGTCACAGTCTCTGGGACATCAAGTCACCATGTGGCCCAAACTGCCCATCACAAGCTGGTCTCCATCATAACCACTAAATTGTAAGATTGAATGTAGTCAGCAGCTCCGAGATTAGTCATCCATGAGATCAGAAGACACAAATAAACACAAGTAAGTTGCACAAGTGTCCCAAATTATCATCACATTATCACTTTATCATCCACTACTATGTTAGCACCTCTTCTTTAACTCATACATGTGGCCATGGGGGGGTCCCTCATGAGTAAGCAATAGAAATGGTTGTGAGTGTAAGCTTGGTCCATTGATCCAACAGACCAGTATGTGAGAGCAAACTGAAAATAGACTGTTGAGAAGCCCCACACAGAGATGGACCTGAAAGTCAATGGTGAGGGAAAATCCCCACAATGGGCAGAGATTCAGGCCGTGTACCCAATTATCCACTTTATATAGAAGTAGCCTACAGCTGGAAGTCAGAATACACAAAGATTTTGGCAGTGGCAAATGGCTCAGTTGGTTGGGGCATCAGAAGTAGAAAGACTAAGAAGTCGGGGGCAAGGACAATGGAGAAGACATATGTAGATAAGCATATGGTATCACCTTTAAATCTGATGATAATGCCACCAAGACAGCATCCACCATCAAATCAGCACCAAAAACAAACAAAACACACTTGAACACAGGCTGACTTGGCCATTTGTTGTCAGCCAGTATCACTCATCAAGTATCCCGGGAGCTGTGTGTCCAGAAAGGAGCCCTGTGTGGACCAAACATTTTACAATTCCATCCCCAAATGTTGATCTAGCTACTGTCATTCTGAATGTACAATGTATGATTTTGAAAGAAACTAACGTCAAGTCATTAATAGAGCAAAATTCCTCAAAGAATCCCACAAAACTATATCGAAGCAGATGTTCGCACTAGACACTTTGTAACACAGAAGTACCATTCTTGACTAGAATGGATACATTTTCTAGATATGGGTTTGCCTTTTCTGTCCTTGGGGCTTTGACCAGCTCCACTATCAGTGTGCTTGCAGGCTATTTGCTCAAGCAACTTGGTAGCATACAGAATCATCTCAGACTCAGGAGCTGAAAATAGGCAAAGCAGGTGTAAAAGTGGGCATGAGATCATAGGATCCACATGTCCAGACATATGCTCCACCACACCAAAATTATTTAAGGAGTAACCTTTTGAAATTGCAGCGAGAGAGGCCAGCTTGGGAAACACACTCTGTATGAATGGGAGGGAACAGTACTTTCAGGAACCCACTGTAGAGTTTTTACTTTTGGTCTCTGCAACTTTAAGCAATGCAAATGTAGTTCCCACCAGAAAATTCTTCAACTAGGGAGCACAGTGAGAGTCTCAGTAACCTTTGAGCTAGGACTGCTACCTGGTCACTTCATGCTTCTATACTATGAGCTGGGAAACTTCTTGTGCCCACAGGAGCCACCACTTTGGCTGAAGTAATTGACCCTGATGATCCAGAAGGTCAGTTATACAAGGTGATCAGCAAAGAATATGTTTGGGACCCAGCTGATCTACTTTGGGATTGCATCGTTTTTCCCACGTCCAATTTTGATGGTAAATGAACAAGCTGAGCTACTACAGCCTGAAAAGGACATGGTGACCAAGTACTCAACTTCTCAGAGGAGAAGCTGGGTCACCTACCAGATGCAGAGACATTAACTGAGGGTGATGGAAGTCTAGAACTGTGGTGGAGAAGAGAATCAATGAGTATCAGTTGCAGCCTTAGGAGCTACTACATTGGCCATCCTCCATTTTAAAGAGCTTCTTCTAATACATTTCTCCAGGAAAGAGACCAATTGGAATCTCTGAGGTGTTCTTAGATGGGGTGGATTTAGGAAGTGAAGCAAAGAGATCTAAAAAGCAGAGACTGAGTTCTAGTGCATGCTGGGATAACCCACCTGCATCCCCATTAAGGGTCAACACACTCATTCTCACAGCTGCTTAGTGTTGGCTCCTTATAACCCATAGCTGGGTCCCGTTCTAGGTATAGTCCTCGGGCTAGGAGAGGTTGCCTTAAGATTTGTCCCATTCCCAATGGCCAGTCACCACAGAATGACTGATGGATACAGGGTCAAACACCCCACCTCTTTGATTTGATTTGGGACGCCTCGGAAGGGTCATTTCAAATCCAAAGCTTCCTGTCGAATTGATTTAGGGGTCTTTTGCCAACGCATTACAACTCTTCCCTCTGCCCGAATCTGTTCTTTCTTTGCCTTATAGCTGTTCCCAAGAGCACTTTCCAATAAACCTCCATCTCAGAATATATTCTTGGGGAACCAGACATAAGGCTGTGCCCTTTTATTTTCTCATAACATTTCCATTTTCCTAATTTATCTTTAACTCTACTCCTGTGAAGCTAACAGATCTAGTTGTGCTTGTTTCACAAACTTTTCGTTTTATATTGTCCACTTTCTGGCTTCTTTCATCTTGCTTCCCTTCCTTTTCTCTCTAATGGCTCCAACCATACCTGGACTTTCAAGTTGACATCTCAATGATGTAGGGGCAAATTTGGGACCTGTGCTAAAAGCAGTCTTTTATTAAGGCCTTGTGATATTTCACCAGGTTAGAATACCATTACAGGGATGTGTTGCATTGATTTATACACTCTAGGGAAAGTACTTGGAAGAAAGTCCTACCCTGAAGGGAGGGATTCAGCAGGAACCAATAAGACAAAAATGCCATGATCTGAAACTTTTCAATTTTTTTCTTTTCAATTTTTTCTAAGTAGTTTTTTTTTTTAACCTTCCACACACAGCAGGTCAAATATTCAACTGTCTGTTCTAGAAACTTTATTTCTCCCTCCCACCATCCAAGCCTCAGTGGATTTTAGAAATTCTATGAAGTAATATATACAAGCATCCACTAACTTCAATTTGCATTTTTTTTTTACCCTTTCGGGTTGCTGCTTTCTCAGCACGAAAAATACTGTTATTTGATTTTAGTTTATTTCTTCAGTTTGATTTAATCAAGTAGAATAAATGAAGAATACTGCAGGTTAAACTGATTTGCCAAAAACATCAAAGAGAAGCTGGCAAAGTTAGAGATATACATAAAATACAGTAATTATTATTTTAAAGATTGGCACTAAAGGACTATAAATAATTTTAGGGTTTTTTTGAACTTTATTTTCTGCTATATTGGCCACACTGTCACACTCTGCACCCCACAGAGTTGATTTGAGATAGAGGAATCCTGTGCTTCAAAGGCAGCTTTGTTCTTCCAGCAGCTTTGCCTCTTACAGAGAGGAATGAGAAATCTTTGTTTCTGCATCATAGATTTGCTATTGTTCTTTTTGTTATAGCTACGTGATGTGATGCTGCAAGGATACATTTCTAAGCACCTTGGGGTTGCTGGTTGAGCAAGTAATTTAGCTTCTCTGAGCCTCTCTTTTCTCATCTGCATAATGATGATTCCAGGCTAGATTCCTAAGTAGTCACGTCAAGCTCACACACGCACACACAGGACATAGAAGATGCATAAGGTGCTCTCATAGTGCTGAGGGGCTAATAAGTGTCAACAAATGTTAACTTTTACTATTATTATTGCAAGAATTGAACCTTTCATGAAGAAGCTGTAATAGAAATGATCAACCAAAAGTGGATTTTAATTATGACATCATCAAAAGAGAAACGGAAAATTCTGATTAGTATAGATCCTGCTCATTAATTTTTAAGATTTTCATTATATGAAATAGATTTAAAAACAACGTGGGAGATCAGGTGTATAATTAAGTACAAGTATCTAGTTGAAGTGCCCAAATGTGTAATGCCCACCTTTCAGTAAGTTTGTGGAAGAGAATTGTGGGAACCCTGGGGTCCAAAGTACACTGTGATCCAATAGGAAGTCTTTCAACAAAGGTTTTTCTTAAGGAACACATATGTACTATCGTATACCTCATGCTCATGGTACAAATTCAGAATAAAATTGAATTTAAGCTAGACAAATAGCTTTTCTTTGCTTTTTACTTATAAACCTACTCCTACCATGGAATCTTCAGGAACATGCACACAGATGACATCAAGTTAATTGACTGCCAGATCATTCATTCTGTGATCTATAACCCAGCCTGCTGATGCTCTAGTATGAAGCAGAAAAGTGACTGATTAATCAGATGAGCCTTTTTCAAAGTCCCTTGCAAGCCAAAAATTTCTCTTTTTCAATGAGGAAGGAGAAACCAATTTCAGAGAGATGAACATATGGAAAAAATATATATTTAGGTTGAGAGAATCTGTACCATATTTTACCTTCATACTCTCAAGGAAATGCAGGCTTTCCTAATAGCAGATCTTTGAAAAATCTCATGACCCATGAAGGGTATAAAGAAAAAAAAGCTAATTTCTTGATATCTAGTTTTTATGACTTTATATAGCTAAGTTCATAGTTTGAAATACACTTTAAAAAGTACATGATGGGGATCCCTGGGTGGCGCAGCGGTTTGGCGCCTGCCTTTGGCCCAGGGCACGATCCTGGAGACCTGGGATCGAATCCCACGTCGGGCTCCCAGTGCATGGAGCCTGCTTCTCCCTCTGCCTATGTCTCTGCCTCTCTCTCTCTCTCTCTCTCTCTCTGTGTGTGTGTGACTATCATAAATAAAAATTAAAAAAAAAAAAAAAAAAAAAAAAAAAAAAGTACATGATGGCTATAGGGATACTTGAACAATTCAAGAGTTAAAAATATCTTGATGGTAATCCAGGTGCAGGACAGAGGTAAATAAGTTCAATAAATGCCCATTGAAAATTTTTTTTTAAAAAGACTTCACGTATTTGAGAGAGATGGTGAATGCATATGAGTGGGGTTGGTGGGAGAAGAGGGAGAGGGAGAAGCAGAATCCCCACTGAGCAGGGAGCCAACTTGGTGCTTGATCCCAGGACCCCAGTATCAAGACCTGAGCAGAAAACAGACGCTTAATGGAGGGAGCCACCCAGGTGCTCCACTGATTGAATGCTTAACTGTGTGCCAGACATCACATAGTAATGACCACAGTGTGCCAGGGTCTGTGATCTGCATCTTAAAAAAAAACTCTCATTTAATCCTCATGTTTCTTAATGAAAAACACAATTTTTATCCCTGGGAAACAGGCTCAGAAAGGTTAAGTAAATTGGCCAGGTTCTCCCTATTTAACTTTCATAACTGCTTTCTCTTTGTTATCACGTAATTAGAGTAATTAGTTTAATTGATTAGAAGCATTGATGTCTCACAAACATGATCCAGTTTGATTATAATATGAACATTTATAATTCTTGAACTTGTAAAACTAGAGGTCACAAAGGTATTGACAGAAAATTTACAAAATGCTTAATCTTATTCTCAAGAAAGATTACCATAATCCTATTGCTCTACAACATTCAATATTTTTACCTAATATTTTGTCTTCTATGGACAGCTTGTAACAATTTGACAACTGGTGTTTGTATACCAACACTCATGTGTGGAAGTGGTAAGATATTCAGAGCTTCTATCATGCTGGGCTGAACAAGCTTTGGAAAGTTGTGTCACTCTAGACTTTTTTCCTTTAAGATTACATTTCTAATACCTGTCCTCCTTGAGTTATCCAGTCATTCCATGAACATTTGCAGATTTTTCTTACCAAATCAGTTAACTGTGGTGCTTGTAACAAATTACCATAACTTTGTGACTTAAAAAAACAAAAATTGATTTTCTTACAATTCTGGAGGCCTGAAGTTTGAAAGCAGGTATCAGTGGGGTTGGTCCTCTTCAGAGGCTATAGGGATTATATTTCCAGCCTCTTCCATCACTGGTGGCTGCTGGAATTCATGGTTTATGGCTTGTGGCTATTAGCACTCCAATCTCTGCTTCCATCTTCATGGTGCTTTTCCTCTGTGCATCTGTGTGGCCTCCTCTTTCTCTTATAAAGACACTTGTTAGTGGACCTAGGGCCCACCTGTGTAATCCAGGATGCACTCATCTCAAGATCCTTAACTTAATTACATACACAAAGACACTTTCAAGTTAATATTCACAGGTTGTAAGAGGTTACAAATATTTTTTTTGGCAGGGGCAGGGTGGGGAATGGGTGTCTCCATTCAACCCACTGTACCTAGTATTTGCCAGGTACTGGGCTTGGATGCTGGGACTACTTCCAGAGAAACAGGTATGATCTTCAAGCTTGTAGAAGGCAGTTTAGTTGCCGCAAGAACTTTGGAAATTAGAAAATACTATAGAAGTGGAAGTTGTTATTATCCTTTTAAAATCAATGTCTCCATTTCTCTTCCTGCTTTTTGCCTCAGTGTGCTAATAAGAGAAAAAGAATTGGACGTCGCACCAGCGCTTCTCTTCATTTGTGACTAAAATACATGTTAAAGGAAGCTGATCAATAATAGGAAATTGCCTGGGAATAATTGGAGGAAGCATCAATCAATCAGAAACACATGTTTCAAAACATGAGCATGTTCTTGAAGTCAAATAAAAGTAATGATAGTTAATGTGGCATGATTTGACCAAAGGACAAAATAATTTGTAAGTGAATAAAGTTTGATTAAAATGTTACTATTCTCCCCCCAAATTATACCTCAATTACATCATCACTACTGATTAATTTTTTTCTGTGTCTTTAAGGAATTTTGTTATAACACACTTCCCTCCCCTACCTGAAAAGTTCTGGAAAGGATCATGCCTTATAGATTAGTTACTAACACTTGGGAGAAAATAGTTTTGTTCTTTGACACTCAAAGTGTGGTCCACAGATTAGCAGGATGGTTATCACATGGTAGCTTCTTAGAAATGCATCATCTCAAGCTCCACTCAGACCTACCACACCAGCCTTACATTTTAACAAGATCCCAAAGAAACAGTAGGTATGTTACATTTTGAAAAGTTAATTATATGCTTTTCAACTAGTGCAACATGTTGAAACAAGGCATTCTGTATAGTAGTTCTCAAAGGTGGACTGCAGGCTCACGTTCATTTATGACAAGGGTCACTGGTGTGTGAAAAAGTGAGGAAAATGCATTTATATAGTGAGCTTTGTGAAACTAACCTTACTCAATTTAAATAAATGTCTAAATGTCTTTTGTTCTGATATTAAGATTTTCCCACTATTTTTTTTTTATGAAATGATCTAAGATGGTCATGTGTGGCCTGCACATGTATGTGTATGCTTGTTTAATCCTTTATTTGCAAGATGGATTTGACAACCAACCACAGTATTTTTTTTTTCCTCTTAAATTCCTGACCCATAAAATCTCGAAGTGTAGTGGATAGATGAGCTGTTGAAGAGAAGTGTGGAGTTAGAAGAGGAGAAAGGAAGAAGTAAAGGAGAATATCAAAGTAGAATTTTTCCATACATTTTTCTTAACATGTTCTTTTTCCTTTTTCTTTCCCCCCATTAGGCTGTACCTCTTTGGAAAGACCACACAGACAAGGACTGGCAAATTACCCTAATGCTGCTTGGTTTGGGAGTATTATTTGATAAGCTCTTCCTTATGCTAGAAATGTTCTCAAAATACTGTTCATCCCAGAAGCTACTGGAAGACGTCTTTGGAAGTAGTAAACCATGGTGTGGAAAGTATTCTTAAGTTCTAGCATCTTCTCAGAGGGAAAATCTTGCATGTGCATATCCACCAAATATCCCCTTTAGTTGTTTGAAAATAGATGTCCGTGTTCTAACCTTACCAGTTCCTTCAGAAGTGGCTCCATTTCAGTTATCTTGCATCAATATTGACACATTAAAACTTTAAAAGCTCACTGTGTTGGACACCTGAAACTAATGTAACATTGTGTGTCAACTACATTTAAATTAAAAATTTTTTTGTACTTTCAATGCATTAAGCATATGGCTATTCCCATATGTTTTTTTTTTTTTGAGGCTTTTCTTTAAATTCCAGTTAGTTAACACCCACTGCTCACCAGAACAAGTGCACTCTTTTGTAGTTTTCATTAAAAAAATTTAAAACTTAAAATGTTTTAAAATGAAAACTCTGAAAATGTATAACATTTCTCCAAAAGTATACCGTGAAAGAAATATTAAGGGTAGGTGAAAAGTTAGAAGGTCCTTGAAATTGAATATCATAACATTTGTGCATTCTTTGAATAAACTAGTGACATTTAAGATTGCTAAATTAACATTTTATTTTTTTTTCTTAAGCAACTCAGTAGTTCTAAAGGCAAAGTCCCAAGCTATTTTCCTTTTTTCACACACCCATTGTTTCTAATGTAAATGTAAACTGTGCATTCATTAATTAAAGGTTACTCTATAACAGATTCTTTTCTAATTTCCCAAAGATCAGAACTTTTAGTCATTAGGACAAGCATGTTATTTAGTAAATAAAAAAATGCTTATGGATCAAAGACCAAAAACATTAAGTCTGGAAAATTATTCCTACACAGCTTTCTTACAAATAGTTAATGTTCCTTTTTTAATATATAAAATTGGAAATAAGACACAGACACATGGGTAAATAAATATTTGATCTTTCCTAGCACTTTCATCTTATAATTAATAGTGTGATGGGATTTTAAATGTTAAGGAAATAACAATTTGCCATCAACAGGGATGGGAGAATTTTGTTTATTAGTTTAGTGTGATTCAATTTGTGAAAATGTGCTTCATTGATCTTTGCAAAAGAACTTTAATTGGAAATGAATATCACAATCTATTTGCCACACCAATAAGCCCAAGTTGCTGCAGTTCATTAAGTACTACACCTGCTATTTAACTTTCCATGGGGAGAAACATCCTTGATTTAATACATTTAGGGCTGGCTAGGTAAAAGCTCAAAAAACAGAGTCTGAACTACTTCTCTACTCATGAAGTTGTTAAAATATGCTCCTACTCCCTGCCTGAGATAAATATGACCTAATACTTGATCTGGATATCCTTTTTTAAATATATAGATATAATTTTTTTTAAAGTACAAGTGTAATCTTTTTAAATACTAGTCTTTTAGGGGTGCCTGGGTGGCTCAGTCAGGTAAGTGTCTGCCTTCAGCTCAGGTCATGATCTCAGGGTTCTGGGATCGAGCCTCACATCAGGCTTCCTGCTCAGTGGGAAGCCTGCTTCTCCCTCTCCCCCTGCCCATGCTCTCTCTCACTATCTTAAATAAATAAATAAATAAATAAATAAATAAAAAATAAATAAATAATAGTCTTTTTAAAATTCTCACAAATAAAGGAGGAAGGCATATTTTTTAATACCAGTGCACACAGGGATTACCAGATCACCCTTTAAAAGCAATCTGAAGCTCAGTGGGGTGAGGAGAGGAGGACAGCACAGGAGAAAGAACAGGCTTTTTGTATTTGTATAAAAACCATAGGACAGATACTAAATAAACAGTATCAACAGCCGCCCTCAACAGGACAGATATTCCTCAACAAATAATCAAGAAACAGCAGTCAAGAATAAGCAACAAAGTGCACGATAAATTCCTTTAGATGAAAGAGCTGAAAATAATGAACTGAGTGCCCAAGAAAGGCTTCACAGCGTTTAGTTATTTGAAAAATGAATTCTCACATCAGTCAGTAACTGGGTTTGTAGGGACTTTCTGTGCTTAAGTTTTTTTTTTTTTTCTTTAAATTTTTATTTATTTATGATAGTCACAGAGAGAGAGAGAGAGAGAGAGAGAGAGAGGCAGAGGGAGAAGCAGGCTCCATGCACCGGGAGCCCGATGTGGGATTTGATCCCGGGTCTCCAGGATCGCGCCCTGGGCCAAAGGCAGGCGCCAAACCGCTACGCCACCAGGGATCCCCTGTGCTTAAGTTTTAAACAAAACTAGAGCCATAGGCTTGGTCCCCACATGGATTAGTCACTACCACCATGAAACAGTTTGGCTTCAGGCTGCAGGTTCATGTTGAGATTGTGAGCATAATAAGGTTACTGTGGGGCATGGCTTATCATCAAGCCTTTCTCCTCTGGAGAAGTAACTCTCACTGTGTAATTTTAATTTTTACAAATAATGGCCAACACTTTTCTGGTGGTGTATGAAGCATAAGGGTTAATATTTAGGCCTATTTTAATTATATTTGAATTGTTCACTAAAATTTATAATTTAAACCTTTTAGAGCCAAATGATCCTCTAATATATATTCCAGCTTTCTGTAAAATTATAGGAAAATATAATTTATTTTTTTGGAAATATACCTCGCTATCCATTTTTCTGTGATATATTTTTTCCATAGGGTGAGGCATTTCTGTATGCAAATTAGAGATGAGGTTTTAGGTGTTCTCCATTTCAGTTAATCAAGGCAAATTGTCTCTTTAAAAACAAATTAATCAATGTATTCAACAACCATGAGTACCATTTTCTTATGAGAGTTCAAGATGAGAAAGGAGGAGGGATAGGGACCCACAGATAAATCAGATGTCATTAATACTTGGGATGATTTCAAAAATGTGACACACTTAGTTTTCACCTCAGAGCAGTGAAATCAGAATTTAAAGAGAGAATGTCAGGGAATATGAATTTCTTGAAAAATGACCTAGGTGATTTTAATGTGCATCCAGGGTTGAGAATCATTGGAAGAGAGTGAGAGACAAACTGAAAATAAATGATTACAAATCAATGTCGTAGCAGCATTGAGAGAAGTATATACAAGATAAAGAAAACCCACAAAATTGTTTTTCTGATTAACTCAGGACAGTTGGGTTTGGAAGAGATGAACAGGAGGTTGTTCTTGCTTTACACAATTCTAGTATACATTCATTTATTTTAAAAGAACAGGTGTTGCTTTTGAAACTTAAAAGCCAGCAACACATTAAGAAGGTTGAAATAGCAGTAATATATACACAAAGTATTACAGAACTACAGGAAAAAACAGATAATCTAGGTTGGGGTCATAGAAGGCTTTCTAAAGGAAACACACGTTTAACTCTCAGGATAAGTGGAATGATTTGAACCCTTTCCCTATTAATCAATTTGAAAACTTTTATATTTTTTATCAATAAAATATTTAGACAAATGTAATAAATAGCTCAACTGTACCATTAATTTCCAATAACATTACAGTTTAATAAACAAACTACTATATTCTAATAAACAAAGAAAACCATGTCTTAGATTTATTATTAGAACTTATGTTAGTATTTCTGTGCATTAAACAAATAAAAGTGGTCTAAAATAATTAGCATAAATGTTACAACTCATGACACTTAGATTTTGTGATATGGTAGTTTCAAATGAATTAAAGCAGTTGGGTAATAGATGGGTTTAACCTATTGAAGGGCAGGAGAACCAGGGCCACCACCCTTGACTATTGGTTTGAGCAGCAATTCTTGATGTCCCCTAGGTAGAATTGTGCCAAGAACAGTGATTTGCAAATAGAAACATTAATATCAACAAAGAACGTTTGCTTTATCCTCTACATAAAAGCCTACTAATATCTTCAGTGGTCAAAATGGTTAACTATTCAAACAGGTTCTAGATGGCCTTGCCTGACTATTTTAACCCTCATTGAACTAGAGGTTTTCTGCATATATACCGCATATACTATAAACTAGCACTAATTGGGCTTATTTTCAGTATTTATGTTTAGTCCTATATATATTAGTATTATCTCCCCGAGCTGGATTCCTTGAGAGCAGGAACCATATTTCTAACCATATTTCTTTCTTTCCTACGTGCTAGGTTTTTAGGAAATATTTGGCTGGCTTGATTATAAAACTTGTGTAAGGTGGGAGATTTCAAGTTTATTTTTATATGGGACTGACTATTTTGTTTAGCTCGGCTGTTCCAGGGAAAGGAAAGCAAGGAAGAGGAACTTTTGAAGAGAAGTATAAGCTAGTAAAATAAAATAAAATGAAAGCTCCATTTCTGTTATTGTCTCTGTCACCCCGCCTTGGCCACTAGGGTCAATTTCTGCCAATACTTCCTACCTACACCTAGTTTTCCATATATAGTCCTCCATTGATTCCTATTGTTATTCTTCTGTAATGGCTCCTTCTGTGTGAGTCATTTCCTTGGTGTGGGAGTTTATCTCTTCCACTTGAAGCATGCAGTACTTCACTAGCTGATTCCTTGCCTTTAGTGTTTTTGCCTGTTTCAATGTCCTGTCCTACACAGTCCAGATGACATTCATCTCTCTGAAACCCTGATTTCTCTCTTTTACTACTGTGTTGAAGCACTTTGTCTGGTTTTCTTAGTTCATGAACATAGAATACAGATGACTTAGCCTAACCTCAAGGAAGCTCTCACAATCCAGACTCAATCTCATTTTAAAAATCTTTCCTCTACTTTGAAGCATAACTTGGAGGAGAAAGGATCGATCACCTAGAACAAATTGTCATAGTGGGCATTGTTTTAAAGGAAATTAAGGTAATACATCCACTTAAAGGTTTCTAGCAACATAATGAGAGTGCTTTAGAAGAAGCAATGTCAAAAGCAAGATTTAGATATAGGGAAAGCTGAAAAAGAGGGAATCTTTTTAGGCGCTCATTATTTATCCAGCTCCTCACCTCAGGCTTGCCTCGCCTTCATATTAGGTCCTGAAAACACCTAGGTGAGGAACTCTCTGCCAGAGTCCAGCAAGTCTATTCAATGTAGTTTGAAGACAAGATGCCTGTTCTTACCTCTGTCTGCCCCATTTTCAGACTTTAAAACACTACCCTGCTATCATAGGTCTGGTCTAAATTCTGAGCCTGATAGTTAAAGAGTCCACAAGTACAGTTTCTGGGAGAGTCAATGAAATTATTTGAGGAGTGAGGTCAGGGAAGTGAATCAAATCTTCCATCATTGCTTAAGTTAAAAGTCTTGTTCTCTAACATTTGTTGTTTCCTGCTTCTGTGAGTAGAATAATGATTCCTCCAACTATGGCAGATCAATCATAATTGGCACAGAAGTATGTATTCCCAGGTGCCATGTTATTGCATGCATCAGATGTTTTCAGATTTGTGGCAAGTAGTAGTAGCCTGTCAGATGCTGATGAATCTGGGGTTCTGATAATGTCTTACATTCTAAATATCTTCTAAAAGAAACACATGCTTAGTAATTAAGAAATATACCCAAATTATATGAATCAATCACCATCCTCCCTCAAATACTTTCTAATTCTTTTTCTTCAACAGAACCCTGATTTTGTCCAGATGCTTGGAGGCTTTATGTTTCAGGGGAAATGAAGGTTAAAAACTCCAAGCCAATTGTGGTAATTCCATTTTTTTGACAGTGATTGGTTTAGACAAGGACATGTGATGTAATTCTGACTAATGAGTTGTAAGGGGAAATCTACTGGGGAGAGTGGGGGGAAGTTTTCCTCTACTCCGAAAAAGACACACAGGCAGAGACTGGCCACTCGTTCTTTCCTTCCTTCCTTCCTTCCTTCCTTCCTTCCTTCCTTCTTTCCTTCTTTCCTTCCTTCCTTCTTTCCTCCCTCCCTCTCTCTTTCCTTTCTTTCTTTCTTTTCTTTCTTTTCTCTCTTTTTTTCTTTCTACTTTCTTTCTTTTCTTTCTCTTTCTTTCTTCTTGTTTTCTTTTCTTTCTTTTCCTCCTGCCTATGGCTGCACATAATGCCAGGAAACACAAGTGCTACTAGAAAAGCAAAGCGAACAGAATTAGGGAGAAGAATCTTGACATTGTGAAACTGACGAACTTGCTAACTCTCTAACTGCCCTACACTCTGTTCTACTTATTTTGTGAATTAATAAACCCCTTGTTTATATCAGTTTTAAAAGTAACCACCACTGGGATACTTGAAGTCTAAAGCATCTTAACTGTTCTAGACATATACTGATTTAGGTTTGGAAATCTTAAGTGACTGACAGGCATCTCTCAAAAAGGAGAAAGAGTCAAGACTTGTGCTCACTTCATTTGGGAAACCCATTGTTCACTTCATACTATAATGGTTTTCTTTCTGGACTTGGAACATCTTTGATATTACAATACAGTCTGTTTTCAATGAAGCATGTGCTCAAATTACTTTTTATGTTAATGTTAATGACTTGTACTCTGTGGCAGTAAAATGAAGTGGAAGTCAGAACACTTGGATTCTTATCCTTATGTTAACACAGTCTCTGTGTGACATTGGTCAGAAAATGGAACACTATGGGGCACCTGGGTGGCTCAGTGGTTGAGCATCTGCCTTTGGCTCAGGGCGTGATCCCAGAGTCCGGGATCTAGTCCCACATTGGGCTCCCTGTGAGGATCCTGCTTCTCCCTCTGCCGATGTCTGCGTCTCTGTCTCTCTCTCTCATGAATAAATAAAATCTTAAAAAACAAAAGAAAGAAAGAAAATGGAATACTCTTGGATGTGGTTTTCTCAACAGCTAAGTCAGGGGGCGACACTCAACGATCTCTAATGGAATTCTGGCTCTAATTTTCTACAGGACAAACACACCTACAATTTGCATCCCAGAATCAGGAGCAGGCACTGAAATGTGAGGTGTTTCTAACAAGAGGTTGTCCTTTTTATACTTTCTGCTTTCTGTGTTGCATTATCTATCTATGCTTATTGCATTAAATTCTGCTGTTAATCCAATAATGAGAGCTCTTTTAATAACTAATTTGAATTGCAGTGCTTTCTGTGCAGGGTCTGGCAAAATCAGCCTACTGACCATTTGGTGAAGTGCTAGATACAGCAGATGTAAGCTTGAAGATAAGAACTAGAAGAATGGCTAAGATGTGGGCAGTATATCAGCTGCTTTTCAAGTTATTGAATGAGGGTCAGCTATGAAGATTTATGTCACATAACACTAATAACATTTTGAAACAAAATATCCAGTTGAACAATTAAACAAAACTATGTTTATTCATTTATTTAAGAATCAGGATCTAGAATTTTGGCTTAGAATTACATTAAGTTAGTGTAGGAAATACTTCCTTAAATATTTTCTTATTTAAATCTCAGAGCCTTACAAGGTAGGAGTAGGGAGGAGAGATTTCTTCACAGTGATTGCCTTCAACTGTCATTACTCGTCCTTATTAAAAGAATCCCCAAATAAGGTGCTAGCAACAAAGCAGGCACGAATAACAGCTTGTCACTGAATAGTAGTGTGATAATCAAGGTACTCCATCCCCAAATGAAAATTAAGATCCATAGTCAGATACCTGCTGATGAGGTGAAGAATGTCCCTTGTTCAGCAGCCCATGGATGAGCTGGAATGCCCTCCCATCTCACTCAAACTGCTTTTTTATGTTATCTCTGACACTGGCTGCCTTTGCTAATAGGATTACTGCTGTGTTGCATTTCCAGTGTACTGTTTTGCTTTATTGCAACTGTGCACAATAGGCTACCTACAGAGGCACTCATTAAGGCACTTGGGATTCATAAGCTGGATAGAAAATTTTCTTAAAAGAAAAAAAAAAAAGGTCAGAAGGGAACATGGTCACCAAGGTGACCAAGGCTAGTGTAATAGCTGGGTATACAGAATATTACAAAATCAGTACAATCGCCTCTTTGTTACTAATGCTCCACAAACAAAACAAACTAGTGAAGATAAATGACAAGATATCTTCAATCTTGTTTAATTTACCATCATCATTGGGCTACAAGCCAGAGGTCTATACCATCTCAAAAACTACATTTCCATATTTATGTCTGAACAGTCAAAACCAAAAAGAATAATTTCTGCATGATTTGGTAAGAAGAAAAAAGAGGTATTCACCTCAAGCTAACCATGTCTCCCTAGATGACCTTATATTCAAGATGAAATCACTCATGCTTTTACTTCTATTTGGAAGGCAAACTTTTTAACTTTCTAAACTGAGGCTATGACAACAATAGGAAATAATAGTCTCTAAACCAGTTTAATGTGTTTAATAATAAATACACCTATTCACAAATTCAACAGCAGGCTTGGTTTTCAGAAATGTTGATAACAGATGGAAAAATAGAAGATCTAGGGCTGTATTCTTCAATGTCTGCACAAAAGAAGCTACTCAAGATAGCATTACCATTATTCTATCTCCTGACTGCTTCTTTCCCACAGCTGTCTGCCTGTTTACTGATGCTTCCCTTCTTCAGTCTTTAATTCTTCCTTACTGGTGGAATTACAATTCTGGACTTCAAGCTCTATTACAAAGCTATAATCATCAAAAGACAGTATGCTACTAGCACAAAAATAGACACATAGATCAATGGAACAGAATGGAAAGCCCAGTCGTAGACCCTCAACTCTATGGTCAACTAATTTTTGAAAAAGCAGGAAAGACTATCCAATGGAAAAAAAGGAGTCTCTTCAACAAATGTTATTGGGAAAATTGGACAGCCATATGCAGAAGAACGAAGCTGGACCATTTCTTCACACCATACACAAAAACAGACTCAAAATGGATGAAAGACCTAAATGTGAGACAGTAATTCATCAAAATCCTAAAGAACACAGGCAGCAACCTTTGTGACCTCAGCCACAGCAACTTCTCACTAGACTCACCTCCAAAGGCAAGGGAAACAAAGGTAAAAGTGAACTCTTGGAACTTCACCAAGGTAAAAAGCTTTTGCACAGTAAAGGAAACAACTGACAAATCCAAAAGACGACTAACAGAATGGGAGAAGATATTTACAAATGACATGTCAGATAAAGGGCTAGGTGCAAAATTAAAGAACTTATTAAACTTAGCACCCAAAGAACAAATCATCCAAACAAGAAATGGGCAGAAGACACGAACAGATATTTTTCCAAAGAAGACATACACATGACCAACAGACACATGAAAAAATGCTCAACATCACTCAGCATCAAGGAAATACAAATTAAAACCCCAATGAGATACCACCTCACACCAGTCAGGATAGCTAAAATTAACAAGTCAGGAAACAACAAATTTTGGCAAGGATGTGGAGAAAGGGGAACTCTCATACACTGTTGGTGGGAATGCAAGCTAGTGCTGACACTATGGAAATCAGTATGGAGCCTCCTCAAGAAGTTGAAAATAGAACTACGACCCAGGAATTGCACTACTGGGGATTTACCCCAAAGATACAGATGTAGTGAAACGCTGGGACACTTGCACCCAAATGTTCACAGCAGCAATGTCCACAATAGCCAAACTGGAAGGAGCCATGATGTTCTTCAACAGATGAATTGATAAAGAAGATGCCGTGTGTATGTATATATAGCTACATGCTATGGAATATTATTCAGTCATAGGAAAGGATGAATATCTACTGTCTACTTTGATGTGCATGGAACTGAAGGGTATTACGCTGAGTGAAATAAGTTAATTGGAGAAATGTAATTACCATATGGTTTTACTCACATGTGGAATATAAGAAATAGTGAAAGGGACCATAAAGAAAAGGAGGGAAACTGAGTGGGGAAAAATTAGAGAGGAAGACAAACCATGGGAGGCTTCTAACTTGGAAAAAACAAAGGATTGCAGAAGGGGAGATGGGTAGGGGGAGGGGGTAAATGGGTAACGGGCATTAAGGGCACATGATGAGATGAGCACTGGGTGTTATAGTATATGTTGGCAAATTGAATTTTGAAAAATATAAAAAAATAAAAATAAATGAAAGCAGCCATCCTTCTAAATCCAACAAGATATGAAGATACAAAGTAGCTTGCCCAAGTTTTCTCTAGTAAGTGGTAGAGCTTAGTGTCAAATCCAGAAAGACTTTTTAGTCTAGAGTCTGTGTGTCTGACTGTTAAACAAGTACTAAAACAAAAAATTCAAAATGAAACTTTAGGACCTTAGTCATATTTTAGAATTTGGAGAGAAGTCAGCACCTAGTATAAACTTAAGGTTTCCTGAAACAAATTTAGAAATCCTACATAAAAAAATAATAACTCAATATTAATAAGGTCCATCCAAAAATTTTAACATTACGTAACTATAAACATAATTACATAAATGGAACTAATTTAAGAAGAAAAACTATTTTAAATGGGTGAAAAATGTTATTCATGGGATAGTAATTATTTAACTCTCCACTGAGCAGGAGCTCAATTTGGGGCTTGATCTCCTGAGCTGAAGGCAGACGCTTGACTGCTTGACCACTTAGCCACCCAGGACCCCAGGAATGATTTAATTTTTAAGAGTCTAATCTAGTACAAGGTAGAATTATGCAGTTGTTTGCAGAAATGAAATAAAATAACTTGGCCAAGCATTTGCTAATATTCGATATATCCATCTCTTATATAATGACAATAGAATGTCAGTTAAATGACAGAAAAAGTTGTAATACATTAAAACTTATCACACATAGATAAAAGTACAATTCAAGTAGACAAATCAACAATAAATACCATGATGGAATAGATTTAACTTAATAATTATTAGTGTATAGGGATACATTTGAATTAGCCATAATTTCTTTAAATTATTTAAAAAATCATTATAGCCACCTTAATAAAGAGGGATCACTGGCTAAAACTAAGAATATAGAAAAGCAAGAAGAAAATTTAAAAAAATATCAGAAACAAACCTTCATCATATATCAGGAAGTATTTAAAATAAAAAAATAAAACATTAAATGGTATGTTTCCTGGATGTTTAATTCATATTTGATTGCTCATTTCAGGAATTTTATTTTGGAAATAAAAATATATCTGGAAAAGAATAATGGATAGAAGAATTGGAAAAAAAAATCATGTGAAATAAGAGAAAAAAGAAAAGTTATTTAATTTGGAGAGACCTTTTAAACTTGTGAATGCCAAAGATAATCATCAGGAATAAGGGAAAACTTTTCAAAATGGCTAATATTTATGGAACTCTTATGCACAGAAGCTGTGTACTATCTTATTTAAGCTTTACAACAAGGCTAAGTTGGCATGACATTTCTCAATTCTACTAAAAGTAAGATGACATTTTAGAGAAGTTTCCCCAAATAAATCTTATGAAAATATCTGAATAAAAAATATGTTATTGAATTCTTGGTAATCCTATGGCAGAAGATAAAAGAAATATCTAGGGGAAAAAGTCCTTAAAATTAAGTAACAAGTGATTTTAAATTCACAGAGTTTTTTTCAGGTATGTACATGTTACTATTAGTTGGAATAGCAAGTGTATATATGCACGATTCACAAATATTAGTAGTGATTCATTTTCTTGAAGATGACACTTATGTGGATAGGTAATAATTTCATTTAATTAAATATTTGGGCTAACTTATCATTTTAATGTATTTTGTTTATTTGAAACCATTTTAACTATAATTTAGGCATTTAAAATTATGTAATAATTATTTAATGAGATATTTATAGGTAGTTTACTTATTTTTTATAATCATGGCTTTTTTATGCTGATTTTTTTTTTTTTTTTTGCTTATAAAAAAAAAGAGTTCCTTCCATTTTCCATTTTACTTTGACAATGATTAACCCTGACTTGAGTGCTTTGTCAGCAGGATCTGTCCCAATAGAAATGGACTGAGGTAATTTGCCTGAAAGAAAGCAAGAAATGCAAAGATCATACAGAAATAGGGTACTAATTATATTCCACTGTATAAACCTTGTCAGTTAGAATAACTGAATGATACTTCTAAAGAATAAGTATAAATCACTTATATTGTAGGGATAGATTACTGTTCAAATCAAATTATAACCCAGTGCCTTAGGCTCTACATACATAAGGTGATAAAAGATCATTAGTGTGATCAAATTTCTAGAAATCAAATCAATGTAGCTCACTAGGCTAGGACATATGCCGGGAAGCCAGTATATATATTTCTGTCTATGAGAATTGAGACTCAGAGGAGGATTCATCTAAACTGGGGTGTCCTAGCCCTACACTAAACAAATATGATACCAAGACACCTAAGCAAATGACTCAAAGTCAGGCCCAGGTACACCTTGAGGATACAACTAAATTTACCCAGGATGAAAACTATTTTCTCCACAGCCATTTGGATTCAAATTATTAAAAGGATGTAATGAGTTATCTTTATCTCTGCATGAAGCCAAAGTACACATTAGTGCAGCAGGTGAATTTACCAAGTGGTATTCAAGTGCATAAACTGAGAGATAGCACATTTCTAAAAATTACTAACATACCCTGGGAGGGTATTTCTTTTGTTTTTAATTTGGAAGCCTCTGACACACAATTTTCAGTTTGGATTTAGGAGATTTATCATAACTGTTAAAAGATATGATTCACATCATTAAACACGATCATTTTCATCATAAAGGAAATGATTCACACACTAAAACCCATGTAAAATATTTTATATTTTCTTTGAATAATTCAACTTATTAGTATGGAAATACTTTTATTCTTGAAAGTTCACGATTCTTCATTTTTAAGTACACACAATCAGTATTAATCTTTCTTGTGATAATTTCTATCTCATTCTTTTTTTTTTTTTAAAAAGTAGAGGTATGTGAGGATAGTTTTCAAACTGTCTATAAATACACTATGTAGACTGAGAAGTTTAGTTGTGTACTTCTGAATATCATTATTTCCTGGAGAATATCATATTTTGAACCTACCTAATTAAAAGAAAATTTTTAGAAATATAAATTAACCGAAGATGGCCAAGAAAATGGTTTGATAATGTATTCTCAATTGGTTACCTTCTTTTCCAATTAAGGTGAGCTTGGGGAGGAAGGGTATTCAGAATCTCTTAGGAATTGTTTATTTTAGGTAATATGCAAAAAAAATATATACAAATACTAAGTATTTGTATATATTTTTACTTATATTCTAAGTATATAAAAAAATACTTAGAAAAAGTATTTCAGGGACATCTGGGTGGCTCAGTTGGTTAAGTGTCTGCCTTTGGCTCAGGTCATGGTCCAGAATCCTAGAATCAAGCCCTGTATCAGGGGCTTCTCTTTCTCTTCTCTACTTCTCTCTCTCCCTGCCCCCTGCCTGTGTTCTCTGTCCTGCTCTCTCATCATTAGAGAATGAAATTAGTTTATAACTAAAAAATACATATTTCTCATGGTATGGGGTAGTGAACAAAAATTTGTTGTATAATAGAGCATGCATTCATCAAGTAGTTATCATACAGATTCAATGGCCATAAGATGCCCTGCCCATTTCCCTCCTTGGATGACAACTGCATAACTCATCAGAAAGTGATGATGAAAATAGAGATTCTGATCTTAAAAATGCAGTGAAGTGGTCAACCAGAGCAGAATGTATCATGTAAATGAACTAACTCTTAGTGCTAGATCTTGGTACCATCTCTTTTATCCTCAACCTCACCAGAGTCGATGAGCCTGATTTCACCAAACCCTATATAAATAGCACTGTGACCATGACTACAGTTCCAGAACTGACACAGGAATATGGGCACAACCATTAGTCTGCAATACACCAAGCATTGTCCTTCCTGTGAAATAACACAATTAAGTCTGTATTAGAACAGCCATTACTGTTGGTTACATATTCAAGATCCAGCTAGATTTGTAGTTTGGCACTGACACCTTGGGAATGACATTAAGATCAGACATCAGCATCATTGTGCTGTGTTTGATGAACTCCCTTTGGGAATGGGCTCTCCCTTCTAGGCATAAAGTAGACTGCTTATAGCCATGTAAGGGTGGAATATATAGAGCCAAACTTCAGGCTTTCAGTGGAGTCCCTGCGACTACATCCATGATTTGTTGTTGACTCAAGCTGGGTATCACCCTTAGTCATTGTTGATACATGACAAGTGAGCAATGGCATATCTTGAACTCAAGTAGACAGGTGATCATAGCTTGTCTTAGGGCTAAGTTCCCAGAAGTTTAGTTGGCATTTCAATTGAAACACTGTAAGCTAATATCTATGAAAATTGGACTTTTTAATTTCCACACACACTGATTTTTCAAGTATGTGACTCAAATCTACTTCCAAAATGTAATTTTCTATTGGTGTTGATACTTTCATTGAAATGCACTAATATGAATGCATTCGATTGTAATGATTAGACAGAAAATCAATGTTTTAATATATTAGGATTAAAAAAATTCTACCTCAAGTAAATGAGCAGATGAAAAGTGTTGCAATCTCAGAGAGCCCATACCCAATTATAGTCTGATCAAGACATGCTGGCAAAAAAATACCACTCTGAAAGAATTGATTCCTTTTAAAAAGATTTAATCTTTTTGGATTCATTTAACTGAGAAACATCACTCTTTAAAATGTGAATATATGAAATATAATAATAAATCTGTGAACTGTCAGCATATATTTTGTTTCATGATGCCATTCCTATAATGGGATACAGAAAGAAATCACTGATAAGTTCTTATAATAGAGAAAAGATAAAAGAAACAGAATGTGAAGAGTAGTTATTTTTACTTTCAGATACTTTTAGCACATATATGTATGGAGCTCAGCAATCATTCAAAGTCAAGATTTTGATGAATATAATCAATAGGAAGTGGTTTAGAAGGTAACAGCAGACCATGCAAGGTGCTGGCATTGCTAAATATGTAAGGAGGAAGGACAAGGAAAAACCAGCAACTAAGATTTGTATTTTTGTGGGTGTAATCCTGGGATTTGGGAAATCTTATACCAAATGAGTATGTGATTAAAAACCTCCTTTGCAAAGGGCTTTATTTATTAATCACTAAGTTCATCTTTCTAGCTTTAATTCTTAGCTAATTCAGTAACTCTAAAATAATTAGAAAATACAATCTTTCAAGGCAGTTATAATTCAACTTAAGAGACAAGGGAGATGGGATGCAAGAAGGTGATCTACCATTAGCCTATTATGGGGAGCATTAATACTTTCACAGGCCTATCAATCACTTTTAATGTTCTAAAGCATTCAGCCAAGGAACATTAGAACAAATCACCATTAATATTTTTTAAAAAACACCATTTAGTCCTTTTATACTATTATTTGAGGCTGTATGTTTATTTTGGAGAAATAAATTAAATAAGCACTAGTATAAAGGTTTTGAGATCACTAGAGATTCTTTGATAAAGAATCATTCAGTAATGAATTTGGACTAGACTGGAAGAACCAATAGGCTTTCTCATCCAATGAAGGCCTCAATCACATTCAACCTAATAACTATTTGGCTGGATTTTAAAATTTCTGCTTCTACAGATCTCAACAGAGCATGATCCAAAGTCCTTCAAGGAGTAAATCTCTTCATTTGCTGCTCCTGTATGTGAATTAGTACCACACCCACCTCCAAAAGAATATGCATTTCTTAAAAAAAAAAAAAAAAAAAAAAAAAAAGCTCAGCTCTATTGAGATATAATTGAGGAATAAAATTTAAGATATCAAAAGTGTATATTGTGGTAATTTTATATACCTATATACCATGAAAGGATTTCCCCATCTAGTTAATTAACATATCCATTACCTCACATATTTATCTTTTTAAAAAATTTATTTTTTTGGTAAGAACATTTAAGTTCTACTTTTAAGCAAATTTCCACTATACAATATAGTGTTATCAACTGTAGTCACCATGTTTTACATTAGATGCTCTTATAGCTGAACGTTTGTAGCATTTTACCAACTTCTCCATATTCCCCCCCATCCCTAGCATTTTTTTTTTTTTTACTAATCTGTTTCTGTGGATGTAACTTTTAAAATTAAAAAAAAATTTTTTTTTAGATTCCACATGTAAGTGATACCATGCAGTATCTGTCTTTCTTTATCTGGTTTATTTCACTTAGCATAATGCTATCAGGGGCCATCTATGTTGTTGCAAATGACAGAAATGACAGAAATTCCTTCTTTCTCATGGCTGAATAATTTTCTATTGTGGAGATATCTATATCTAGATATAGATGTAGATATATAGACATGTATTTAGATATATATATTTAAATATAAATCTTTCTCAATTCATCCATTGATAGACAGTTGTCCCTATATCTTGGCTATTATGAATAATGCTGAAATGAACATAGGAATGCAGATATCTTTTCAAGATCCTGTTTTTATTTCCTTTGGATATATACCCAGAAGTAGGATTGTGGGATCATAAGGTATTTTTATTTTTGATTTTTTGATGCTCCTCCGTACTGTTTTCCGTAGTGGCTGCACCAATTTACATTCCCACTAACAGTGTGCAAGGGTTCCCTTTTTTCCACATCCTCATCCACACTTATCTCTTGTATTTTGATGAGAGAAATTCTAACAGGTGAGAAGTGATATCTCGTTGTGGTTTCAATTTATATTTTCCTAATGATTAGTGATGTTGAGTACCTCATGTATCTACTGGCTATTTATATGTCTTTAGAAAAATGCTTATTCAGTTCTGCTATTTTTTAATTAGATTGTTTTTTTGCTGCTGAGTTGCAGAAGTTCTTTATATATTTTGGATATTAATCCATTATGAGATAAATGATCTGGAAATATTTTCTTCCATTCTGTAGGTTGCCTTTTCATTCTGTTGATGGTTTTCTTTGCTGTGCAGAAGCTTTTACTTTGATGTTGTCCCCCCTTGGGCAGTTTTGCCTTTGTTGCCATTGCTAATGGTGTCAAATCCAAAAAATCATTGTCAAGTATGACGTTAAGGAATTTGCCCACTATGTTTTCTTCTAGGAGTGTTGTGGTTTCAGGTCTTAGATTCCAGTCTTCATTATGAATTGGTTTCTGTGTAAAGTGTAAGATAAGGACCCAATTTCATTATTTTGTGTGTTGCTGTCCTGTTTTTCCAACACCATTTATTAAAGATACCATCATTTCCCTATTGTATATTCTTACATAGTTGGTAATAGACTAATGGCCATATACTTGTGAGTTTATTTCTGGACTCTCTGTATGTTCTACTGATCTTCTATCTGTTTTTATGCTATATCACAGTGTTTTGATTATTATAGCTTCATAATATAATTTGAGATCAGGAAGCGTGATAGCTTCAGCTCTGTTCTTTTTCTCAGGATTACTTTGCTATTTAGGGTCTTTTGTAGTTCCATAAGAATTTTAGAATTGTTTTCCCTGTCTTTTGTGTGTGTGTGTGTGTGTGTGTGTGTGTGTGTGTGTGTGTGAAAATGCTATTAAAATTTTGATAGAGATTGAATTGAATCTGTTAGACTCTTTGGGGTAGTATTTTATCAATATTAATTCTTCCAATCCAAGAGAATAAAATATTTTTCCATTTATTTATGTCTTCTTTAATTTCTTTCATCACTATCTTACAGGGTTCAGAAAACATAACTGTCAGCTCCTTGGTTAAGTGTACTCCTAGGTATTTAATGATTTTTTATGCTGTGGTAAATGGAATTATTATTTTTTTATTTCTCTAATAGCTCATTGTTAGTGTGTAGGAATGCAATTGATTTTTGTATGTTGATTTTATATCTTGCAACTTTACTGAATTTTTTTTTATTAGTTCTAACACCTTTCCGGTGAAGACATTGAGATTTTCTGTACGTAATATCATGCCATTTACAAATAGAGATAGTTTTGCTTCCTTCCACTCTCCCCCAATTTGGATGCCTTTTATTTCTTTATCTTTCCCAATTGCTCTGGCTATGTTAAATGAAGTGGTGAAAGTGGGCAGCCTTGTTTTGTTACTGATCTTAGAGGAAAAGTTTTCAGTTTCCAACCATTAACTATGATGTTAACTGTGAGCTTATCATACATGGCCTTTATTATGTTTAGGTTTTCTATTTCTTCGTGATTCAGTCTTGGTAGGCTTGTATTTTCAGGAATTTATCCATTTCCTCTAGATTGTCCATTTTGTTGGCATACAATTATTCATAGTGGATTCTTGCAATCTTTTGTATTTGCCTGGTATCACTTGTAACAATATTTCCTCTTTCATTTGTAATTTTATTTACTTGAGTCCTGTCTCTTTTTTTTCTAGGTAAGTCTAGTTAGACTTACCAAGTATGTACAAGCTCCTTCTAGGGAGATATTGGTTACCTGGAGTAAGCTAGAGGGAGGATATGGAGATGGCATTCTCAGCTTTTAAAATCTACAAATAGGTCTCTTTGGGGGAAAGACTGGGGCATAGGGATTTCTTTCCTCTTCCTTTGAGCTGATCCCTGGGGAAACAGCCACAGCAAGTTCTGGTAAGACTAATGTTATAATCTTGTAGGTTTTATGGACATAAGTCCTGTTGGCTTTCAGAGCTAAGTGTTTTGGTTGCCCACCCCTCAGGTAAAAGTCTTAAAATTTGGGGTGCTAGATATGGTATGGAAACCTTTCACTTATCAAGAAGAAACTGAGAGTTGTTAGTTTCCTTATGATTTTTTGTTGCTGTGCTAGGAGTAAGTTTTATGCCAAGAGTGTATTTGTTTTTTCCTGTTTCTATGTGGTTATCTTTTCATTAACATGATGTATAGGAATTGCTCAGCTAGTTTTCAGATTTTTTTCAGAAGGAATTGCTGTAAGTGCAGCTGAAGATTTGGTGTGTCTGGAAGGAAATGGCTTCAGGAGCCTACTAAATCACTATTATAGATTGAAATGCAATATGCTCCCCCCCACCTTTTTTTAAGTGGACAAAAGGATCAGATTACTCCTGAGAATGTCCTACCTGTGGCTGTTTGGTAAGTGCTGAGGAGTTAAAGAAACCTAAGACAGAGAGACACCACCCTCAAGATGTGTGTTACTTAATACACACATAGTCTAGTATTTAGAATGAATAATTAATATCACAAAGACCATGTAACTGAGTGTTAGATGTGTATACACCTCAGTACTGTGGAAAAGTCATAGGAGAAAGAAATTAAACTGTAGGAAAACTTCAGAGATGAGATAATTAAACTGGGTTTTGGAGGACTGATCAAATTCATCAAGACAAAGGGGAGAAGAAAAAGCAATATGACATAAAATAATGAGTGACATAGAGAAGCATTTTTGCATTTTCATGCATGGAGCTGACTGTTTCAGAGGACATTCTCTACCAGATATAACTCCCTGAAAAAAGGGGATTGCTATATCAGGCTATGGATACTCATTAAAATCCTTATGTATGTATATTTGGTATTTATTGCTGCGTGTTGTCTGAAAATCTACTTACTGATGAGCTCTCAAATCGATAAAATAGATTATTAATCATTGTTTTCATAACATCATAATGGATACTTCTGTGTTTAAGAAATCACTCATTTTATTGCTCTCTTTATGCATTATTTTTTAAGTTTATAATATTACTTTCTTAAGTGTTATATATTTTCATGTTAAATTCAGAGTGCTATTGTACAAACACTGGAATTATCACAAATAAGAGACAAATTGACTAAATATCTTTATTCTTAGTGCCACAGTGGCATATGAGTACTTAAAGCAATTTGCTCATTAAACAGAAACTACTGGAGCAGCAAAAATCCTGCCAATATCAGCAGAAACTATTAGTTTGGAATGCAACCTTTCCTCTCAATTTTGGCTAATGTGTCAAACCTTTTATTTAAAGCTAATCTTACATATTTTAAAGGTGATTAAGAATATTCTCTCAGAGTTTATTCTACTCCACACCTTAGTATATCGTCCTTGGTTTACTCATCTGTAAAATGGAAATAGTAAAAGCACCAAACCTAAAAGTTTTGTGACAATTAAAGGAGCTAAAATATGTCATGTCATTTAGAAATGTCTAAAGTATTTAAAGGAGTGAAAAATACATAAAGTGTTATATAGTGCAAATTTGTAGCAGGCATATATTTAACACCCTATAAGTATTTGCTATTTTTTGTTGTTGCTATTATTATTAAACTATAAATTAACAAGAAAAAAACCAGAGTCCTTATACTTTCAAGAAAAATTATGCACACATATAATTATGATAATCATTCAACAAAAGAACTGATGCAGGCAAGACAAATTATCCAGTCAGGAACACAGAGTAAAATCAAATTACTGAGAAGAGTGGCAATAACTGGAATTTTTAATTATAATTAATAATCACCCAAATATACTTTTGTACTTTTTCTAGGCTGCATCTACTTTTTCCCATATCATAAATATTTTAGAGTATTGGTTGCTGTCATCTGTATATCTCATACTGAGATGTATCAGATTTAGATGATAACTCCTATCACTTTTTCATCTGAACCTGCTGTGATCCTTTCTGTCTTCTCTCAAATAATGTCAATCCATATAAAGGCTTTGTTCAACCTATTTAGAAAAACCATTATGCCACCATACATAATATATCAAGTTGAAGTGGCCTGCATAATGTCTCATACAGAGTTTTGGAGTGGATATTTTGAGACTTGAATTTTGGTTCTAGCTCTGCCACTAATTATTCTTCACATCCTAACTTAGCCATTTAAATTAAATTCACATTTGGCCTTCGCATAATGAGGTGACAGCCTACAAGATTTCTGTGATCCTTTTCAGCTCTAAAATCCTGATTCTAATTTTGTAGAAAAAATAAATTTAAGAGTTAAACAACTGTGTCTCTTTAAATACCTGGTCAAAATCAGAATATATCTGGGAAACCACTTCCTGTCAGATAGGTAGCCAAGATAACCTGGAAATAACACAATTCCAATGTAAAATATCTTCTGCATTTAGAAGAAATAAACAACCTAATGTCTAAATATGAATGTTTTGTAAAACAGATTAATATTCAACCCATGGAATATTACATTAACAGAATGAAAAGTTAGAGACAAAACCCAGTGATTTTTATCAGTACTATTTAAAGTTTTTCCTCACTAGATTTTTTGTGACTACATGAAAATACCATTTTATTTTTTCTTTCTTTCTTTCCTTTTCATTTACAAACTTTCCCATCAATTTCACTAGAATTGATTCAATTTGAATAATTTATAATTTCTACTTCATTTATGATATTCCTGTTTTGCTTAAAGCTTTTTCATATGCTTTAATCATATGTCAATATCATTAATGAGCCATAATTGATTACAATAAAATGTGTATATATATATGTATATGTATACAATATATAATGTATATATATACTATATATATATATACAATAAAATGTGTGTATATATACGTGTATATATATACACAGAACTTTACTCAGCCATCAAAAAGAATATGAAATTTGCCATTTGCAAGGAGGTGGATGGAGCTACAGTATATTATGATAAGTGAAATAAGGCAGTCAGAGAAAGACAAATACCATACGATTTCACTCATACGTGGAGCTTAAGAAACAAACAGATGAATATAGGGGATAAAAATAAAAAGAGAGGCAAATCAGAAAACAGACTTAACTATAGACAACTAACTGAGAGTTGCTGGAGGGGAGGTGAGCAGGGGGTGGAATGCATAAGTGGGTGCTGGGTATAAAGGAAGGCACTTGTTATGATGAACACTGGGTGTGGTATCTAAGTGACGAATCACTAAATTCTACACCTGAAATTAATATTACATTGTATGCTAACTAACTGGACTTTAAATAAATAAAAACCTGAAAAAAACCTGTCAAATTATTTTCCATAGCAGCCATACCATTTTACATTCCCACCAGGAGTCTGTGAAAGTGCCATTTTCTTCACATTCTCAACTTTGTCAAAAATCAGTTGTCCATATATATATGTGTGTGTGCATGTGTATGTATGTGTGTCTGTGTGTGTGTGTGTATGTCTATTTCTGGAACCCAAACTCTGTTACATTGATCTAGTTGTCTACTTTTATGCCAATTTTTACGCTGTCTTGATTACTGCAACATCATAAATCCTGAAAGCAGATAATGTTATTCTTCCAACTTTGTTTTTTTCAAAGTTGTTTTGGTATTGCTATGTCTCTTCTATTTCCATGTGAGTTTTAGAATCAGCTTGTAATTTCTTTATTAAAACCTACTAGGATTTGAATTGGCATTGAATGTAATGTATGGACAGGTATGGGAAAAATTGACATCCTAACAATTTGTCTTTTGACTGATAAAGTATAGCTTTCCATGTAAGTCATTATTATTTTTTGGCAATGTTTTATGTCTTTTTTTTCTTTTAGTTTATATGGTGAATTACACTACTTGATTTCAGATATTAAACCAACCTTGCTTTACCAGAATCATGCCTATTTGGTCATGATTTCTGCTTTAATATTTATTTTTTTCCTTTCTACTATTCATTCTAATTTAATTTGCATGTCTCCTGGATTCTTAAATAAAAACTGGGGTTATTAATTTGAGAGTTTTTTGTCTTTTGTAATATCAAAATAAACTCCTCTCAAATTACTGCTTTAAGGGCATCTAATAGTTTTTGATATGTTGATATTTTCGCTGTCATTCTGTTCAAAGGACTTTATTATTTCCCTTTTGGTTTCATTGATTCATGGGTTATTTGCCTTCCAAATATTTGGGGGTTGATTGAATTCTAATTTAATTCCATTTCAGTCAGTGAAATACTTTGTGTACCTTGAATCATTTTAAATTCATTGAAACTTATTTTTGTGATCCAGAATGTGATATACCTCAGTAAATGCTTCGTGTACACTTGAAATGAACATATATTGTACTGTTTTGAGGTGGAGCGTTCTATAAAGATCAATTGGGTCAAGTTGGTTGATACTGTTCAAGTCTCATGTCTTTATTATGTTCCTATCTACTATTTCTGGTTCTATTAATTATTTAAAAAGGCATATTTACTTTTTCAAATAAAAGTGTGGATTTATATTTATCAGTTTTGCTTCATGTATTTTGAACCTATGTAGTTAAGTTCAAAATATTTAGAATTATGATATTTTTGAATAAATTATTTGTTTATCGTTAACAAACTTCATTTGTTAATATTATTAATATAAAATGATGCTGTATTTTTCTCTGACAGCTACTTTGTCTGATATTAATATTACCAGCCTTTTATTGATTAGTGTTAGCACATGTAAAAATATTAGTTTAGAACTATTTACTTTTAGCTATTTGTATCTCTAAGTTTTCTTAAAAATAGAATATAGTTTGGTCTTGTTTATTTTTTAATTCAATCTGATAATCACTGATCTTTAATTGTATTTAGACCATTTATATTTAATGTGATTATGCATATGATTAAATCTACAAACTTATTTTCTATCTTGCTACCTGTTCTTCATTCCCCTTTCATCTTTTTTTTTTTAAGTCTTTTAATTTTTTTGAAAAAGATTTTATTTATTTATTCATGACAGACATAGCAAGAAAGGCAGAGTCACAGACAGAGGGAGAGAAGCAGGCTCCTCACAGGGGGCCTGATGTGGAACTCAATCCCAGGAACCGGAATCATGCCCTGAGCCAAAGGCAGATGCTCAACTGCTAAGCCACCCAGGTACCCCATCTTTTAAATTAATTAAATATCTTTTATGTTTCTACTTTATTTTCTTTGTTGTATTATTCTAAAACTGTTTTTTTATTGTGGAAGTTTTAGGATTTAACACTTCACATATAAGAATGTTACAAAACTAAGAATTCTATTTCTCTTCTCTTGGCCTTTATGTTATTATCACATATTTTATTCCTATGCATGTTTTATATCCCACAATACATTGTTTTACTTTGTCCATTAGCTCCTAAAAGAATTTAAATACCTACAAAAAAATCTTACATATTTACTTGTATAGTTGCCATCAGCGGTGTTATTTTTTTTTTTTTTGAGTATATATATCCCAATATCCCATCATCTATCATTTCCTTTGTATATCTGAAAAAGTCACATATTTTGCCATCTTCCTTTTGTGTGTGTGTGTTCTAGGCATAGAATTCGAAGGTGCCAGGTTTGTTTTTTTAACACTTTGAAGATGTTGCTTCAGTGTCCTCTCACACCATTTCAGACAATAAGATTGCTATAATCTTTCATTCTGTTTCTCTTTACATAATGTGTGGGTTTTTTTTTTTTTTTTCTGCTTTAATGCTTTCTCTTTACCAGTGAACAGTTTGAGTATGAGAAGCACTGGTGTAGTTTTCTTCACACTTCTTGTGTTTGGGGATATTAAACATCTTCAATTTGGTGGCTTATAACTGTCATCAGGTTTGGAAAATTTGGGGACATTATTTATTCAACTATTTTTTCTATTTCCCCTTTATTTCTTTTAGGGACTGCAAATACATATAATGCTACTTGAAAGTTATCTCAGATCTTGATGATGCCCTAGTCAGCAGATTATCTTTTCTGTTTATGTGTCATTTGGGACAGTTCTATTGCTATGTCTTCAAGTCCAATTGCTTTTCTTTTGCTATATATACATTTTCATTAACCTCACCCAGTTTATTTTGAACATGTGGTTTCACAATACGTTTTTAAATCTTTGTTAATTCTAATATCTATGTAGGTTCTGTGTTGGGTTCAGTTGACTTTTTCCCTCCTAATTAAAGGAGTGCTTTTGTGCTTCTTTTTATGTCTGGTTATCTTTGATAAGAAAACAGACATTGTTTATATTACCTTCAGTGCTAGACAGTAAAAAATTACTTATAAATATTCTTAAATTTTGTTCTAGGACCTAATTAAGTTACTTAGAAATAATTTAGCCTTTTTGGTTCTTGATTTTAATGGTTATTAATATGAATCAGAGTAGCATTTAGTCTAGTTGTAATTATTCCCTATCACTGTAGCAAATCCTTCTAAATGTCCTACTTAATGCCCCATGGATTTTGAGATTTTCTCATATGACTGGTAAAAATGGGCATTATTAATCCTGTGCAAGTATAGGCAACACTTTCCTCTAATTTTCTTAGATGATTCTTTCTCTCATCTCATGTAGTTTCCTTGTATGCTTTGCCTTATCAGTACTTTGATGAATGCATACCAGTGCAAATTTCTTGGGTTCTCTCTCTCTATATATCTCCTGTATACAACTCTATTCTGTGAATTCTGGAAGTCTTGTGATCCCTAAACTCTTACTTCCATATCCTGATCTTATAGAATTTACCAAGTTCTATCCAGGCTCTTTTCCCTGAGTTATGACATAGAAACTTTCTCAAGACAACTAGCTAATGCATATGTAGTGATCACTTTATCATCTCTCTGGGATCACTGTACTTCAGTGCCTAATGTCCAGTGTCTTGAAAATGCTGTGCCATACATTTTGTCTTTTTGTTGTTGTTGTTACTGCTACTGTTTGAGGCAGGAGCATAAATTCAATCACTGTTTCTCTATCTTAATTGGAAAGAAAAGTCAAGCACCACTTTCAAAACAAGAATTATGAAATGCACAAAATATTGTACGGAAATTAATTGTTTACAGTAATGTCTATAATCATAGGTCCACATTTAGGTCAAAATGTAGCAGTTGGGATCCCTGGGTGGTGCAGCGGTTTGGCGCCTGCCTTTGGCCCAGGGCGTGATCCTGGAGACCCTGGATCGAATCCCACATCGGGCTCCCGGTGCATGGAGCCTGCTTCTCCCTCTGCCTGTGTCTCTGCCTCTCTCTCTCTCTCTCTGTGACTATCATAAATAAATAAAAATTAAAAAAAAATAAACAAAATGTAGCAGTTGCTCTCTAGTTGATAAATTTTATTTTCTAATATTTGAAATGCAACTCGTCAAAACAAAACTTCAATTCTAGGTTGAAACAAAACATTCAAAGAAAAGAAAATAAATCATTTTATTTGAAAAGTGGGATTTGTATGTGTGCATTTTAGAATAACTTGAAATAGAAAGTGAACTTGGAATAATTTGAAGTTGAAAATTCTCATTTTTGTCCTTTTATATTCTCTCAATTTTTTTTTTTACTAAATAATATGCCTTCCCTAAAGATGGTGCTTGTTAGGAAAATACCAAGTTCTATAAAACATTTAGATAATTTTATATTTTAACTACATTTGTAAAGACCATAGCACTATCACTGCAGCTGATACATACTATTATACTGACACAATCTCTCTATCTTAAGCAAAAGAAGATAGACACTATCCCATTCCCTGTACATTAAGAAGAGCAAATTGGTAAATATTGATTATAATTTAAAAATATACACAGACAGAAATGGTTCAGTATGATTTTCAAAGAAAAGCAAGAAATAATCAACATATCTATGAAATATTGTCAATAGTATAGCATTGTGTATTAAGAACACACATTTCCTTATTTTCTATTAAATTATTCTCATTGAATTCCTTTGAAGTGGGATAGATTCTAGGAGAAGCATGTATATGGTGAAAATTCTTCAAAGTTCAACCTTTAAGCTTGTTAAATTCAATGAAATTCATATAAGACAAAATCCTGCTATTATTAATCAACTTTGGTGGGGAACTTCTTTAGATAAGGTGTTCAGAAAACATCTGTAGGATAAGATATTTGATCTAAAACCTGTAGGACTATGGAGTCAATCATGGGACTAATCAAAGGATAAATATCCCAGGCTGGGGAGACCAAAATAAAATTCATAAGATGTCATAGAGTTGAGATGTTCTAAGAACAGAAAGACACCTAGTATAACCTGAATAAGTGGAAAAAGGTGAGTTACTTGGAAGAAATAACAAGAATGTAGTCAGGAGTCTTAGCATGGAAGCTCATGTGTACCATTTTGAGGGATTTTTTTTTTTGAGGGATTTGGTTTTATAATAAGTACAATATGTTGTAGGCAGAAAGGGACAGAATGCTCAATCTGGCTTCCAGGAAAAAAACAAAACAAAACAAAAAAAAACAACCTCATATCCCAAGATACTTCTTCCATTTTATCAACCAATGGGTTTAATATCACACTTCTTATTAAAATAAAAAATACCCAAAAGGGGCTTCATTTTACTTTTCAAATGTTTGGATTATGGCACAAAATGAAGCTCTAAACTGTAAAACATTTGAACAAAGACTGCAAATGGAATTAACAGAGTAGTTGTTAAGAGGCAGCCAATCTTCAATAACACTATCATGTCAAGTCTAATCTGCCAATTGGATATTTATACAGATCAGTAGACTCCATTGGAAAGTTATTCAATTCAGTATATTTTTTTAATGCATGATATTGTACCTGATGCTCTGAGGGATACTAAGATGAATATGACAGTTCTCATTGTCATAAATCTCATAGATTTAGAGACCAATGTGAGGAAACAATGAGACCAAACATTGATAATAGTGGACCTGAAGATCAAGACATTTTCTGTTCTCACTCCCAATTTCTATCTCTGGTACTAATTCATTATAGGATTTTGATCAGGAATGACATCTGCCCTTAAGCAAACTCTTCAGGATAAGTTTCTTTACCAAATGTTAATTTTAAAGCAACTAGAGGTTAAGAGATCCCCTCATGATTCAGAAGTCAATATTTGGACTTTTGGTTTCAGCTTAAGTGCTTGAGGTAGACTTTCTAACAGACTTTCCCTTTGTTGCAATTATTTTCTCCTCAATGAAAATTTTCTTAAGTATCTGAAAAAAAAATACTCTAACAGCTCTGTGATACGTATTTTACCACTTCACTCCTTCCTAAGTATGTTGGAGTAATAAAATGTATGCATATAATTCTTATGCCATTACAATTTGTCATTTGGTGTTGAGTGGATTCAAATAGTTTTTAAACTCAAATTTATACTAAATTTCCTGCATTAAATAAAAATTAATTCTTTAGAAAATATAGACATTTAACTAACTAAATAGTAATGTGGCTTATTCAAGCAAAACACACACATTAGTTCACACACACATGATTCTATGTTCACTAATTCCAGCCAGTATAATCATGCAAAGAACATGCACAAGTTTGAAGAGCAAAAAGAAATAATCTAAAAAAAAAGTAATTACTGTGTTTGGAGGGTGGGATTAAACTGTGTGATTTATTTTTTCCATTAAAAATATTATTAATGTTAAAACATTTTGTTTATTTTTTAAAGGTTTTATGTATTTATTCATGAGAGACCCAGAGAGAGAGGCAGAGACATAGGCAGAGGGAGAAGCAGGCTTCCTGCAGGGGAGCCCAATGCAGGACTCGATCCCAGGACCCCAGGATCACATGCTGAGCCAAAGGCACATTCTTTCACTGAACCATCCAGGCAACCCAATGTTAAAACTTTTTATAAAAAAATTTTTAAAATGTCATTTCTCTTCAGGAAGACCATATTAGACCATTCTTTTTATTACGATATGCTAGCTTAGTTAGAATACCCATATTTGTTTAAACTGAAAATATTATATTTTACTGTATCTATTGCATGGATGTCTTAAGAATATAAATGTCTACCATTACAATTCAAATTTATAAAGTGAATTTTTCCAAATTTCCAAATTACAATTCAAATTTATAAAGTGAATTTTCCCAAATTTCCAAATAATTACCAGGAGATATCTTATTAAAAAGGCAATGCCCAGTGGTTGTATTTGTAACAGCATATTTCTTTGTATAAATGAAAAATCTGGCAAATTATTACTAAACATAACACTTAGGGATTGGTTCTATCATTTTAATGACAAGATACCAAATTTTAGGCACTAATCAGCACAGTTAATTTGCTGGATCACAAATTTCAATAAAAGAAATTAGTAACTTTTACATGTAGCCCTCTCTTGCTTTAAAAAAATGCTTCTGAATAGAATAGGAAAAGAAGTTCTATACTATTCTGCACCCATGTCATATATCAGTGCAGAAATCTGGAAGCTAATGGTATATCTAATGGCACATAAATACGCAATGAAGAATACACACACACATATACGCATACACTCTTCAGACTCTTGTTGCTTTTCTTCATATTCTTTAAGACATAATTTCTCCATTATTTACTTTTAGAATAAATACAGATGCCATCCCTTTATTTTCAGTCACCAATGTGACTTCCTTCTTCCCAGCCTCAGGAAAATAGGACATTAAGTCTTGGAATGATTGATATGTTTGTTCCTATATCATTTTCTGCTAGGAATTCCCTTTCTTCTATTTCCTATCCATACCTAAAACTCTACTCAAGTATACATATTTTTCTTTTATAAGGTATTCTCAAAAATTCTAGTAAACTCTACTATCTCTTTTATTCTGATGCATGGCTTGAACTCACACTCTTTTGCCTATTATTTAACATTATTGAGCACCCACTATGGGCAAACTACTAATGCTAAAACTGGGAACACTAAGGCAAATACCATACAGTCATGATATGTCCAGGAGTTGTGGAATCAATTAGATAGACTGCTATTGTAAAAACACTCAGGTTCTGGATTTATTTAGTCAGCAAAAATTTATTCAGCACCACACTGTGCCAGACTCTGATTTATACACTGTAGATGCTTATTGTATATAAAGACACAATTTCTGCCTTCATAAAGATTATAATCTAGCTTCAGATCCAGTCCTGGTTCCACCACTGAAGGACTTTGGGAAGATGTATCTAATTTTGTCCATTAAAACCATCACTGTAATTACACCTTCAAAAATTGCTGTGAGAATAAAATAATAAAGGCAACTATTTAAAATGCTAAATTGGCAATTTTTTAAAAATCATTTTTGGTGTTTCCTTCTAATTTTTAAGTAACTGAATCTTACTTCTCCAAAAAGATAGCAAACTTTTTGAATGAAAAACTTGTGAATGAAAAACTTCATATACTTCTTGGTAAGCACCATAATGCTTTGAGTCATATAGTAATTTGCCCAAAAGGTATTGTTGAATCTAACGTGCTTGACCAAAGTATAAAAAGGTAAATATTTCTCCCTCATTTCCTTCATAAACATGTGCTGAGTGACTAATAGCCACTCAGTAGAAAAGATCAAAATAATTGGGATTTTTCTTTTTTATGGCTCATGCACTATAAAAATGATGAGAAAGATACAAGTGATAAATGGCTAATTGATCCCAACAGATATATTAATACCTTGATGATAATGATTCTAGTTTAAACCAGACATTCATCTCTGGTCCATAGCAAGCAAATCTGACTAAAAGATACTTCTAAAACTTGAGAAATCCTTACATAATGGCCCATCAGCACCTAAGGATATAATTATGAAATCTCTTTGGCTTTTGTTTTGTTCTAAGATTCAGTAGAAGCTATAAAAAGATTGGGTCACATGATTATTTTCCTACATAAGAGAAAAATATATTTTATCATTTAATCTAACTCATATTACAAATATATTATTTTCATTATTTGCTTAATAGAACCTCAACTAAAATTAGTTGGAGCTAATTTGCATTTTGTGGAAAGAAGAAGCAATCTATCTGAGTCTTCTATTGACTGTTCAAAATGATTAAATAGATCTCCAAAAATAAAATCTATTGGCAATTGACCAGCGACTCTAAACACTTGCATGCAAATCATTTAATTACCCTAAGAGTCACATTCTTCTTGTGGTACCATATTCTAGACTCAGCTTAATATATGTTACAGGCAGAGCAAACAAAATAGCAATACTTTTGTTCTAATCTTGATTCCTTCTCTGTACCTTCCTTTTTCATTCCTGTAAACTTGCTGTCCTTGTTCATCATAAAGATGACAGTCAAGGTCTTTAGCATTTCACAATATGCTTGAGAGCTTGGTTAAGTATATTTCCTGTTCATTCATTTACCAAATGTTTGCAAATCCACAATATGTACCAAACATTGTTTTAGATAATAAGGATAGAGCATTGGACAAGATGGACTGAGCCTTGGCACTGATGGAACTTACATTCTTACATACACAAAGAGGATGTAAACGTGCAATGAATAAAGGACAACATGACTTTAGATAATAATAATGTCAGGGAAAAGTCAGAATAGTGGGTTAGTCAGTAACTGGTTGTGAGGGACTGATTTAACTAATGTGTCCAGAAAAGGCTTCTTTCAGGGAGTGACATTAGAAGGAGAATACAAATGAGGAGCAGGAGCTATGAAAAGCCATTAGAAGATCCACAAAAATTAACTCAAAATTGACCTAGACCTAAATACAAAGTGAAAAAGTATCGAACTTCTAGAATAACATAGGAGCAAACCCAAGTTACTTTGAGCTTTGTGATGACTTTTTAGATAAAACACCAAAAGCACTATCCATCTAAGAAAAAAGTTGATAGGTTGAATTTCATTAAAATGAAAGAACATCTGTTCTGTGAATGGCATTTTAAGAGAATAAAAAGATAAGCCACAGACTGAGAGAAAATACTTGCAAAATTTGCATCAGATAAAGGACTTGTATCCAAAATACACAAAGAACTGAAAACTCAACAGTAAGAACACAAAAACCCTAATTTAAAAATGGCCTTTGACAGATGACTAGATAAAGAAGATGTGATATATATACACACACACACACACACACACACACACACAATGGGATATTACTCAGCCATCTGAAGGATGAACACCTATCATTTATATTGATGTGGATGGAACTGGAGGCTATTATGCTGAGTGAAATAATTCAATTGGAGAAAGACAATTATCATATGGTTTCACTCATATATGGAATATAAGAACTAGTGAAAGGGACCATAAGGGAAGGAGGAGAAATGGAATGGGAAAAAAATAGAAAGGAAGACAAACGAGAGACTCTTAACTCAGGGAAACAAAACAGGGTTGCTGAAGGGGAGGTTGGTGGGGGGATGGAGTAATTGGGTGATAGGCATTAAGGAGGGCACATGATATGATGAGCACTGGGTATTATACAATATGTTGACAAATTGAATTTAAATTAAAAAATTTAAAAAATGTAAATGGGCAAAAGAGGGGTGCCTGAGTGGCTTAGTTGGTTAAATGTCTGCCTTTGGCTCAAGTCATGATCCCGGTGTTCTGCTCAATGGGGAGTCTGCTTCTCCCTCTCCTTCTGCCACTTCCTCCCACTTGTGCTCCTCTCCTTAAATAAAAAAAATCTTTAAAAAAATAAAAATAGGCAAAAGATTTGTAGATACCTACCAAAGGAGATATACAGATGACAAACACATGTAAAGGTGCTCAACATCTATGTCATCAGGGAACTGCAAACAAAACGATGATATACTATCATGCACCTGTTAGAATGGCTAAAATCCATAACTCTGACAACTGATGCTGGTAAAGATGTTGAGGAGCTAGGAAATTCTATTCTATGATGATGGGAATGCCAAACAGCACAGACACTTTAGAAGACATTTTGGCAGTTTCTTACAAAACTAAACATACTCTTACCATATGATCTAGAAATTGTGCTCCTTGGTATGTACCCAAAGAATCTGAAAACATGTCTGCACAAAACCCTGCATGTGATGTTTATAGCAGCTTTATTTATAATTGCCCAAACACAGAAGCTGCTAAGATATCCTTCAATAGGTGAATGGATAAACAAACTGTAGTACATCCAGACAATGAAATGTTATTCAGTAATAAAAAGAAATGAGCTGATAAGCCATGAGAAGATGTGGAAAAACCTTAAATGCATATTGCTAAGTGAAAGAAGCTAGTCTACACAGCCCATATACGATACAATTCCAACTGTATGACACTTTAGGAAAATCAAAATACAGAGATGGTAAAAAGATCAGCAGTTGCCAAAGGTTTGAGAGGATGGAGAGAAGGATGAATAGATGAAACACAGGATAATTTTAGAGCAATGAAACTATTTTATATGACATTGTTAAGATATATACATGACATGTACCTGTCAAAAATGATAAAACTATACAACACGAGGAGTGAATTCTAATGCAAACTATTGATGTTAGTTAATAATGCGTCAATAACTATTTATCAATTATAACAAATGTACTATACTAACACAAGAAGTTAATAACAGGAAACTGTAAAGGAGTGTGGAGGTGTGGAGAAAGAGTAGAGGAAGAGGGAGTATATGCAAATTCTATTTTCTGCCAACTTTTTTTGTAAACCTATAACTGCTCTGAAAATGAAGTCCATTAATTAAAAGAAAAATAATTAGAAGTTCTGTAGGCAGGTTCAAGGCATCCTTTAGCCTAGGATGTATTTCTAGCAGGCACAGTAGAAATACATTTGATATGTGCAAACCAGTGTGACTGGCATGTACAGGGGAGAAGAGTGGATTGAGATGACATCCATGAGGTAGATGTTTTCATGACAGTTCTCAGAGGCCATGGAGACATTTTTAATTCAGTCAAGATGCAATGGGAAACTATTCTGGGATTTTACATGGAATACTTGATCTGATTTCCCTAAATCTATTTGGCTAATAAGAGCATGGATTTCAGGGATATGGGTGGGAGAATAGTTAGGGAGAAGGTTTAAATAAAAAGAAGAGTTAGGAGGTGGTGTCAATAGCCCCATCATGTACATTTCTGCAGTTTAAATGTTTTTCAACTTGTTTCTGATTTCTAATTCTGATAGAAGGCACTTTACCCTTAATTTTTAAGTGCAGACTTAAAAATATTTATAAAATGTTCATAGATCTGATTCCATTCTTACCTTAATTGTACCCAGGATGTCAGTGATCAAAATATTCCCAAAGTGCATGCAAGTAGAATCAAATATATTAAAATACAATTCTTTATAAAAAATTTGGAAGATGTTGGCACAAATGTCAGTGTTGTTCTCTGTTTTAACTGAACACTGCTTATTTTCACATGCCTCTTTATTTGCATTACAGAAGTTAAAAATCATTTGGAGAAGTCATCCTGAGGGAATTTAGTTCTCTCTTTGCAGACAAGCACTGAGGAGTTGTCCATATGCTGATGCTAAGCCTGAAAGATCTTGGATTACCCTCAGTTTGTATCTGTGCAGCTGTAACGCAATTCTGATCTATTTCATAGCTGCTAATGACTCAACACCTGAGACCTTGAAGTGTAACAGCCAAGGTTATTTTGCAATGTGATGCAATAAAATAAAGTGGGATCTTTCATGTATGCAAAAGTACCCTGAAATTGCAAAGATGATATAAAAACATATGCTTCTACCAAGTGCTTGGAACATAAATGATTTCATTTCTACATAGCCATACATTCACACATGTATAATGATATGCAGAATTTATTGCAAACCTTGCAAACAATACAAAGAAGGTAAAGACAAATGATCAGTAATTAAGAATTCACTAGAGAGGACAGATAGGGATATTATGCTGAGTCAAGGAGCTGAAATGCAAATGTGAAATTTATGCATGTGTGGGGCCATTGCACCTGTGCCCTTGATGAACCATTCAATCAACAAGCACAATTTAACATCAAAACTCTGTTGATTCACAATAGCAGGTCAGAAATGATTACTGTAAAGAAAGATTTATATAGTGAGCACTACATTGTGTCATTTGATACTTATTAACTGCACTTAATGCTGTTTGTTATTATTTAATTATTTATTACAAACATATACTTTTGGAGTCAGAGAAAATCTTAGGATCAAACTGTCAACCTCGCACCCATTTTGTAAAGGGGACTGCGAGTAAATAAGACTGAAAGAAAAGACAAAAAGATGGCCAGTTTGACATAATATATTGTTAAAATTTTGGTTAACTTATCAAGGCTCTTTCAAATTTTACCATCCTAAGAAAATTTTAAATGACCAGTTTATATAAATAACATAGGGATCATGAGAGAGTCATTTCATTCTGTAGTAGCTGCTCTTTCTTGGTCACTGAAACTGAAATATCATATTATTAAGATAATACTAAAGGACTACTCTTTTCGAAGTACTTGAAAACTTAAAAAAATTAACAAGTACACATCATGTTGAAATCAATTATATAATAAAAAACTTTCCAAATATGGCATATTTTTAAACATAAAAATTCATTCAAGAAATTTACTCCAAAAGTTTTGATTTACCTATCTTTATTTCTAAAATTCCCCACTTAGATTCCTGGCACATTACATTTTTTCATGGGAAGGATAGTTTGGAGAAGACTTTCTTGCATAAAATATGTAGGACCCTGGGATAAATAAAAGCAAATTATAAAAAGAAAGAAAACAGAATGTAGTTGGAAATAAGAAAAAGAAAGAAAACAGAATGTGGTTGGAAATAAGAAAAATTACAAAAGGGTAGTAATGATAAATTCATTAGGCTATGCAATGAATATTAGATGTGTAATCTAATTAGATATCCAATATATATGTCTAATATCAACATATAGTATCTAAGAATAAGTACAATAAAACAATTTTTAAGTTTTCATTTATTCATGATGAAAACAAAAAAAAATCTACTTCTAGAGATGCATGTCTCATAATTCAGCATTATGGCTTGGATTAGACAAATTGTCTATGTTGCCAGCATTTTGTTGTGGTGGTTGTTGTTATTTACATCAAAATTGCATAAAGCTCTCTCATGAAACAAGTTATTTGGCATAACTTTTATAAATGAGGTAATTAGAATATAATCTGTTAAATTGTGGACTATTCTTATATATATGTACAAATATATTTATACTCTGATTTTTATCTTTAAATTGTTGGAAAAACAAAATTGCGATTTAATAAAAACCTAAATGAAAAACAAGTTCTGGGAAATGTTTGGATTATTAATTTTGTTTGAATAGCAAAAATAATAAATATATAAATACTGAAAATGTATGGTGAGATAGTATTCCAAATTATTAACTGATACTCTCTAACTCTCCACTTCCAGTTCTTCTCCACTTTCCAGTCTTACTCCCTTAAAGATAGACCTTGATTCTCCCATTAGTCCAAGGACTAAACAATTTTCTCTCTCCTTTGGTACATATAAGCCCCCTAAAATGTGAAAATAACCTTGGGAGAAGAATGGAAAAAGATGCCAAATGACTGAAATTAACTTCCCCACCTGGTGGCAGAGGCTTATAATGGAAGCTAAGTAGATTTCAGAAAATTTTTCAGAATTACATTCCTCCACCCCTGGGGTTATGGGCTGAGATTTTATCTGCTTCTTGTACAAAGACCATACTGCCCAATAATCAGAACAGACTCTTTATCATAAGTATTTATTCATTTATTTTATTTAGTTATTGAACCACAACAGAATAGCTTAATCCTCTGCTAAATGAATTTATTTTATTCCTTTGTGTTCAAACATTAAAAATTACATAATCTTGGTACTATGACATAATTCTTCAGCAAAGGGATTTTAAAACTATCTTAATATCCCTGAACTTTCATAATAGAAATATTTGGTCAAAATAATAACTGCTTAAGACACACACTCTCTGGCCCTCTAGGTAGATAACTCATCTGGATAGCTCAGAAGTTTACTTGGAGAATCCCTCTCACTTTTGAGAGCTTTCTCTGTATCTCTGCTTAATAAACTTCTATTGCTTTGCTCAAAAAAAAAAAAAAAAGTTTACTTGGAAAATACACCCAACTATACATTCTGGGATTCTCCTATCAAAACAACCAAATTTAGACCAAACACATACACACACAATTATTTGAAAGTACTGGAAAGTGAAACAACAAGAAAAAACCCAACAGGCAGATAAACAGTGAAGAAAAGTGAACACTGGGAAGAAGAACATGGCTCAAGATTATAGAGCATTATACAATTTTCTGAATTTAGCAAAAGAGGGGAAGGGGTTTCCAGCATGCAAAATGGGAATAGATAAAACATATAAAAGCTGTAGTCTTATAAAAAATAATAGAATTTAAGTCAAAAACATATCTACCGAAAATGTGTGTGTGTGTATCTGTGTGTGTGAATCCAAGAAGAAAGAGAGCCAGAATGTGGAAGACTTCACATAGTTATATAAGTTCCACACCAATATATGGCTGACCCCTGAATCAAGCATGCAGAAGGCAGACTCCAAGCAGCTAGCTATAGTTAAAAGGACTGAATTAAGATTTGAATTGTTGGCCACTTTCAGAGGAGACATACTCTCTAGTCTGAATTCATCCAAGTAAAATGCCTTCTAAAACAAAAGCAATCAACACTTTTGCAAAAAAAAGTAAAAGAATTTAGAGTATCTACAAGCTATTATTAAGCAAATATAAGATACAATCCAAAATAACTCAACATACAAAGAAAAAGAAACATGTGACTATTTCTTAAGAGAGAAAAAAAAAAGCAATAGAGTACAACCCCAAGATAATTTAGATATTGGAACTGGCAAAGGAGTAAAAACACCTATGATGATTATGATCAGACATAGACGAAAATATGCTCACATAGAATAAATATGTCAACTCCTATTAGAAAAGGAGAAACTATGTAAAAAAGACCAGATGGAAATTGTATAATAAAAATATATACTATCTGAAATAAAAAATTCACTAGTAAGACTGAAGGAAGGAAGATGATGGAAAATAGACCAATATAAATAATCTAATCTGAAGGGCAAAAACCTAAAAAAATTAAAATAATGAACAGTGTCTTAGGAATCTGTGGTACAACATTAAAAGATCTAATATGCCAACAATTCTTTTTTTTTTAAGATTTTTTATTTATTCATGAGAGAGAGGCAGAGACATAGGCAGAGGGAGAAGCAGGCTCCATCCAGGGAGCCTGATGGAAGACTTGATCCCGGATCCCAGGATCATGCCCTGAGCCAAAGGCAAATGCTCAACAGCTGAACCACCCAGGCATCCCTATGCCAACAATTCTATAACATAAATGTAATGGACCAATTCCTTAAAAAAGAAAACTTATAAAAACTGAGACAAAATGAATTACAAAATGAGAATGGCTACACCGTTATTAAATATACATTTATTATAAAAAACATTCCCACAAAGAAAACTATGTGCCTATATGGTTTCAGTAGTAAATTCCATTAAACATTTATGGGAGAAATAACACCAATCCTATACAAACTCTTTCATCAGATAGAGGAGGAAAAAATATGCCCCAACTTGTTTTATAAAGGCAATATAACCACAAGACAAAATATACAAAATATAAAACTATAGATAATATCTCACATCCTTGGAAAACACTATTGATATTATCCTAAAATATATAAAAAGATAATCATGTTGCTTTTATTGTTTGTTTTCCACAAATTCAGAATTGATTTACCAGTGAAAAATCAATCATTGCCATTCACCATATTAAAAGAATAAATGAGAAAAATCCTATGATCATTTCAATGACTGTGATCATATAGGATATGATCTATAAATATGGAAAAAGCATTTGACAAAATTCAATGCCTATTCATCATGCAAACTAGAGAATCTATTCATAAACTACAATTAATGTATTTCATGGTGAAATATTCAACGTTTTAATTTAATACTGAGAACATTTAATTTAATACTGGAACAAAGCAAGAATACCTGTTCACATAATTTATATTCAACATTTTCCTGGAAGTCTTGCCCAATACAATAAGACAAGAAAAGTAAATAAAAGGCATAAAGATCATAAAGAAATAAGTCAAATTCTATTTGTAGATGCTATGATTAAGTCTAATATCCTAAGAACTCCACAAAATAATGATTGCAACTAATGAGTGAAATGAATAATGTCACAGAATATAAATGTACAAAAGTCAATTATATTTTTCTATCCCAGCAATAAGCAGCTGAAAAATAGAATTAAAAAAACAATTATCTTTATAAAAGCATGAAAGTATATAACATACTTAAGAATACATTTAACAGAATAAGTATTGGACTTCTACACTGAAAACTACAAAACTGCCACGAGAAAGCAAGTAATAAATAAATAGTGAGATATACCATGTTCATGGATTGTAAGATATAGTTAATATGTCAGTTATCCCTTAATTAATATATAAATTAAACACAGTAACAATCAGTTACCCTAAACTTTTATTTTTTGGTAGAAATAGAAAAGATGTTTCTAAAATTTACATGAAATCTAAAGAAATTGGAGTGGTTGAAACAAACAACTTTGGAGTACTTATACTACTTGACTTAAAGACTTACTAATTAAGGTTAATAAAGACACAATATGCTATTATAAGAATTAACAAATAGTTCAACGTAACAAAAAAGAAAAGAAATAGGCCCACACTTTCATAGCTATTTCATTTTGATAAGAGTACCAAAGAACACTAATAGAGAATGCTTTTTACCATGTGTTGCTAGAATAACTAGATAATAAACAGTAAAAAAAATTTCCTTTACCCAAATTCACATTATACTGAAAAAATAATTTGAGATGAATCCTAGATTTACACATTAAAAGTATAAAGATTTTAGAAAAAAGCAAAGGAGAATATACAGATTAGGAATAAATAGAGGTACTTAGGACAGGTCTTAGAAGACCATAAAAGAAAAGAAATAATAATTTAAATTTCACCAAAAGTGAAAACTTCAACTCATTAGTCAAAACTACCACGTAGTTGAAAAATATCTGGGCCATGATTAATTACTGCTGAGGGATGTAGGTGGATAGTGAATGGGAAAGGCCATAAGAGAATAATTTTCTGGGATGATAACACTTCATATCTGATGTAAGAGGTTTGAATTACACCACTTTATGCATATATTGGAAGTCAACAATGGCACAATTTAGATTTGTGCAAAACAAATGTTGAACTCCAAATAATGTAATTATTGAAATATTGTGAGTAACTGTACTGATATCTATAACTTAGATGTCTCAAAAAATAAGGGACGCCTGGGTAGCTCAGCGGTTGAGTGTCTGCTTTGGGCTCAGGCCATGATCCCAGGATCTGGGATCGAGTTCCACATCAGTCTCCCTGTGGGGACCCTGCTTCTCCCTCTGCCTATGTCTCTGTTTCTCTCTATGTATCTCAGGAATAAATAAATAAATCTAAAAAAAAATAAGATTCATTGATTTAAGCACAGGGAAGATAGATTGCTAAATTCATAGAGTGACATGTTAGTTGTAGAATGAATATTGTGGACATATGAGTATTCAAGATTAAAATCTTAAAGCATTTCTTTACATTAGAAAACACTGGTGCTAGAGTGATAGGCACACCATCCAGTTGATGCTTTTACCATTGGCAAACGAATAAAGATCAAACCTCTCTAAGCCACAAAATGTGTTCCTTACAAGAAAGAGCTCATTACATTTCCAAAAGGAGAAAGAGTGTGTGTGTGAGGAAAAAATGCCAAATAGTCACTGGTTATATTGGTTATAATTTACAGATGATTTATTTCATGTTAGTAACTTTGATGTAATAAAACACTATCTCAGGTTAAAGCAACAATGATAATTAGCATTTTTAATTATAAAATGTATCAGTTTGTTATATGCATTAAAATGCATTTTCCTTTCATTTTATAGATGCAAAAGGTTAAGTGATTATTAAGTTATTATTTCTCAGGCCAACAAGTGTCAAAACCTGCAATGAACTCAAGTTTTCTATTGCGAATCCAGTGCTCTTTGTATCATCATTTTACACTGCTCTTTGGAAATGTTAGTGGTTCCAAAAAGTATAAGGGATTTCATTTTTTTAGTAGATTTTGCTTAAAAATGGGAAATATATTCCTCCAAAAATATTTGTATGACCCATGGAAAATAAAATTTTAAAATCAACCATGTAAAAAATGATAATATTGAACACATCAAACCAATTTATTTAAGATTAATTACTATTTGGAATAGCTGAAAATTTCCCTAATCTGAGAAAGGACACAGATATCCAGATCCAGGAGGCACAGAGAACCCCAAATACTATCAACGAATGCAGATCCACACCAAGACATATTATAATTAAAATGACAAAATATAGTGATAAAAGAAAAAAAATAAAAGTAGTAAGGCAAAAGGAGTGTTCCTTACATACAAAGGAAACACTAAGGAGATCCCTGGGTGGCGCAGCGGTTTAGTGCCTGCCTTTGGCCCAGGGCGCGATCCTGGGGGCCCGGGATGGAATCCCACGTCGGGCTCCCGGTGCATGGAGCCTGCTTCTCCCTCTGCCTGTGTCTCTGCCTCTCTCTCTCTCTCTCTCTCTCTCTCTCTGTGACTATCATATATAAATAAAAAAAAAAAAAAAAACAAACAAACAAGCAAAGGAAACCCTAATGCTATCAGTGGATTTTTCAGCAGAAAGTTTCCAAGCCAGAAAGGAGTGGCACAATATATTCAAAGTGCTGAATGGGAAAAAACCTGCTTCCAATAATACTCTATACAGCAAGATTGTCATTTGAATAGGAGAGAGAGAGTTTCCCAAACAAAAACTAAAAGAGTTCATAACCACTAAACCAGCCCTGCAGAAAATATTAGAAGTGGAAAGGAAAGACCAAAAATGAGAGTATGAGTAGGAAACACAAAAGCAGTAAAAATAAACATTTCTGTAAAAAAAAACAAAACAAAAAAAAAACAAACGGTCAAAGAACTCATAAAATAAAAGGATGAAAATGTGGGAACAGTAAAAATGGGTTCAAACTTAAATGATCATCAACTTAATATAGACTGCTACATGTAGAAAATGTTATACATAAACCTAGTGGAAACCACAAACCAAAAACCATTAATAAACATGCAAATAATAAAGAGAAAGAAATCCAAATATATCACTAAAGAAAACAGCAAACAGGGGCGCCTGGGTGGCTTAGTGGTTGAACATCTGCTTTTGGCTCAGTTCATGATCCCAGGGTCCTGGGATTGAGTCCTGCATCAGGCTCCCTGCAGGGAGCCTGCTTTTCCCTCTGCCTGTTTCTGTTTCTCCCTGTGTGCCTCACATGAATAAGTAGGATAGAATCTTTAAAAAAACCCCACAAAACAGCCAGCAAACCATGAAAGGGATAAAGACAAGGAAGGATAAGAGAAAATCTTTAGAAATGACCACAAAACAAAATTGCAATAAATACATACCTACCAATAATACCTTTGGATGTATATGGTCTAAACGGTCCAAACAAAAGACATAAGGTGAAAAAAATAGATTAAAAAAACAAAAATAAAACAAAAACAAGACCCATCTATACACTGCCTACAAAAGACTCATTTCAGACTTAATGATACCTGCAGTGAAAGTGAGACAGCAGAGAAACATTTATCATGCAAATAGATGTCAAAAGAAACCTGGAGTAGTACAGATACTTACAGCAGACAAAGTAGACTTTACAACAAAGACTGTAACAAGAGACAAAAAAATTTTTTAAATAGAAAAGAGACAAAGGAGAACACCATATGATAATAAAGTGGACAAATCAGTAAGAAGATAAAACAATTGTAAATATATATGCACTCAAAATGGAGCACCCAAATACATAAAACAATTTTAAAAAACATAAGAGGAACTAATAAATAATACAATAGTAGGGGGACTTGAACACACCACTTACATCAATGAACAGATGCTTTAATCAGAAAATCAACAAGGAAACAATGGCTTTGAATGACCCACTAATCAAAAGGGATTTAACAGATGTACTCAGAATATTGCATCCTAAAACAGCAGAACACATATTCTTTTTAAGTGCATATGGAACATTCTCCAGAATAGATCACATATGTGACAAAGCAAGCATCAGCAAATTAAAGAAGATAGAATTCATAACATGCATATTTTTTGACCATAACACTATAGAACTAGAAGTTAACCACAAGAAAAAATTTAGAAAAACCACAAATCCATGAAGGTTAAATAACATGATTAATGAATGGTCAACCAGGAAATAAAAGAAGAAATAAAAAGCAAATGGAAACAAATAAAAATGAAAACACAGTGACCCAAGACCTTTGGGACACAGCAAAAATGGTTTTAAGAGGGAAGTTTATAGCAATACAGGCCTATCTCAAGAAGCAAGAAAATTTTCAAATAAACAACCTAACCTAAAACCTAAAGTAGCTAGAAAAAGAACAAACAAAACCTAAAACTAGCAGAAGGAAGGAAATACCAAAGATTAGAGCAGTGATAAATGATATGGAAACTATAAAAACAATAGAAAAGATCAATGAAATCAGCTACTGGTTCTTTGAAAATAATCAATAAAATTGATGAACCTGTAGCTAAAGTTAACAAGAAAAAAAAAAGTGAGAGGACCCAAACAAATAAAAGCACGAGACAGTAAAAATAACAATAAACACTAGAGAAATACAATTACAAAAGAATATTATGAAAAATTTGTTGCCAACAAATTGGACAAACTAGAGGAAATGGATAAATTCCTAGACACATACAACCTACCAAATCTGATACAGGAAGGAATATAAAATTTAAACAGACTGATTACCAGCAAAGAAATTGAATGAGTAATCAAAAAAATTCCCAACAAACAAAACTCCAGGACCAGATGGCTTCACAGGCAAATTCTACCAAGTATTTAAGGCAGAGTTCTATCTATTCTCAAAGTATTCCAAAAAATAGAAGAGGAAGGAAAACTTCCAAATTCATTTGATGAGGCCAGCATTTCTCTGACACCAAAACCAGATAAAGACACTACAAAGAAACAAACAAACAAATAAATAAATAAGAGAGCTACAGGCTAATATCTCTGAAAAACAGACACAAAAATCCTCAACAAAATATTAGCAAACTGAATCTAAGAATACATTAAAAAAAATCATTTACCATGATCAAGTGTGATTATTCCTGGGTTGCAAATGTGGTTCAACATTCACAAATCAATAAGAGAAAGGATAAGAACCATCTGATCATTTTAGGAGACACAGAGAAAGCATTTGACAAAGGACAACATCCATTCATGATAAGAACCCTCAATGCTGTAGGTTTACGGGGAACATACTTCAACACAATAAAATCCATATATGAAAAACCCACATCTGATATCATTCTCAATGGAGAAAAACTGAGAGCCTTTTCCCTAGGATCAGGAATAAAACAAAGATCTTCACTCTCAACTCTTTTATTCAACATAGTACTGGAAGTCCTAGCCATAATAATCAGACAACAAAAAGAAATACAAGGCATCCAAATTAGTAAGGAAGAAGTAAAACTTTCATTATTTGCAGATGACATACTATATATATAGAGAATACCCAAAGATTCCACCAAAAAACTACCAGAACTGATGAATTCAGTTGCAAAATGAGCGTAGACTGAATTATTGAATCATCATTGAAGGAAAACTACCAGAAAGATCCCTTATCATATCAGACATTTAATGAGTGAAAAATAAACTTTCATTGGGCTAAACTACTGACATTGGGGTCTAGTTGTTACTGTAACATAGCTAGTCTTCTTCTACTAAAGCTACCCAAAGCTATGTCTCCCCAAATAATACATATTTAGAAGGCCCTAAATCAACAATATTTGTAAGTTAAATCTTTTAATCAAACTTTTTACTACTACCACTACTACTAATAGAACATACTCCTATACTTCATATTTACCCATTTAAATTAAAAAAAAATGTTTAAGTGCTTTTCTCATTCATTATTTTTATTTTCCTGCTAAATATAATGCAAACCTTAATGTAATTTAGCTTTCTATCATGCTACTGTCAATACTTAAGAGTATTGAGTGTAAGAGTATCTTATATTTTCATATAAACCTTTTTTCAGAATTAGTTAATTGAATTTATTGGCAATTGTTGCATGTATTGTTGTTTTCAATATCCTATTATTTTTCTCCTCCATCTCCTCCTCCTCCTTCTCCTTCTGTCTTTAGTGTATATCTGAGGGTGGTAAATAAATCCTAACTTTTTTTTTGCAGAAAAAGAACTTTAATTTGTCCTTACCATTAAATTAAAAATCTATGGTGCAGTTTTTCCATCATCACTTTCTAATAGTTCTGCTTTGTGTCCTGGATTCTTCATTGAGGATAATCAGTCTGATTTTTATCTCCAATAATTTTTAGGATTTTTCTTTTTATTGTTCAAGTCCTTCAGTTTCAGTGTGTCTAGGTGTAAATTTACAATTCTTTGCCATCGGAGGGCACTATCAATCTGTGGTCTCCTGATTTTCTTCAGTTCTGGAAATTCTTATTTATAATTTCTTCAAATATTGTTTCTGTGCCAGAAAGGCCGTTTTATTGTTCTCCAAGTATACCCACACTATTCTTGCCTCAAACCTTTTGCCTTTTGTGATTCTGTTTTCAGAAGAGTCTTCTCCAAGGTATTTGCAAGGCTTAGATAATCAAGGTGTTTCAGTCTTTCCATAAGTTTCACTATATCAGAGGGTCCTTTTCTGACCATCTCTCAAATATCACTTTTCTCTCACTTTGTTCTATCCTGCTTTAATTTTCTTCATAGTATCAATTATATCTATACTTCATATATTTATTTGTTTGTTTACCATCTTACTTTCCTAAAATTCAAGTTCAATAAGGATATTTTCTCTTTTTTCATTGTTATATCTAGTGTTTAGAATATGGTAGGTACTCAGACAATATTTTCAGAGTCAATAAAATTTCCTCCAACTTCTTATTTCTAACATTATTGTTAGATGTATTTGTACCTCTCAATATTTTTATAGGTAGTTACTTTTTTGTTGTTATCGTATTCTGGATGAATTCCTAATATCAACTTATATCAAGTCTAGAGTATACTCTTTACCTTTTTTATGAATATAAATTTTATTTATATGATTTTTAAAAATTATTTATTCATTGAGACAAAGATACAGAGAGAAGAGCATGAGCAGCAGAAGAGAAGGAGGGGAGAGAAGCAGAGCAGATTCAGTGGGGACTGAGTCAGGAGCCAGACATGGGACTCGATCCCAGGACCCCAGGATCATGACCTGACCCAAAGACAGATGCTTAACCACTGAGCCATCCAGGTGCCCCTATTTTTTGTGATTTCTTATTGATTCTTTCGTACCAGCCTGTTCTTGTTTAACAGCTGTATGTTTTTGTTGGCTGTCTTCTTCAATATTAAAAATATTCAAGTATTCTGACATTTGGGTTTTATAGATTCATTTTTAATGTTATCTCACATGCACCCTTTCTCTTTTTCTACTCTGCTGATCTTTCCCTTTCCAATCATTTTGTCTGGTCCTCTGAACCTTCCACTCAAAACTAGTTTTTTAAACAGAATTTTGGAACTACTGTCCTGAGATATTGATGCTAATATTGTTGCTATGTTATTTCAGTTCTGTGTTATGAAAAATGTGTCTGTCCTCCCACATCCCCTGTCCAATGCTTACAGACAGACAGTGGGAAGGCATTAGTTGAATGCATTAGTTGATGCTTAAGCTTTAACTTATTCTATCCTCTTGACCATAATTTAATAGCTACATATTCTGTGTGATTCATTATTAAAGTCACACTTTAATGAATTATTCCTCTTTATAGGCTTTTATTCAGTCATCAAACATCTTTTGAGCATCTACTATCAGGAAGATATTTGGTAAACAAGAAGAATTCATTCATAAAAATGACAGTTAAATCTCTCAGGGGATAATTAATATATGAGAGAGCCCCACTAATGTAATATATAAAAAAAGAAAATAAAACAAAAGTATTGGATCTCAGAGGACTATATTTAGATTTTTTTTCAGGGGGCATGATCATCTCAGTCATTAATAGCTCATGACTCTTCTAAGATACATAATGAAATTCTTAATAGAGATTTCACTGGTAAAGATTCAGGGAGGTCAGGATTGAAAGCTAGAAAAGGAATAGAAATCAGGCTATATATACCCAGTCTGGTAGTTCTTGGAAATGATATTTTCAGTTACAATTCCCAGGTGATTCTACTCTCATGATGCTGTTAAAGAAATTGCACCTAATTCAACTAAAATACATATTCAACTTCTCAAAAACCCATGATCTAATAAACAAGATGATTATTATAGCATGTTTCTCTGAAATAATTCAAGACACTTAGCTAATATATATGTGCCAAAAACATTTACATAGTTAACTAAAAATATTGCATTTTATTCTTTTCAAAGAATAAAGAAATAGTTTGTAACACAAAATAGTTTCTTTAGCTCATGAATACATATGCTGCATAAAAATAATTTCAAAATATAGTAGCTTAAAGCAAAATTATTCTATTATATTTCACATTTTCTGTGGCTCTGGAATTCAGGAAGCCCTTGGCTGGATGACTTTAGCTTGGGGTCTCTCATCTGTCTGCATTCAGAGATTGGTTACAGCTGAACAGTGGGAGGCTGGAGGAGTTGAGGATTAGCTAGTTTTCTCTTCATGATCTTCCTGTGTGATCTAGTTTGGGCTTTAAAGCTTACTGGACTCAGGGCAGTCAAGAGCTTATAGGATAGCTCAGGGCTCCAGTTCAAGTGTTTCAAGAAACTAACCCTGAATTACATGGACTTTTCTCACCAAGCTTCAGATGTCACTTAGTGTTACTTCTGCAACTCCTATTAGTAACAAGCAAGTCTCAAGCCCACCCAGATTCAAGGTGGATTCTAGACTACCCATATTACATCACCGGTTCTCTGAGAAATAGAAGAGTAGGTTGGATGGGAGATATTGTGGCAACTATTTTCGGAAAATACAATCTGCGACAGCCACTGAGAACTGAACAGCATCTTATCCTCTGAATATATGAGTTTGTAAACTATAGGGTCCAATGATTTGTCCAAAGTAGCTCTGTTAGTGTCAGAGCTAGAAAAAAACAAAACAAAACATATATCTCCTGACCCCCAGTATCATTTTTTCCTTTGTCAGCAGAGTGCCTTCTAGAAATATGGCTGATACAAAATGACTACTGGGCATGGAGAAACTAAAACACACATGCAATGGGAACGAACATATGCCAGAAATCTATACATGAAATATCTTAACTGATCATGTGAATTTTACATTGCAAGTTTGTGCATTTATTTATTGATTCATTCAAAACTTGTTTTAGGCCCTTGAAGGAGGGGGAGGGGATTTAAACACATATCCAGTAAATTAAAGAAACTTCTTCTACTTAGGACTAATAAAGTGCAAATGTCACATATAATATAATTTTGACATAAATCCCTAATTTGAAGAACTGAAAATTGTTTGCTTAAATGGCCCTGAAGTATCCTTAGATTTTATTGAGCAGATGGTCAGACGCAGCTTAATGTGCACACTAGAACCTGTGTTCAGTATAATTTAGAAAACAAAAGGATATTTTCTTTATGTGTGGAAAATAGGTTATTTTTAAACCCAAAATAGCTTTTTATTATTTTTTTTTTTATTTTATTTATTTATGACAGTCACACAGAGAGAGAGAGAGAGAGAGAGAGGCAGAGACACAGGCAGAGGGAGAAGCAGGCTCCATGCACCGGGAGCCTGATGTGGGATTCGATCCCGGGTCTCCAGGATCGCGCCCTGGGCCAAAGGCAGGCGCCAAACCGCTGCGCCACCCAGGGATCCCCAAAATAGCTTTTTAATGAAAAAAAAAGTTTCAGACTACAGGTCAAGTTTCTCTCCAAAGCTTTCAGCCAATATATTAATAATTCTTTTGATTATATAGAGGAAAAATGTATCATTAAGCAACACTAGGCCCTAAAAAAGGTGGTTACTGAGGCATCTTAGCTGAGATAATGGAGTTATATTTGATGAGTTGAGGGGTAAGAGATGATGGAGAAAGGCAAGGTAATCAGGGAATTGTAGGATGTAGAGAGGGCAACTGTACTGAGGATAGAGTAGATATTAAAACACCTACAAAAATCTATGTAAATCTTAAATCCATGATTTCAGAATGTTGCTGTAGAGTCACAATATTCCTGCACAGTAATCTGGCAATTATGGGACAGTGCCAAGAAGTAGATGTTTATGGGTGGTGTTTGAGAAACATGCATAATTGAGAATTAGAATGCAAATTCAGACCATAGTGGCTGCAGGGAATTAGAACAGAAAAACAACCAATGGTGCCAGTAATTGAAAGATTAAAATTAAAGTTTGGGAAGATAGTTACGGAAGTTTAGAGTCAGAAAGAGATATTTGGAATAGAGTCATTTTTTTTTTGGAGAAGAGATAGAGTGTATAGGATTACAGAACTTTTAAATATAACTTTCTATTTAGAATACAAAGAATCAAAAATATATACAGAATATAGAAATTGATTAAAATATTAGGATAGCAATCAGCTCTATCAGTTAACAGGAGGATCATTATGATAAAAAATAGAATTCCAATGTTATTTATTGAAAACTAGAAGAACATTGGGAGTTAAAATAAACTTTTCAACATAGCATATATTTTCATGTAAATTTTTGGGAAAGTTTTCTAAAAATTAATTTTTAGTTACATTATGAAAAGATTTAGTAGTGTAAAAGTTCACTTATAGCAATTGTTTATTGTATCACTACTTTATCTTATGATCATTTTTTCTGTCATACTACATCTTTATTTTGCTTCTCATATCAGTTGCAGATACTATGCTTAGTTCTCTAATTTCTCCAAAAACAGGAAGAGTAATTTAAAAATCATATGCATAGTCATTTTAAGTATTTATTTTCAGAACTTCAGCTTATCGTCGAAGAAGTCACATGCTGAGTGAGCTGAAAATTCTATTAATTAGTTACACACTAGTAGGTAAGCTTTAAATCCCATTGCCAATTAGGTCTATTTATAATTGCATTGAGCTGATTTTAATATAGGATATGTCTCCAATTTTCATAAGAATTCTGATCCATGGTGTTTTATATATATATATGTAGTTATTTTAAATATATTCAATTTAAATGTTTGTTTTTCTCCTTTCTCTCTCATATATATAAAATCTGAAGGCTTTTCTTTACTTTCTTTACAAATACAATAGATTGAGTTGATTTCCAAGAAAGCCATTATAGTAAGAGTTTGTATGATACATAATGCATTGGATTAACATTATACTTATAAAACAATAAATGACTGTGAAAATTCTAAATTGAACTTTGGAAACATTACTAGTGATCACACTGTAATGTCATATCTTTTTGCCCTGTATGTGATGGGGGTGAGACCTGAGTGAGGCCTATGGTGAAATATTTGAGATTTTTTTCATTCCTACTCACAGGCTTCCTAGAGGCAGGCAATATGCTAAAACTGAACTGACGAAATGCGTTTGATGAGAAAATCTGTGGAGAAGGGCTATAGAAATAGGGAAATACTCTATGCTATTTCCTGGTGCCAATCCAAACTCCATATTGTTTGATATTTCATAAGCATAATTTAAAATATTTTTTATTCAAATTCTTAGGAAATTATTTGCCTATATACATTGATTATATGTTATTGGTGAACTCTTGAAGGTAAATATTGACATAAAAAAAAAACCTCTCAAGCAGGAAGTGATATATATAAACTTATATTCTTAAATTAGATAATTGTGATATTTAGACTGAAACTCATTGTTATAATATATTATAACCTTTTATGTGATTATATATACATATATCAAAGATATCACAAAAAGGTGATTTATTATACTCATCAATATTGGAGATTGATTAATTAGTTATTCACATTAACATAATTAAAATATGGCTCCATAAAACATTAGGCCAGGTTCTGTAGATGAATTTTGGGAACCCTTATTCCAAGGAGACAAGTTTCCTCCAAAAATAAGCTCCACTCTGAGACAATTTTGTAAATAAATATAGGCAAACTCGTATGTTATAATCCAGTTCTTTTTGTTCCTATCTTGCATTCATCTCAAGGGACTACTGAAAAAGATGGTGAGCACTTAATGTCAGGATTTTCTTCCTTGATTATTGATACCACTTAGAATAATGCTCCTTCTGGTTCTATTTCTACAAATTGATTAAAATTCATTTATCACTTTAAAGAGACAAATATTTCAAGGCATTGAACCAGGTTTTCAGGCTCTCCTCAGTCTCCTCCGTTTTGAACATTTAGTTACCACTTCTATAAATTTAGACGATGCCTCAGGATCTTAGGATTTTATTATACTTGCTTTTCATTAAGACCCTAAACATTTATCTTTCCAATTATTGATTTTCCAAGTCCCAAGCTTAAGAGAATTCAGTTTTCCTAATCAGCAAGTCATTCTTGAGATAAATTTTTATTTTATCAACAAAGTGAAACAATCAGTGTATGGCCATATCTACCCAAATGATGATTAATAGATCACAATTAGCATCTGAGTAGAAGATGCCAAGTACGTGCTGACAGAAGTCATCACACATTTTGTAAGTTATTTTTTAATATAAGAGATTTATGTGTTTGAATTATGGTGACTTCATGAAATATAGATTTTGCATTATTTTACACAGTGGGGATTTATTGTATTATTTATAATATTAAAACACAGTTCATGTGTTTTCATTTTCTTATAGCCAGTGATTACAGAGACTCTATTATTCAAAAATAAAAGAAAATGCATTTTTTTCTTAATTGTTTATTTTTCAAAACAAAATATTTTGGTAGATTCGGTTAATACAGTTGAGAAGTTTCTTACTTATCAGGAATGAAGAGATTGGAGAAGCAAAATTCAAAATCACTCAGTATAAGTCACTGAAGGAGAAAAGAGAACAAGCCTCTGAAGTATCTCTCTTTTCTTGATGTAAGTGAATTGCAATTTGTTAGGCTAATTTTAGCCTTTCTATGTTTTTACAATAAAAAATTGTAATAAACTACCTGTTCTTTGCATTCCTTTGGTGTTGAGAGTTGAGCTTTCAATGAGACATCTGCTAGAGAGTTGGGATGATTGAGTGCTTGGCTACTTGGATTATCTTGTTTTGTCAATGGGTGAAAGTTGCAAGATAAACTGTCAAGATTAAGGGTAGAGTTCATGGTTTCAGAAGAAAGGGAAACTAACAGGTTGAAGTAAGAATTAGACATATGACCTTAAATTCATAAAGCCTTCATTTTCTAATGGGCTAAGCAATCCAATTTAGGAAATACAGGATCATAGCCCCAGGAGGTTGGATCAGCTTCCCTAGTTTTGACTAATCTATCTCCTTGCCTCTAGGCAAGATTAAGCTAAACTATACTAGGCAATTGATTATCTGCATCTTTCTTTAAACATCTAGGATATGACATTCTGGAAGTTTCAGCTCGGGATACTTCAAACTTCAAACTTCAATTCTACTAACTTCAATACTAACAAACTTCAATACTACTAACTTCAATACTACTAACAAACACTAATCATTAGAAATTTTTTTTTCCTACAACTTTACTTCTCTCTTATGGCAGTTTAAGTCTTTTTCTTTGTCTTATACTCAGAGAGGAGGCAGTTAGTGTACCCTATAAAGTAATTAACTGTGAGGTTATTAGACATTTCTCTTCCTACTTCTCCTTCAGTTTAAGTAATACTTTAAAACATCTTTTCTACTTCAACTTATTTTATTTTTTAACTAATTGATTTTATTTCTTAGAGTAGTTATAGAACAATTGAACAGAATGTACAAGAGTTTTCATCATCAGTTTATTTAACTAGTAAAAACTCTTATTCTTTTGAAAATGTTGTCACTAAAGAATTTACTTTAAGTCAAACAATAAAGCCTTATGTACTGATACATTGTGTAAATGTTACAACAACATAAAAGATGCTAGAGAAATGGGATGAGCACCCTCAAATAACAGTGCATAACTAAGTTATACTAGCTGATGATATTAAAGTCTATAAAGGTATAGTTAGAGGTTAGAAGAGACCTAATGGCTTCACTAAGTTTTCAGAAAGATGCAATTATCCATTTCTATAGACAGCTGAAGGAAAATAAATTATCTATACCTACTCATACATATTTCATCGAAAGAGTTGGGACTGTAGATATAATTTCTAATCCACCCTTGAATATTAAGACAGATATTGGAGGAAAAGGTTGCCAAATAAAAGTAGTCCATCAGGATATGTATTTTTCATGATTATGAGCTTTTTCAGCATACATTTACATTTAATTATGTATGTGCTGTTGAATGCATTCCTCTTTCATATAAAATAAGCGCTTAGTAGAATTTATATAAATTCTAAGTCTCTATTATACATTTTTGATGATGGATTTGCATTATGATCTCAGATGGCTTTTATCTGGCACAACTGGCCAATTTCTAAATAGCATCTAGAAGTCATTATATGAAGTAGATTGTATAGGTAAATTTTATAAACCCTTAGAAAAATTGTAGAAGAAATAAAAAGGAAAAGTTCATATTTCTTACTTGAAGATTTCTAGCTTGCTTTCCCACTCAAAGATACCCTTCTTAAACATTGCTTTGGTGGCTATATGTGCTAGATGTGGAATTTGTACAGTTGGAACAGATATCAGATAGTTTTTAAAGTATTCTAACTAGAAGCCAATTTTTCACTTTCTTTTCAAATTTTCTTATCTATCTGCAATAAACCAGAACCTGAGAAAGCCGGAGGGATATGATGATTAATAGGATGGAGACTCTGCCCTCAAAGAGTATACATTCTCTTCAGGACTGTGACTAAAAACAAATACAGTAACAAAGCCAGATACAACTTAGCATTTGAATTATTTGGCTTTGGAGTTGTGTTTGTTTGTTTTCCATGGCATCAACATGAGGGAAATCAGAAACAATAACTCAGTCTCCTGAGGGCAGTTTTGTACTGCTTTGAAACTCCTAAATTAGCAGTGATAAGGGAAAACCTCTCCAACATGGCAAAGTAGAAAAGACATTGAGAGATGAGAGAAAGGACCTGAATATTATTCCCATTTATGTCCCTTGGTGATCATGTGAGTTGGGAAGAAACTAATTGATTTCTGTGATTCAGTTTCCTCATCCTTCTTTCATTACGACTCCACATAGGCACATACTGCTTCTCTGGATTGGGTACTGTCTACTTTAACTGGTGGTAGAGGGTATACCGGTGGGTGGCAGTTCCTACTATTATTTTGTTTGTTTTCCCTTGATGAAAATTGTATGAATTTAAACAAGTTTCAGAGTGTCATAATGAAATAGAAGCGTGCCTATTCTTCCCACTTATGTAGCCAATTTAAAGTATTTAATTGTAACTAGATCCATCGCATTTCCAACAATCACAACTTTCCTCTCAGGGATTCTATGCACGGACAAAACAACCTGAGTGCCCTCTACTCATCTATAGTGTGATGCTGATACAGTCCATGGCAAAGGGACTGCAGGGAAAAAGCAGTGATATAATGTCTATCAAACAGCTAGATGAATTATAGTTCGGTCTTGATGAAGGATAGTTGGAGGAAAGGCAGGCAAGGGGCCAAGGAGCCCCTGCCCTAAGAGGGAATCACCCTTCAAAGGATTTTTACATCACCCTGAAAGGAGCCTTCCATCCTTTACCACTGGAGAGATGACAAAAACCTGATTAGATGACAGGTTCATGGAAGATTAATCATATTAAAACAGCCCACCCACAAACCCATAAAAACCCCTAGACTTAGAAACTCTGGTGGCAACTCTTTTGAGCTCCCTCCCTCTTTGGAAGCTTTATACTATCACTTTGCTACCGCTCAATAAACCTTGCTTTGCTGCTCACCACTCTGTATAGTCTACTTCTTCATTCTTCAAAGCTGCATGACCAAGAACCAGAGGCACTCAGAAAAGAAATCCTGGAACAATCTTATTATTAAATAGTCTTAATACATGTTCATTAAAATGAGTGTTTATGTTTGTTTTCTCAAAGTCAATTTAAAATCTATGTTCATGGAAGTAAAGGGAAATAATGGAGAAGGACAGAGCTTTTCCAAATCCAGAAAGACTATCCAGTTTTAAAAATAACACTGAACCCATTTTGTTCAGTGGGTAGAGTGTTTCAGTTTTGCAAGATGAATTTTAGATGGCTGCTGCACAATAATAGGAATATAATTAACACTACTAATCAGTACATTTAAAAATAGCTAAGGTGGTAGATTTATATTTTTGTAACCACAATTCAGATAAATAAATAAAAGGCAGTTCAGTGAGTAATACATCAGAGCTATGACTCTAGTAGCCTCAAAGAACATCTCAAAACTCAATTTCTGAATAGAGGTTTATGGTGATCAGTCAGGTATGGCAATTGAATGCCAATTTTTAAATAGCAAATAAAATTTACTCCTAAGAAATGTTAGCTACAGATACGTTTATTGTTAGGCATAAAAATATTTCTATCACAGAAGGTAATCTTTCACAATGTTTAGTAGCCACGTGAGTGAAGTTTAGTAAGTCAAATACATAGACCATGAATTTTGTGGGAAGACGAAACTAGATAGCACATGAAATCCTAAACTATTCAAGTGAACTAGTATTTAACTTAATTTATGAAACATTCACCTGGTAGTGCCTTGTTAATAACAGCTATAATGTTAATTTAACAAAATTTCTTCAACATATATTGAATTAATTTTTCTGATCAAAATGCAATTACAATTTTGCCATCTGAACTTGGCACTGATTCTGATGGAACACATTAAAACCGGGAAATCTAATTCTTACACCACTGAGAAAGTAACAGTAGGATTGTTTATGATGATATGAAATAATTACAAAATGATCCTGGGCATAAAAATAATTTTAGAATAAAACACAGCTTGATTTCAAGGGACTGATAAGAATAGAGGGGTGGAGTCCGTGGAAATTGGACACTGTAATAAATAGTGGTGAAAGAATGATAACTCAAGAAGATGGAAAGTTAAATACAAAATATCATATTATCATATCTATTCAGATTACACAGTCCTATCAACAACTTGATTTTGAGGTAATATTCTAAAAATATGTTAGTGTGGAATCACTAAATTGTGCACCAGAAACTAATATTATACTGTATGTTAACCAACTGGAACTTAAATAAAAACTTTTTTTTTTAAAAGCCAGAGATACTATTGCTAACCTATGTGAAAATGTTACATTTTATGAAATGAAAACAAATTGTATGATTAACTTTATTAAGGGTAATTAATGCAATAAGATAACCTAAATTACAATAGATTTCTATAGCATAAGATCCTATTTACAATTCCAACATTTGTTTTAGAATTAGATTTAATGCTTTAATCTCTAAATCTATAGCAACAAGATGCTTGTAGATTTAGGAGAATCATTCTATAGTTTTCAAGTGTGAAAAACAGCAATTAAAACTATCAGTTTTAATCTTCATATATTGATTTTAAATCATATTATATTTCTTTCCTTCTACATGTTTTTTGAAAAACATACTTTTACAGTATACTTTTCTGGTCCCAAATTACTTTTTTTATAAAGAAAATTAGACAAACTAAAGATAAGGTTACTTCCAGGAAGGGGATTATAAACTCAGAGAAAAATAATTATATTATGCATAGTATTATCTGATTTAGTAAGTGACAAAAGTCGAGTCAGCAAATTATTGGCTCCAGATTATTACTGCATTTTATAATGATGTAAGAGATAAGGACAGTTTGCAATTTAGTTTAAATTTAATTTAATTCCTGCATTTCCCAGGAGGATTATATGTGTTAAATATTTAAGTAAATTTTTCATTAACATTTTAAAGTAAATTCATAGTTGTTCTCAGAAACCTAGTAATGTAGAATTAATTCTGAAAACATCTCAGAGATAGCTTGCTATAAAGACATTCTCCATGAAAGTAGATCATTAGTGATTATATGATGCTATTTATTTTATGAATAAAATACTAACAGCAATTAATGAATTAAAATCTGTGTTTTTAATGTTTGGCAGCTAGCTCATTAAACACTATTAATTCAAAAAACCTTCCCAGTCTCTTATGGATCATATCTCAAAATGCTTCAAAGAAGTACATTCTCTACCTTTAGAAATATTATGTCATATCAGAACTGACCCTAAATCCAGAGCATAAAGAGAAGAGTAACAAAAGAAGAGCTGCAAAAGTGATAAAATTGTCCTTCCCTGTTGCTACATTATTGCTAACCACAGAAGCACACAATAGTCTAACTCCTGATTTTTATGAAAAAATATCCTTGTTCTTAAAAGTTCCACTTGACCTTCATGATGAGGTTCAGAGATTAAAAGTACACGTTATGAATATGGAAAGAAACAGTTACTATGAGGAGAATAAGTTCCAGGAATAAAATGGGGGAAATGCCAGGTGGAGGGCTCAAAATAGACATCATGCTGTTTTTCTAAGGAAGATGGCATAAGCTCTGTGTCACTCTCATCTTAGGGTAAGCTTTATGGCTATTTCTCATTCCATAGCCACTCTCAGGATGACATGTTCAGGGGACTTCTTTGAATCCAGAGGATGCCTAAAGCTTCATGACTGAAAAATCTCTATGCACGATCATCACCTTATTTTGGTGAGTCATGATGACAAATGCTGGGCATTGACTTCCTATATATCTTTGAAGGCTTTATTCATACCTGGTTTCCTTTTACTAGTAATTCTTTATAATCCCCCTACATTCAATATAATTTTCAATGTATTATATCTGAATAGCTTAAAGTGTATCTATCACTATGCTTGGCACACAGGAAATAAAATGCTCATTAGCTGTAGCTGTAATTATTACTGAGCTTCCATTACATGTACTAATTGATCTGAGTTTGCTAGTAGGCACCTTATAGGAGTTATTTACACAATAATATGATTTGGCAGATGTTTAGGTTCTAATTATCAAGTCATGAATGAAGTACACTTACACTCCTATCATATTCCTTTAATGTACGATGAAGAATTTAATGTGCATTTTTTCCTTCAGAATAACAATTCCCACCTCACTTCACTTGTACATTGTATTCATTGTCCTAAAAATTAGTTTTAAAAAAAGTTAAAGAATAGACAAATAAAAATGCTATGCACTAGTAGTTGTAGAATGTAATGATAGATTAGGGTATACATTGTACTGGAGAAGTGAATTCTTAGTAATTGTCACAATTTTGGTGACCACAGACCACTCCTCTGTCCCACTAATAAGTGGTAAAATATTTTCAGTGGTGTAAAAAGGGAGGTAGATAGACATTTTTTAATTCCATGCACTTCTTTCTGCCTCTCGGATGGAGTGAATTCACTAAGGTCTTCAGAATTTTAGGTATTTGCTGCATGACGACTCAATGCTTAAAGGACAGGTGCAGTTCAATATTTATTTGAGAAAGGTAGGTGCAATATCTATTTGAAGAACATTTATTTGAAAAAGGTGGAATGCAATATTTTGGGGGTAATATGTTAAATTTAGACTTTGATTTAATAATATCAGTGTATATCTCATCCTAGTTGTAGAAATTTGCTTTTGTCAAATGTGCTATTGAACTCTTAGCCTGCTGCCAATAAAAGCCGTCTAAGTCAATTCTACATGAACAGGTGCAGCCTTTTTACTAATATAACAACATCTAGATATACACTGATTTATTAATCCATCAATGACACTTGAATGCAAAATAAATTTAATTCCAAATTATCCAAAATTAACGTAATTTGAAAGAATTTTTAAAATTAATTTTCAAGACTATGATCCAAATATTTCTAAAAACTGTTCCTGGGTCATTAATTGGTTCTTTCCTTCTCTTGGCACATTAAAGATAGAAACTAACAACAAAAAAGTTAATATTTGCCTCTGTGTTTGTGAGTAGGAGGTGCGTGGGGGAGACGATACCCTACTGTAGTAAAATCAGATAAATCTAAAGTGAAATCCTGGTTTTGGCATTTATCTTCTGCGAGACCTGGGAACATCAGTTGACCTCTTGAAATCTTAATTTTATCTGCAATATTGTTGTGAGATTAATGGAGTATATTCGCTATTCATTTTAGTTAATGTAGAAATTAGCTAGCTGATATATTATCCAGAATCAGATAGCAAAAATGCCAAACAGTATAATTTAGTGCGCAAAATATGCTAGTCATCATGGGCTCACTGTTGTAGAATTACAGCAATGGAAAGGTTGTTGCATATTAAATCTTCATTTTCATCATCTCACATACTGAAAATTTTAGTAAAATCATTCTGATTTAGTTATTTTTTTTTTTACTCCATCTGCTCCAATATGTTAGGTGTTTGCCTGTTTTTCTACACTCATCATGTATAATGTTAGAAAGTAAGAGAAAACTCAGTGTGAGATTAAATTAGCAAAAATGGAATAGTTCAACATTATTGTGCTGAATTTAGCTGATATTGTTATAAAAAGGAACTATATTGATTAACATAAGAACTCTGTAGCAGAGGAGAAGGTTATACAGATTATATGGATCTTTTATTATAACTTATTCTATAACATGATCAGTGACGTCTTCCACTTTTGCACTGACTATATAAACACTTTCTAATAGCATCAGGTTACCTTTTGTATCTAATTTCTCCAAAATAAAAAATAAGCACTAACCTATTATTTTTTGTCTTTAACATTCTAAATTATAGTGTTTTTTAAATAGAATAAGTATATGCTTGATTGTTGTTGTAAAATATTTAAATTATTTCATTCAATAAAGAAACAATTCAAAACTTTTCTATCAATTTCAAATATATCTATGGACAAAGGTTCATTGGAATAATGACACTTGAAAACTCATGCACCCTTCTTTAGATAAAAATTGGTGAGATGACAAGGGTTCGTACCATTCATTATTTCTCATATTGTTAGGTATTTTTATGGGTTTCCTCTACTCCACTGTATATCCTCTATTCCATTGTAAGATTCTCTAATAATCCAGGAAATGGTCTTTGGATCACTTGGCAACCTTTCTCTTAAACTCAGTGCCAGAAGTTTTTCTTTCCTGTTCATCATGGCATCCTTTATATAGTGTAGCATATTTTATTCTATATTGAAATTATCCATTTTTTGATATGTTTCTCCCAGTAGACTGGAAGATCCTTGAAGGCAAGTGCTGTATCTTGCCTATGGTTGTATCATCCATGCCTAAATGCTATATGATTTCTTAAAAGAATGAAAGAATGTGCATGGCAGAAACTATATAACATCATTCTTCGCAGCCTTCATTCTACTTGGGAGTGTATACTCACTGGATGTTAGTGTATTGATTGTCCTTCCCCTACTTTCAACTTCATGCCAAAGTCAATGTCTTGCCTCACCTAGACTTTCCTTTTCCTTCAGTTTTTTAATCTAATTAAAATTGTGAAAATTGTGAGTGGCGCACCTGGATGACTAGTGGTTGAGCTTCTGCCTTTGGCTCATGTGTAATCCCAGGGCCCTGGGATTGAGTCTTACATCAGGCTCCCCACAGGGAGCCTGCTTCTTCCTCTGCCTGTGTCTCTGCCTCTCTCTGTCTCTCTCATGAATAAGCAAATACAGTCTTAAAAGAAAGAAAATTATGAGTTTGTTAATGGAGACAAGTGTTAATGAAAGTCAAATCAGGTACTGATTCTGCCATCCGTTTAGCTGTGGAACTTTCAAGTGAAGACATTAATCTTAATCTTGCTGAGTTTAGTTTCCTCAGTTGTTAAATATGGATAATAATACTTTTATTTTTTAATGCAGATGAAAAGGTATAATTGTAAGAATGTTTTAAAAGAATAAATAACTTGATAGAATGATGGTTGTTCAACTTTAGTGTTCATAAGAATCACTTAGAGGTTATTGTAAAATGCTGATGGCCGGACCCCAATTTTAGTTTCTGATTCAGAATTCTGAGACCTGAGTGCTTGAATTTTTTCCAAGTTCCCATAAACTGCCGATGCTGCCAATGAAAGGACCACACTTTGAGAACCACGGGGAGGATTATTATTCCTTAATGATTAAACCATTTTGTTTGTTCCTACACTCATATTATAATCCTTTAATATTCAAATATTTTAGTCATTCTACTCTCCTTGCTGAATTGTTCTTTTTTTATGTCAATATTTAGTAGTTTGAAACTTATGAAAAATAAGGTAAAATTTCCTACCTATATATTTTAATATAGTAAAATGATAAACTGTTTGATCAGCTATGGTATTATACCATCAAAATGAAAAAAAAATGCTTTCAGGAAAACTTTTTCAATGGTATACATATTGAATTATGATATAAATCCATGGGTCATAAAATATAGTTCCAACTTGCAGAAAGTTAGCAAACTTGAATAACAATTAATTCCCAATTGTACTAAGTTCTTAAGAAAAGTAGGTTTGGATCATGAATTTAAACAATTTGATACATTAATCTACTTGGCCCACTCTACTAATTGGAATGCATGCTTGCAGCATACTATGTGACAGACTTAGTGAAAGATTATTTCTTTGCCAGGGCATATTCAATATTCAATTATTTTCTTGTTAATAATTTATCCTGCATAATAGAGAAAACACTGTAAATAACCATCTGTCTCCAGGAGCAGCTTTTATATTTACAAATAGACGCAGCGCAGAATCTCAGCAAGAGGCATGTTGAAGGAAAGGACATTCCAGGTTAACTGCTTAAATAAAGGAATTTGCCAGACTTCCATCTCTAAACTAGTTGCTATTCTTACCTCCTACTCTGCATAAAACAATGACAACCCAAGATTGGTCTATATGGGGAAAAGATATTTTGGTAGAAAAATGAAAGGTTTTAGGGTATATAAGTACATACATATTTTCCACAAGAACAAATTTTATTAATAGCATAAATTCCTAGCCACCCAATGAGATGTTGGAATTTTCAAAATGTAGGCCATCCACTGCAGAAAGAAGAGAACCGCTCCAGGGGTCAGCTACAACAACCATTAAAGTTAACCAGAAAAAAGCAGAGCTGTGCGGAGTCAACATGTTAGTCTCTGGGAGATGATGAGTATGCATTACAGTCCTGACTGAGAAAGGAGTTAAAGCAAGGATGACAGGAGATGAAATATATGTAGCTTTTGGGAATAATGAAATAAATTATTCATATCATTGGCTTTTATTTATTTATTCCTATCTTGTCCTGAAAAGTATTTTAGGGATGTTTGGCAGCAAATGTTGAAATAGCTCCTAATACTGACTTTAGCTTATTAATTTTGACATTATTGAGGCAGCAAATTACCCAGATCATGGTTTACAGTCAGAATAAGTTATACAGAAGATGCGGAATCTCTAGAAGTTCCGTAATCACTACTTGACCAAAATTAATTGGAATAATTATCAGGAGGAAGACAGAATTTAACAAGTTTTAGGCATGAGTTTTATATGACTTTTATTACTAAATTTAAAATAATAATTTATGTTAAAAGCCCTTTCTTTTTTAAAAAAAAAAAAATGCTTATTTATTCATGAGAGGCACATAGAAAGGCAGAGACACAGGCAGAGGGAGAAGCAGGCTCCCTGCAGGGAGCCTGATGTGGGACTCGATCCCAGGACCCTGCAAGCACAACCTGAGCCAAAGGCAGATGCTCAACCATTGAACCTCCCAGGTGCCCCCTTAAAATCCCTTTCTGGGAAACACTTTATTAGACTTATTTAAATTTTCTGGACTAGTTCTCTAGATTGGAGAATTGTCATGCCTTTGAGATGTCCTTAAGATCTTAATCATCTTTGAATTATTTTATTCATACGTTATTGCTAATTTAGCTATTGTCTGATATTAATAGAAGTATAAAAGCCTAAGCTATAGGAATGTATAGAGGGAAATTTCAAAGATCTAATTATTAAAAGTTTAAGAAACCAAACACATTTTGAGAGCCAGGAAATCAGTCCCAGCCAGAAAGTATCTTTTTTTCTCCTAAACACTGAACTGCTATTTGAATAATCTTTGAATTTCATGTTTTATTACTCTTATTTTTCAACTAAGTGCTTAAAATATGACCTTATGTGATTCCATTAATGTCTTTACTAGGATAAATTTTGGGGAAAGTATGTGCAGGTGATTTAGCCTGTAAATCATTTTGCTGATCTGGTCAACAGCAACCAAATTTTAGTGAGCGGAAAAGCATCAAGATTGGGAATAATGTCAATGTTGCTTGTCTTCCAGACCTGACACCTGAAAAAGAAATGGTGGCTATAATGTCTCTTGTATTTGTGATTAATGCCATTTGTTTTGTTTGCCCTTTACCTATGACTTTGAAGTTCCCACTAATGGTCAGAGCCTTTTCCCCTACTCTTTACATCTGGACTTGGCCATATGACTTGGTTGGCCAAGGCTGATAGAATGTTATTGGACTTGACAAAGAGGCTTCAAGAAGCACTTGGCAACTTTTACTTTTCTCTTGTACTTTTACCATCATCATTGGAAAAAGCTTAGGCAAACCTCCCATAGGACAGCAAACCACAAGAGAAGAGTTGAACATCCCAGCTAAGAGTGTCCTAGACCAGCCAGCCCCTTGCCAACCCACCAGCAACCTGTGGACAAGTGAAGGACAGTTGAGATCCATTGAGATTAAGGAGAAATAATATATGCTTTTGTCTTAAACCAATAAATTTCGAGTGGTTTGTTATGCAGTTATTTGCAAATCAAATCCTTTTTAATTTCTGTCTCCAGCCCACATTTCAGTAAGGACTGAGTCCTACTGATGCCATTCTTCCACAAGTAGTCAGAATCCTTGATTCTGGATGACTTCCTAGCTAGGAAAAAAAAGTATAATTTCTAGACTATAAAAGGCCCAAATATAAGGAATGATGTCATCAACTTATTTGTAATTGCTTCTGAGTATCTACATAGACATTTAGTTGGTACATTTGATTTCAGTACCATGGTTTAAACATTTGAGGGGAAAAAAAACATTTACCCGACCTTTATCCTCCTTATTTTTAATCAGATATTATAAGCAAAATGAACTAATGTATGGGCATCTACACAGATTACATACTTAACGATTACAAAAGTAGTTGGCTTCTCTTCTTTTTGATGTTTGAAGTCAAAAGCATATGAAGAAATATTGTCTGGTCTGCTCTCAGGGTGAGAAATCCTCTGTAATTGTTCTGGTTTTGGTAATACTAAAACTTTACCACATGTATGAAGACATTTTTAATATATTAGTAGGCAATAATTCAATTTCACACATTGATATCCTTGCCTCTCATGTCTTCAAAATATATCCATAATGCAACTGTTGGTTTCTGACATATTGACCAGCTTGCCTTTCTGCAGAATGCTCTAAGTTTTATTGATTCACTTTGCTCATTCTGCTCCCTATGGAAAACTTCTCCTCATCCTTTGAAACCTATTTCAAATGCCTCTTCCTTTGGACACTCTGGCTTAGTGCCTCAGGGCTGAAACATGCCCTCTTCTGATCTCCACATTTTATTAGTATAGCACTCATTTTAATGCAATTCTTATGCATATACCCATGTCATCCACACATGGTTAACTATCTAGCAGGAATCATCTTCTACTCATATATATCTTTTGCATAGTATTAGAATAATTTTGGCACTTAAAAAAAAAGATTTTATATATTTATTCATGAGAGACACAGAGAGAGAGAGAGAGAGGCAGAGACATAGGCAGAGAGTGAAGCAGCCTCCCCTCTGGGAGCCTGATATGGGACTCAATCCCAGGATCCCAGGATCATGACCTGAGTTGAAGGCAGATATTCAACCACTGAGCCACCCAGGTACCCCTAAATTTGGTACTTAATATTTTAAAAATTGTCATTGTGAAAATCTATTTCATTGTAATGGAAATAATGTTTCTATAGGGAGATTCTTAGTATATATAGTACATTCTAAAGAGAATATTTATTTTTAAATATTACCAGAGTTATTTGTATTGCTCTGATTTTTGCTACTGAATAACTACTTCTTAAACTGTTAATCAAATATTCCATTCCAATGGTTTACATTTGTTGTTCTAAAGCAAAAGATTGAACCTAACATTTTTTATCTTCCTTTTTAAATCTTTCTCTTGTCTATGTTTATTATTACCTATTTGATTTTGTTTATATACTATATTTATTCAAAAATAAGTTTAAAAATGAACTTACTACAATAAAATATTGCAGTGCCCATGTGGGAAAATTAGTATTCCAGGAAAATAAATCTCATAATAATGGAGTATTCATTATTTTAATGGATACTTCAGTGAATACTTCAATTTCAGCATTTTGCTAATGACCTCTATGCCCTAAGCTTATCTGAAGAGCTTTCACTTTTTGAGTTAAGACTAAACATAGATTACCTCCCAGTGAGATAAATTCCCCCCAGGACAATATGAATGAGCAAAAATAGTTCACAACAATGGAAATCTTTTAAAATGCAGATGTTTGTGATTATCAAGGGTTTCCGTAGCATATTTCATGTTAAAAATAAAAGGAAAAACATTTGACATTATCCATCAACACTAAGTGAAAGTCTTTTTGTCAAGGAAATGGTTCTCAGTAAATAACTAAAAATTGAATAATATGGTTTTGAACATGGTTTTGAACATCCATTTGGTCCAAATAAATGGTATTTCACCCTGGTTGCACCTTAGAAGTATCTGAGGAGCTTTCAACAACATAATCCAAGGCCTTATCTCCAAAAATTGCTATTTAATTGATTTGGGGCATTGTCCCCCTGGGCATTTTATAGACAGAAGACACAACAGGTGCTGTAAGGACCTGGAGAAAAAGAAACACTTGTGCACTGTTGGTGGAAGCGCAAACTGGTGCAGCTACCCTGGAAAAGGAAAACACTTTCCTTTAAAAGTTATATATAGAACTACCTTATGATCCAGCAATTGCACTATTGGGTATTTATCCAAATAATACAGAACACTAATTCAAAGGGATACACACACCCCTATGTTTACAGCACATTATTTACAATAACTGAGATATGGAGGCAGCCCCAGTGTCCCTTGATTGGTAAATGGATAAAGATGATGTGGTATATACATACAAAGGAATACTATTTAGCCATAAAAAAGAATGAAACCTTGCCATTTGCAAGATATGGATGAAGCTAAAAAGTATACTGTTAAACGAAATAAGTCAGTCACAGAAAGACAAGTGCCATACGATTTCACTCATATATAGGATTTAAGAAGCAAAACAAACAAAAGAAAAAAATAAGAGAGAAAGACACAAATCAAGAAGACAGTTATAGAGAACTGATGGATACCAGAGTGGAGATGGGGGGGGGATGGGTTAAATAGGTGATGAGCACTGGGTGATGTATATAAGTGTTGAGTTGCTATATTGTATGCCTGCAACTAATATAACACATGGTGTGTTCTAAGTGAAAACAAAATAAAAACCTTTGAAAACTTCAAAAAAATATGAAAAAATATAGTCTTTATAATCACTTCAAAAAAGCTAAAGTTGATATGAAATCATATTACAGTCTTCTATTTTTAAACTTATTATAAATCTTGTATTCTTTTAAAGTCAATATTGACGCATTGTTTCTATTACTACGTATAAAATTTTCTTATAGGAACGCCTGAGTGGCTCAGCAGTTGAGCATCTGCCTTTGGTTCAGGGCGTGATCCCAGGATCTGGGATCAAGTCCCACTTCGGGCTCCTTGCACAGAGCCTGCTTCTCCCTCTGCCTGTGCCTCTGCCTTTCTCTCTCTGTGTCTCTCATGAATAAATAAATAAAACATTAAAAAAATGCCTTATAAAAAAATCTCTCAGAAATGAGTATCAGTAAAAAATAATAATTAAAATAATAATGTTTCTCTAGAGGGTAAACCTACTAATTGGTTTTTCTAAATTATCTTTGTTCATGTTCATTAAATTTATTGATAAGGTATATGCTCTTTAAGCTTCCATTATTAGTTAATGGCAACTAAAGAAATAGTTGGCCTACTATTTCAGATAGAAATAATCATCTGTGAGCTTGCCACAACGCAATAATTTATTTTTTTGAGAGTAAATTCATGTGGGTTATACTAAACACCCAGAGGGAAATAGTAATAATTTTTTCTAAGAACTTGAAGACTTTCATAGAATAAAATTTTGTGCTATGTAATGTACATCAATCAGTTCTATTCTAAGCACTGTATCCCCAATGTCTAAAATAACTGTCACAGAACATGCAATAAATTATCTTGTTTTTTCTTGTCATCCTTTGTGTATGTGTATAATTGGTATTTGTAAGAAATTACAAAAATAGGAAAAATTTACATAGCACTTTATATATGCAAGCGATTGTTCTAAACCTTTTATTTTTTTATTAATCTTTTAAAAGATTTTATTTATTTATTTGACAGAGAGAGAGAGCACAAGCAGGGGGGAGTGGCAGAGGGAGAGTGAGAAGCAGGCTCCCCACTGAGCAGGGAGCCCTGTGTGGGGCTTGATTCCAGGAACCTGGGACTATGACCTAAGCAAAAAGGTAGCCGCTTAACCAACTGAGTCACCCAGATGCCCCTGTTCTAAACCCTTTAAATACTGTCCTTCAGAGATCATCTTAAGTCACAGTATCGAAAATTTCACATAAAAAGGAAAAAATAAATATATATGTATGTATTTTATACATATATAAAAACTGGCAATATCCCTATCAGACAAGTGGTTTCTATTTTTTATAAAGGTTTTATAAATAAAAAATACAGATTAGATTTTTTTTTAAATTTTGAAAGATTTTATTTATTTACTCATGAGAGACACAGAGAGAGGTAGAGACACAGGCGGAGGGAGAAGAAGGCTCCCTGCGGGGACCCTGATGCAGGACTCGATCTCAGGACCCCAGGATCATGACCTGAGCCAAAGGCAGATGCTCAACCACTGAGCCACCCAGGTGCCCCTAGATTAAATTTTAACCAAAGATTTCAAAACTACACCAAATTGAGAATTAAAAACAACACTGGTTTTTCTAACATTGAATTTAAATATTGATTTAATATAGGAGATCTCTGACATTTTCAAATGATCAAATTCGTGAAAACAACAATTATATCTAATTTTCCTTAGAAAATGCAGTAAAACTTTACTTCAAATGATATCTTTGGAACACTAATTATTTCATAAATATTAAACCAAAGTAAAATGGAGAGTTATTATTTCATAGACACCATATTTCAGATAGATAGATAGCTTCACTTCCTTGTTTCCATTTCCAAGACTGGTACTGGCTTTTCAAATCCACAAGGTCATTTTTCACAAAACAGTAATACTTGCACAAATACCAAGACTTCTAACAGTGACTTTAATTATTCTAGAAGTTTCCCTAAGAAGAGTGGCCCTCAGTAAATTCCATTGGGATGGAAATGTTGGGGACTTGCTAAACCCATTTGTCACGTGAGTCACTCACCCTTGCATACTAGCCTGCAGGCCTGTTCCAAACTCATGCCTCAACCAAGTTAGAAATGTTACATGCCATGCGTCCTTGGGACCACTTGTGAAACAGCATATTTAAATCTGCATATATCAAGAATGTACAGTATTCAATTATAAACCAAAGCACATTCCCCCACAAAATGTAATATAGTAAAACCTAACACAGCAATGTGTTATTACACAAGCAGCTCTTGTCTTCTCTTCCAGCTTTTGTCAAATGAATGCAGACTGGAGTTCTGATCATCTTGGCAGGACCAAAGTGCACATGGATTATACCAGGGCGATACACAGACAACCAGGTTCGTGGGAGCTTGAAGGTTAAAGGTAGGTATCTAGGTCTCCAATACTTTCCTACCCAATTTTCCAAGATCTGACATGGAGCCAATGCTAGAAATTATCTGTTGTCCTCCGCTTTGCTTCTATTCCTCAGAATAGCAATTCTCCAGGTGTGGCTTCAAGACGTCAGGAGTCCCCAAGACCTTTTTTTTCTGGGATACCTTGAGATACTCTCTTTCCAAACCACAGATCTGTGTGAATCCTGATTTCTCCCTACACTTCAACCAAAACAAAGTATCACAAAAGATTGATTGCAGAAGCAGATATTAGAATCTAGAGCTCTCTCTCTCTCTCTCTTTTTTTTTCTTTTAAGATATGTTGATTTATTTGAGAGAGAGAGAGAGAGAGAGAGCAACAGGCAGAGGGAGAGGGAGAGGGAGAAGCAGGCTCCCTGAAAGGCTAGATCCCAGGACCCCGGGATCATGACCTGAGCTGAAGGCAGATGCTTAACTGGCTGAGCCACCCAGGCATTCCAAATCTAGCGCTCTTAAAGAGGTTTGAAAAATGCTTAACATCACCAATTTTGGGATGTCTGGGTGGCTCAGTGGCTGAGCTTCTGCTTCTGGCTCACGCCCTGATCACAGGATCTGAGTCCCATATAGGGATCCCCGTGGGAGCTGCTTCTCCCTTTGCCTATGTCTTTTCCTCTCTCTGTGTCTCTCATGAATGAATATATAAAATCTTTAAAAAAAATCTTTTCCTTTTTCGTTTGTTTTGAAGAATGTAAATTTTTGTAAAATGTTTATGTTAGGATATAATTAGTTTTTTTGTAGTTAATTTAAATAAATAAAATAAGTATGTGATTTTAAAAATATACATATATTTAACTTTAAGTTAAAATACAGTGAAGATTAAAAGATACAACCTAAATAAGAAAAAGGACTTTGGGATTTTCAATAATTTTTAGGGTATGAATGGGTTTTAAGACCAAGAAGTTTGAGAACCACTGCCACAGAAGCTTTTTAAATTTTTAAAAATTTTTTATTTATTTATGATAGTCACAGAGAGAGAGAGTTTGAGAGAGAGAGAGGCAGAGACACAGGCAGAGGGAGAAGCAGGCTCCATGCACCGGGAGCCCAATGTGGGATTCGATCCCGGGTCTCCAGGATCGCGCCCTGGGCCAAAGGCAGCCGCCAAACCACTGCACCACCCAGGGATCCCCAGAAGCAGCTTTAAAACTACTTTGGGAGACATGTCAAAACACCACAATCACCTTTCAGAGAGCCCACAGGGGATACTTCATTGGGCAGGCTCAGACATTAACTTTTGCTTTATTCTCATAGCTCATAGCTTTATTCTCATAGCTATCATAAAGTTACTCTTGCAATCGTCATTTTCAGAAGAGAAAACTGAAGTTTATATTAACTATGAACTATAACTGAACAATTTTGTGCCTATTCTTTTACTAGGTGGAAAGTGTGTACTGCCTAGTGGGAATTTATTCAAATAAGTCTAATATGGTTCTTGTATGTATTAAGCACTCTTAAGAGTGGTGACACAAACTTTTATAAAAAGTATTTAGGTTTGGAAGTGACAATTTAAAAACGGCTAGACTGATAGGGCTTTGACTTTTGGAGCATAATAGTGTTTAAAGCGTTGGCATAACATAGTCAGAGAGGGTCACTTATATACTTTCAAATTTGCAGAGCACTTTCTTTAATTTTACAACTTCTTTTTCTTTTTCCCTTTGCTTTTCCCCAAGTCAATTAAAATGCAAACAGGAGGTTTGATAAGAAGCAGCAAGACAAGTGAGGCATGGGATAGCACTAAAATATGACTGTCTAATGTATGCACAGTAATAGGAATAATTGGATTTTTAAAGTCTGGGCATTGCATGCTTTACCCTTTATCTCCCATTAAATCGATTGGTGCCTTGCTCTTTTTATATCTAAAATGTTAACCTTTTTGAATTTTTAATAACTAAAACTTTGTAACACTTTTATTAAAATGTGAGGTTGTATTAAATCTGCCACTTGGCTCTTATAAATCATTATTCCTTATCTGAAATAATGGATTTCAATGTCTGATGAAGTTTGATTTGTTAATTTATAAAATAACAATTGTAAAAATGACCCTACAATTTAACAGTGTCTTAATTACATTTTTCTATACCTTGTACCTATGTAAGGTACCTATGCAGAATTGTATTATCCGTACCTCTTTAACACAATAACTTCAATCAATGAAAGGATAAGATCAAAACTGCTCAAATCTTAACTGTACTTAAAAAACGCTCAAAAAGGGCAGCCCGGATGGCTCAGCGGTTTAGCACCGCCTTTGGCCCAGGGTGTGATGCTGGAGACCCGGGATAGAGTCCCATGTTGGGCTCCCAGCATGGAGCCTGGCTTCTCCCTCTGCCTGTGTTTCTGCCTCTCTCTCTCTGCCTCTGTCTCTCGTGAATGAATAAATAAAATCTTTAAAAAAAACACACTCATAATACTTAGTGTTAAATATGCCTGTCTGCATTTTACAATTAACACATCATTATAAAATCAGTTGAGAATTCAATTAATGTATCTTATAAAAGAGAAAAAATACTACAGTTTTACCTCAAATTTGGAAAAAATCATTTGTACTGCAATGGTGTACCATACTCTGGAATTTCTTTTTGAGAATCACAAACAAGTTCAAAGGTTTTGAATGATATAGTTCAAATGTCTCCCAAATTATACTTTCAGAACTTTTTATTCACTATAGGAAAGTACTGTTTATGCATTTGCCCAGTATTGGAAATTTGACACATAAAACAGAGAGCTCATGCTCTTCATCCCAATCAATATGCATTCCTAACATGCTTCTTTCTTACAGAAACCTGTACATTAGAATCCTGATCCCCTCTGGCTGCATTATTTCCTCAGTCTGTCTTTTTCCCCCCTCTTGTTTTCTAATTTCTTCCTACCTCTATTTGACTTAATATCCTAAATACTTTTATCATGTCCCCATCACGATTAGATATTTTACTATTTTGGTCTTTTCTATCAAGTTCAATTACTTTTAACAATTAAGGCTATCACATGGCTATCTCCAACCCTCTTTCATTAACTCTACCAAGTTAAACTAAAATTAAGAATTATATTGTACTCAGGCATGAATTCCATTTCATATGTCTAAGATTTTACATGCAGTTATTTGCATCTAGAATGGCTTTACTCTGATGTTTTGCCATTGGTACCTATTAGGTCTTTCAAAACTAACTTGCCTCCATTTTTTTTTTTTTTTTTTTTTTTTTTTTTTTAAGTAGGCTCCATGCCTAGCACAGAGCCCAGTGCAACACCTGAACTTAGGACCGTGAGATTGACACCTGAGCTGAGATCAAGATTTGGATGCCTAACCAACTGAGCCACTCAGGCACCCCTGTCTCCTCAATTTTAATTGCAAAAAGAGGGTCAGGTTTTTTAGGGAACTAAGCCAGGAAAAAGTCTGAAAGGATTAGGATCTAGACTGAGTCATGTGGAAGGTCAGATTTAAACCAAAAGGAAATTAGAGATCAGAATAGTTTGATAATATTGACAAATCAAGTTTTTCTTTTTCTTTTTTCTTTTTTTTTTTTTTTTTTTGACAAATTAAGTTTTTTTTATGGCTGACAGAAAAGTAAATTGTGGCAGGTGGACAGTATCAAACACCAGAGCACACATGAGATCAGGAGGAGAACAATGGCATTATAAAGACTTACAAAGGAAGCTGGTTGTTTTGATAGGAGTTCACTTCATTCATTCTTTTCATTTTCTTTCTTTTTGCTCCCCTCCTCCCCAGTAAATCTATTGTCAAGTGAAAAAAACAAACCTGGATGTAGTAAGGAGAGATATTTAGAAGTATGGGGAAAGGGATTTCTTCCAAGGCTCAGGAAAGGGAGGCCTTGGTGACCATAGAGCTATAAGCTTCTTAAGAGTTAGACAAAAAGGGATTTTCTTTTAGAGAAGAGTAAACAGAGCTAGAAAGAACCAAAGTGGGCTAGTGGATTGAAAGGTGGCATGAGAGAATAGTAGATCACCAGATCTTTCACTCTGAAGTCCAGTCTCTTCTTAGCAAGGGCTGAATGTTGACTTGGGCTAAAAGTGAGTCAAAGTTCAGGGCCCTGGAGGAAGGAAGCTCCACCAACGTTTGCTTGCAAGCATTTTGTTCTATCAGTGGAGACAAGATGTTCAACTAGTCATTTCTGGGGCAACTAATGGAAAATGACAAGTTGTGTCTGACCTTGTTTTACATAAACAAGGTGGGGGCATCTATGAGTCTTAGCAAAGTCATATTGGGCAGGGTGATTCCTTTGAATTAGTCTTTTTCTAGAACATAAAAAGGTAAGATTTCTTAATTTTTAAGTAAAATTCAACATTGCTACTACTAGTATGTATTAAATTTGTTCTATGGTCCAACACTGCACTGTTCATTGAGGCACAGAGATAAATTTTTATTTTTATTTTTATTTTTTTTTGAGATAAATTTTTAAAAGTAGATTTACCATAAAAGCACTGAATCTTAAGCTCTGGGACCCCTCAATTACAAAGAAATTTTGTGAGATCGTCATAGTCCTAGAGTGTGTTTGAGATGGCAGGGAAAGCCAGGTTATTAGAAAATATTAGAAATATTTCTATTAGAAATAGAAAATTCTATTAGAAAATATTTCTAGGTAAGCATTTCTGATAAGTTGATTAAACAGATCTTACAAGAAAATGAGCCTGAATCTTTAAAGTTCTAGTCATTTGTTTTAATTTCTTTTCTAATTCTAAATTAAATATACTTATAAGCAAGAATTTACAAATATTTGTAAAACATCAAGTGCTTCATGAGAGATTAGTAGAAAAATAACAACAACAACAACAAAAAACCCTGGTATTTACAAGACAGAATAACCTCTAAGGCTTGGGGAATCAGAGCGAGAATCTTAATAGCCTGGAAGGGACAGTGTCAGGGAAGAACAAGAGTTGAGGAAAGTTTTTCAATGTTATAGGAATTAATATCTCAGAGAAAATATAGAAAGTTGGAAAGCATATTTCAGGCAGAGGGAAAAGCATGTGTGAATGGAGTAGAGATATTAGAAAGCATATTTTTTCCCCACAGAATAAAAAATCTGATATGGTGAGGCATAGGACATATGCCAAGGAATAGCAGGAATTTAGGTTTGAGAAGCAAACCTTTGCTCTATTACAAAAATGTTTTGTAAGTGAAAGAGTTTAATCTTAACCATGAAGATAATGAAGCTCTGAAGAAAATAGGCCTTTAAAAATTCAAATCTATAAACAGAACACATTAACCGACCAGTCAGTCCTGATAGATCCACATTGGATAGTAAAGTCCAGGACTCTGAAAACTGGTTAAGCTCTCTAAAGAAGTGGGACCCACACTTACTACTATTTTGAAGGGATAATATTATATTTAATGGATAGAACTAATTTTTTTTGACTTGCCAGACAAGTTCTTTCTCTGTACACAGGTCATTCTCAGCTGAGCACAGTCTTTTCCCCAACACACAAAGACACACTCCCACACTCACACATGCACACACACATGCACACATTAGGGGGCAGTTGTTAAAGTCTGGATTTTTTTTTTTTTTTGGATATTTTTGATGGTCACCAAAGTGGTGTTACTTGCATTTAGTGGGTAGAGGTCAGAGATGCTGCTAAACGTGATACAATGCACAGAACAGCTCTTATGTATTGAATATTTAGCCCCAATGTCAATAATAGTGTTATGGTTGAGAAATTAGCCATAGACATGTACTTGCTTCTTTGAGTTTGATGCAGAATTTTGGCAGCTAGTCTCTGCTTTTGTAGACTGCCTTCCATCACTACAGGTGTATTTTCAGTGTCTTCAGGAATGTGGAGTTCTATGAAGTCACCTCTTTGCTTGAAATGCAGGAATCAGTGGCAGCTCTATGTGAACATTTGTATAAACATAATAGGCAAATCAGAGGTGTGAATAGGTGGGTAACCAGTCTGCTTTAAAATTGGATGGGGATAAAGGTATTAAAGAATATGGTTTATGTATTATTTGCTTAGTGTGAGGGAGATAGAAGCCAAGTGAAATCAATTTTGATTAGAATTTCCTTCACAACTCTGAAATGATCTGCAAATCTGGAAGGGAAGGGAAAGGTTAAGAAGGGTAAGCAGCAGCCAAGACTGAGTTGTTCAGCCAGCAGATGAAGAGAATACACAATTACACAAAGAACAAAATACTCAATGGAGGAGGAAAAGGTCTTTGACTAGTCAATAATGGTGGCCCATTGTGCATCCAGAGACTAACTTGGGAGGTGAAAAGTTTGTGCTATATCGAGTTCTTCATTACAGTGTTCTAGGCAAAATTATGATATTTTATGGATTTCCTCCAAAAATTCCTTAAGTCTTAAAACTGAGTCTTTAATTGGCTACAAGGGATCTTTCAGTGAGGAATCTTTCAGTCCCAAGTGACAGAAGTCATATTCAAATTAACTAAAGAGAAAAAGAGGACTTTTTTGGTTCACCTAACCAAAGGATGAAAGAGTAAAGAGCGGAGAGAGCTGAGATGATTCTGGAAACTAAAACTCCACCAGTTCTCTCCCTCTGCTATCCTCTCTTTTGGTCTGTCCTTCTGAAACTTGACTCTCTCCATGAAGTAGAGATCTAATCCAATGTATGTCCAGGCCCTGGGCACAATAGCAATAAACAAGACAGAGAAGTTCCCTGATCTTGTGGAACTTCCATTTTAGTGAAAGTGAGAGAATGAGCATGTAACTATGAAGGAATGCTAAGTGCTGTGAACCAAAAAGGCACAGAGATTGATAGGTAGCATGCACAAGAGGCAGGGGCTATTTTCACAGATTTCCTCTTGAGGAAATGTTTGAGAAAAATTTGAAAGATATAAGGAAGGAGTCATTGGTAGGTCTGGATGATGATCAATTTGGCAGAGGAAAGAGTGAATATAAAGGCAAGGAAAGCATGCCACGTTTAAGGAAGAGCAAGAATGTTAGCCCCAAGGGAGTGAGGTGGATGAGTTCAGGGAGGTAGGCAAGGGACAAACCAAGTATAGGCTTGTCAGACCACAGAAGTGTGGATTTTGTTCTAAATGTAATGGAATTTCATTGGATAATTATGAGCTGAAAAATTACATGATTTGATTTATTATTTAAAAATATATTTGGCTTTATGGACAATGGCTTTTAACAAGACAAAAATGGAACACAAGACCAAGTGACACAGTAGCCCTAAACTAGAGCGGAAATTTGGAGGCCAGGAGAAGTAGGCAGATCTAGGATGTATTGGAAAGGAAAAGCCAACAAGACTTGCTGATAGATTGAGCAAGGAATATTAAGGAAAGAGTTTTTTACTGAGACCATGTGAGAAGAATGTCTGTGCCATTCTTTGGACAGAGAAAACAGGGATGGAGAAGACTTATTTACAATTTGATGGCCACCATCAGAAAAAGCCTGGATCATTCTTTGGACTACTGTAGAGGTAGGAGACCTTGGCTTTCTCAGCTTTGAACCCAGGCCGTCACTAAGATCATGTAGCTGGGGTCTATTAGTACAAGAAGGGAATGGGGAAGTGTAAGGGGACATAATTCCTACAATACAACTTCCAGTCATCTTTTCCAAAAGAAGTAAACAGGTTAAATTTACTAGGAAATATGCCATGACTGAATTAGTCATTTATCATCCTTTGATCACTTACTCATATTATTTCACAGGACATCTCACAATATCCTGAAAATTTAGTATTATTTTCATCGAATGCCATTTTGGGGACAGATGCTGGCCTGACCATTTGAGAATCACTTCAGACCATTTAAAATGATAGATAACTAAACAAAAACCAACCAACCAACCAGACAACCAAAAAACTATACTTGGATTCAGCAAATCAGGACACTCATCAATGAAAAATTATCTTTTTTTTAAGATTTTATTTATTTATTCATGAGAGAGAGAGAGAGAGAGAGAGAGGCAGAGGGAGAAGCAGGCTCCATGCAGGGAGCCCCACGTGGGACTCGATCCCTGGACTCTAGGATTACACCCTAGGGGGAAGGCAGGTGCTGAACTGCTGAGCCACCCAGGGATCCCCTCAACAAAAGGTTATCTTAAAATACTTAGCAGTAGTGGACAAAAGTGTTCAAAACCTTTTTTTTTCAGGAACAGAGTGTCATTAGGCTTTAAAACCTTTTACAATTTCATTGTGATTTAACTTTCATTTAGAAGTAGATTCTACACCTAACATGGGACTCAAACTCATGATCCTGAGATCAAAAGTCATATGCTCCATGAATCAAGCCAGCCAGACACTCCTGGGATTTAACTTTTTAATACCAAAGTTGAGATTTGTATATACACTGCTCTTTTGTGTCCCTTTCTATGAGCTATTTGTCTACTGCCCATTTTTTTCAACTGTATTTTTCTTTCTCGTTGATTACTAAAGGCCTTTTATAAATTAGGAACATTCATATCTTTATGTATTAAGGTTTGCCACTTTTTCTATTATGTTACAAATAAATAATTTTTTCTAAGTATTTTTTGCTTTTATTTTTTTGCACTGTTTGAAACACATTTATTTTACCTGTATGTGTGAGTATACCTGCTATTCTTTAAATGTTTACCACATATATGTGCATATGTATACATATATATATTTTATATGTATTATATATATTACTTTTTTAGAATAATCAAATATATATAACAAATTATATATATATTTACTTTTTTAGAATAATCAAGCAAAGACAATATTAATATTTACCTTTATTTTCTTCTAAATCTCTCAAGACTTTATTATATTTAGGTCCTTATTCCATCTGTAATTCTTTTGGTGAATGGCATAAGGTAGGAATTCATCACTACTATCACAATGATCATTGCTGCTATAGAGGGGTAACCAAATGTCCCCAAATCATTGTTGAATGATTTTTTCCTTTTTTCAACTATCTGTAATGCTTAGGAGATACTTTTTAGGGTCACATGAATATGTTCATTTCTATTTAAACATGTTTATGTAATGTTCTATCTAGATCCTAGAAAACATTTTTTAAGGATATGTTAAAACAGAGATAATATCCTATGCAGCCCAAATGATATTACCAAAATTGTCATTTGGATCTGAAAATATAATCTTTCATGCATACTTAAAAAATTATTTCCAATTGACTACAGATATGACCCCTCTTTTTTCTCCCTTGCCTTCTAACCCTGTCCTGGAGTTTTAGCTGATACAAATCACACTTAGTCAAGCTCTTCAACAGGTCAAGAAAACTGTGGACATAAGTATTGATTTCAGATGGTGATCTATTCAAGTCTGGCATTTCTTTTTTTTTTTTTTTTAAGATTTTATTTATTTATACATGAGAGACACAGAGACACAGGCAGAGGGAGAAGCAGGCTCCACGCAGGGAGCCTGATATGGGACTCGATCACGCCCTGGGCTGAAGGCAGGCGCCAAACTGCTGAACCACCCAGGTGTCCCAAGTCTGGTATTTCTTGCAAACATTAAACTTCCATTTTTCTTGACAAGGAGGACAAGTGCAAAAGTGTGGTTGGTAAAGAGCAAAGGCAACAAAAACAAAAATTTTAAAGAATTTCTTTGTGGTTATCAAATTAAAAATTAATACACATGCTTAATTAAGTACAGGCTCTTGGTGTCAAATTAATAACTTATGTAATCTCACTGACTATGGAAGCTTGTAAGTTAGTGACCTCAATTAGTCTTAATACACGTGAAAGTGCTAATATTTCTAAGCAAAGCCAAGACATCATTGCCTTGGGCATTAGTATCAGTAACATATTGTGGGCGATAACTATATTGCTAACAATACCTAAAACCAAGAGTCAGAATTTATTACTTCTGTGGTAAGACTAGGTAAGCTGCAAAGACATATCCCTTCCTATGGACCATACTATTCTTTTCAAGGTGTTGAAGAAGGAAGAAGAGCAGAGACATGTCTCGTGGTTTAAATCATGAGGATATGCTGTTTGTGCAGTTTTCTCAGATTTAAGCAGCTCTTCAAAACTTCAAATAAATCATAGCTTTATCTACTGCTATTTTACAGACCACGAGACAGTAATGGTAGGAGTATGAGGCACAAAAATCTCAATTTTTGATAGGCTGCTGTGGGTGTCTCTACCATTAGCCTGGAAGTTTCTGCTCTTTAATTTTACCTAGAAGTTTGAGTTATATCCCCAGGCTACTGGGCTTGTGAAATAGCAACAACCTAAATTAACATAGTGGGTACAAAGTATTATATTCAAAAATGTGTAGACACTTAAGAAGAGATCTATTTTGAGTCTGGACTTTAGGTAGGAAAAGGTCCTTTCAGCAAATGGGATTTAAAATTTTGTAATAGCTTTTGGAAAAAGAAGTATGTATGTAGGTATTACAATGGCCAGAAAAAAAAAAAGAACAAAGGTGAAATGATAAAAGCAGAACAATTGGGTTCAAAAATAGCAAATTTCATCCCATAGGTATAAAAACAAAACTAGTGTTGACTTATTGAACATTTACTATGTCCTGGGCAATGTTGTTACCAAATATTTCTTTCTTACCACAAACCTATGAAGAAGGTACTATTATAATCCTCATTTTACAAAATAAGAAACTGAGGCATATGTAGATTAAGTATCTTGCTCATTATCATACAGCTATTAATTCAACTAGAAAGTGGAAGACCTGGGATTCAGAATTCAGAATTGAGATTTGGCTCTAGAACCCATGTTCTTAACCATTATACTAGTTTACTATAACCAATATTTTAATAGGTTCATTATACAAAGTAAAATCTTCAATTAAAATAATTTGAAAAGACAAGCTACTTAAAGCTTCTACTTGGAGTATATTTATGAAGAAAAACTAAACATAACAAATAAGAATCTTTAATGAAAATAAAGCCACCCTTTTGGGATCTGGTATTTGAGAAGAACAACTAGAAACCTATCAGTTGATCAGCCCCATTGCTGAATGATAGGATCCTCTTCTTAATGAGCAAAAATTAAAACTTGGAATAAAAAAAATCACGGTATATGTTCACTGAATACATAACCAAGTAGAGTAAACTATCAATTTTTATGGTGGAAGAGGTAATTGGATGGGGAGAGAAAGAGAACAGAGGGGAAGGAGTGTGGAAGAAAGTAACAATAAATCTTTCACTGCTTTGGTAAGTACCACATAAAACAATCTAGTCAGGAATTGTTAAAGAACAAGCATCTGAACTGGGTGGACCCTATCTGATAATTAGATTCAGAATTCTAGGGTCTAGTGTAGGCAGAAATAGACAAATCATACCCCTTACAAAGCTGTAATCTGAAGGTAATATTTTGGCCTGTGGGTTTGCCATGCTACACAATAGGTCCAAGAGCAGGATGACTCATCCATCTAGACAGGCTGAAGTGCAAATGTTACTGATGTTAATGGGGATCATTGAAAGGAAAGTCATCTTTTTCTGATGGACTCTGAAGCAATTAGGTATTTTTATCAGCGGGCTAAGGGACAGACACATTTCAATTTTAAAGAACGAGGGCTAATAAAACAGGCCTAATTCTTATGTGTCATAGGCCGAGGTCCAACCACCCAGAATGCCTAGGTGCACAGGGTAACGACACACGTCCTCCAGGTAGAACTGAGTTCCCACGGGAAGTTTAGTTTCCAGCAGCTCTAGTGAAACTACCTCCTTAAAACTCATATTCTGTTATATTGGAATCAACTTGATGAAGTTGAGATCAAACCTTTGGCAATGGTTTTTCTGACTTAGATCTTTATAAATTTTCTGGGATTCATTTTTTTTTTTTTTTAGATCAGTTGCTCAATGTTCCCTCAAAAACGGTGACATATTTAGCTTTATATAGCATATTTTGATATATTATTATTTGTAGGGATAACAAGTTATTACATGACAATATGTGTGGTATCTTCAATGAAAGTAAAAAAGGTGAGATATGCTATATATATATACATACATATATATACATATATTATATATATATTTAAACTATGAGTTAGTACAGAAGTATTAGTGGCACATCAATTTGGCCCACATTAATAAATAAATATATATACATATATATGTAATTATTTCTAGAAATAAAAATATACTAAAAATATGAAATTTATGATATAGAGATGAAAAGATAGCGTTATACTTGTCAATGACTTAAAGTTTCTAACCTCACACTAATAAAAATGACTCAGCATCCAAAGTAACACATTATCTACTTAAATTTATAAAAGAGCTCTCTGAGATATAACATAACTAGAAAATTAAATAAAACACACCACTGAAAATAATATTGGGATTTATCTTGAAATTAGACACCATCCAGTTATATTCAACATGATTTATTATCCTCATCATCAACAATAAATCTCTCATATCTAGGAAATAAAGGCTTTTTCATTTACTTTGAATAAATCATCTTTGTTGGTAACATAAAAGAAAATAACTTAAATTGCTATACCTAAAAATCTCAATTTTGAATTTCTACACTGCCCTTACATGGTGGGAACATTTTTTAAAAAATAGAACTTTATGAACATTTTATGTTTTATTATTTTTAATTTTTTAAATTTTTGCTCTAACTCTGTGAACCAAGTGGATGGTATTTTGATAGGGATTGCATTGAATGTATATATTGCCCTAGGTAGCATAGACATTTTAACATTATTTGTCCTTCCAATCCATGAGCATGGAACATCTTTCCATTTCTTTGTGTCTTTCTCAATTTCTTTCACGAGTGTTCTAGTTTTCTGAGTACAGACCCTTTGCCTCTTTGGTTAGGTTTATTCCTATATATCTTATGGTTTGGGTGCAATTGTAAATGCAATTAATTAATTTCTCTTTCTTCTGTCTCATTGTTAGTCTATAGAAATGCAACTGATTTCTGTGCATTGATTTTATGTCCTGCCACTTGCTGAATTGCTGTATGAGTTCTAGTAATTTTGGAGTGGAATCTTTTGGGTTTTCCACATAGAGTATCATGTCATCTGCAAAGAGTGAGAGCTTGACTTTTTTGCCAAATCAGATGCCTTTCATTTCTTTTTGTTGCCTGATTGCTGAGGCTAGGACTCCCAGTACTATGTAGAACAGTACTGGTGATAGTGGACATTCCTGCTGTGTTCCTGACCTTAGGAGAAAAACTCTCAGTTTTTCCTCATTGAGAATCATATTCACTGTGGGCTTTTTGTATATGGCTTTTATGATATTGTAGGAATATTTTAAGTATCAAAAGAGAAGGTAATTCCCTTAGGTGTGTTTCCCAGGATCGTATTCCTTAGTGGCTTAGCAGAGAGCAGGGAAAAAAAAAAAAAAACAAAAAAAAAAAAAACTATGATGCTTTCTGTGATAGTACTAACTGAAAAAAAAAAAAAAAGCGTTTCCTTTGTTTTTTCTATTTGAATATGTTTGGATATTAATGCTTTTAGTATATTTATGTATCCTAGGTGCTATTCTGTCCCTTGGTTCTTAAAAATATAGATAAAACTAAAAAATGACTTTCATGTTTTGAGGAAAGAATGATGTCTTTCTTAAAATGAGCTCAAATTTCCACTGGTACATGTGGTTTCAGGATCACTTCTGCCTTCTACTCCCCCCTCTCTACAGAATTCTTGCTTCAGTCTTTCTCTTTCAAAGTTTCTTTACCTCTAGTCTTATTGTTGCATAAATTATAGTACAAATTTATCCACTCTCAATGATTTTTATTAAAAACTATTCTGAAGTCTTTTTAAACATTAACACATCTTATCTTACTAAAGGATTTTATATTCTAAAATAGAGGCAAATTTAAATTAAATACTAATCATTTATATTCTTAACAGTCATCAGCAACCCTACTGTATTGTTCAACCATCTTTTTAGCGATATCATCTTTCCTCAGATAATTTTATCTTCAATCTGTATCTAAACATATCATAAAGCAACTGTCAAGTTAACATCTTTCGGTCTTAAGAAATTTTTAAACATTGAACTATTTTTATCAAATGACTGCTTTTGATGGTATAAATGACTTTCCTCCTTAAAACGAAGTGTTTGGCATTACAGTACAGGAAACAGTATACTCATCAATTTACTTGACCAAAGTTTATTGTTAGAAAATGTCAAATGGCCTATTCTAGAATTTTTAATGGTATTGTGTCATTACAAGTCACTTTACATGTCAAGCACTGACATGTAAAGTGTTAGACATGTAAAATGTCAGGTATTATAAAGGACATAGTGAAATGACCTAACTTGTATACATCCTCAGTAGCAAGCTAGCTAACAAAATGGAAATAAATGTTTCTAAAGAATATGGTAATTTTGCTGTTTTTAGGAGCAAAAACATTCTTCTCATGCTGTTACCTTTTCTTTCCAATTGATTGCTTTATAAACAGAAATTCTAAACCACTATGTCCATCGTGTCATATACTATGAATTAACATAGTCTGAGTTCACTCATAAAAAATCATATAGGAAGATGCAGGTGTCTCTCATCCATTCAATGTATAAAGAACTGACTATTTGGGGTAGAATGTATCATAAAAATTATCATACCATGATTTTTCCCATTAAAAGTAAAACAAAAACATATTATTGTCCCATTTTTACTTAGCAGTGAGTTTTTCAAGAATGAATTAAAAGTGTTGAGTAAGGAATAGGTGTATTAGAATCTCTGTTCAGATTTTCCTGATATGCTGATGCCAAAGCAACAATCTCTGAAGTAACAATTTATTGTACTTAATTGTGTCCTATAGACAAACTTGGCTCCATCTTTAGAAAAATATATTTTAATCATTTTTTAAAGATTTTATAAAGATTTTATTTGTTTAAGAGAGAGAGTGAGAGCAGGGTGGGGACCAGAGGAACAAAGGGAGAGGGACAAGTGGACCCCACGCTGAGTGAGGAGCCCAATGCAGAGCTCCATCCCGAAACCCTGAGATCATGACCTGAGCCAAAACCAAGAGTAGGATGTTCAACTGACTGAGCCCCCCAAGTGCCTCAAGATATTTTTAATTATTATGCACAAAAGGGTATGAATCTATAATCTTGTAATATTGACACCATTTTTTTCAGATTTTTTTTCTAGTCTCTGGGCAAAGACAAAAAAGCTAGATTGATTCAATGGGTGACCTGTTAATTGTCTCGAAGAAGCAAATATCTTTAGGGTTACTGTGTGTTTCAGCCAATGTCTTATAACTATTACTTAATTCAAATAGTTTGAACCTGATTTATTTTCTTAAAACTAATGGGTACAGAATAGTAATGATAATTAATAATACCTTATTGTATATTTGAAAGTTGCTAAGAGAGTAGAACTTAAAAGTTCTCATCATAAGACAAAAATAATTGTGTGTGGTGATAGATGTTAACTAGACGTATGGTGGTGATCATGTGCAAAATATACAAATATTGAATAATTATGTTGTATATCTGAAAATAATGTAATGTTATATGTCAATTATATTTCAACTGAGGAAAAAAGCCAATGAGAGACGTTTCTGAGAAGATGCTAGAGTGAGAAAAAAATCTGTCTCTCCACCTAGTCAACTACTGCACGGACAGAATCTGTCCGATGTAACTTTTTTGGAAGGCTTGCAACTTCCAGAGGAAGGCTTACCTGGTAAATTAAAGTTAATTTTACTCCATTTTTAGCAATTAGCCCAGCCATAACTACAGATCCACTACTTTCCAGTCCCATGGAAATCAGCCATGCATATGTCCTAGGGCAGCTTGCACACAGCTTGCAAAAGCCAGGGCAGGCATATATTGGGGATCTGTTTTCTGGTAGCTAATTGCTACATCTGATCATAAAGATACAGGTATAGAAGCAGGCAGGCATTATTACAAATCCTCCCCAGGTGAAAGGATTCCAGGTGATTTAAACAGTTAGTATCCATTTCCCTTTGGCCTTTCATTTTTTTGTCCCCTTTTGGAAGCAAATATTAAAGAGTAGGACATTTAAAATCAACTACATATAATGGAGAAATTGGAAAGTGACCACGCATGACCAGGGAAAGACACGGGCTCAAAAAATACCGGGGAATATCATAAGTTTACACCTCAGGTTGATTCTTTGTTTGGAAAAAGCCTACAGCAGTCAAAACAAAACAAAGCAAAGTAAAAACAGCAACTTTTGGGCCAGGGAAGGAGAGAATCTGATTTCCAGAAGGCATATAGAGAACCACTGATGTATGGCCTTTTCAAAGGGGGGAAAAAAACCCAGAAACTATCTCTGAGAAAGACCAGAAGGTATATCTATGTCTAGTGCATTATTCCTATGAACATAGATATAAAGGAGAAAATAAATGATGTATGAACAAAATGGAAATGTCAACAGAAAGATTTTATATATATATCACCATATATATATGTATTTATATATATATCACTATTCATAAAAATTAACTCAAAATGGATAAAATACATGAATATAAGAGCTAAAATCATAAAGCTCTTAGAAGAAAACATAGGGCAAAAGCTTCATGACATTAGATTTGATGATTATTTCTTAGACATGACACCAAATGTGTATGCATCAAAAGTAAGACTAGATCAATTGGGCTTCATTAGAGTATAAAAAAAAAACAACTTCTGTACATCAAAAGACATTATTATAAAAGTGGAAAAGCAAACTAAAGAATGATAGAAAACATTTGCAAATCATATATCTGATAAAAGATTAATATACAGTATGTTACAGAGAACTTCCAACACTAAACAGCAACAACAATAACAACAAAAAGCAACCCAATTCCAAACTGGGAAAAGTACTTAAATAGATATTTCTCCAAAGAAGGTATAAAATGAGTAATAAATTTATGAAAAGGTGCTCAACATTATTAATCATGAGGGAAATGCTAATGAAACCCTGATTGAGATAAGACTTCCAATCCATTTTGATGACTACTATTTTTTTTTTTAAAGGCAAATGTTGGTGAGGATATGTAAAAGATGGAACCCTTGTGCATTGTTTCTAGGAACGTAAAATGGTACAGCTGCTGTGGAAAACAATATGGCAGCTCTGCAAAAAAAATTAAAAATAGTATTACCATGTGATCTATCAATTCCACCTCTGAGCATAGACCCAAAAGAAATGAAAGTAGAGTCTTGAGAAGATATATGTACCTCCATATTTATAGCACCATCATTCATAATACCTAAGATGTAGAAGCAATCCAAGTGTTCATCAACAGATGAATGGATAAGCAAAATATGGTATACACATACAATGGAATATTATTCGGCCTTAAAAATAAAGGAAACTCTAACATATGCTACAACATGGATGAAACTCAAGGACATTATGCTAAGTAAAATATACGAATAACAAAAAAAAACAAATACTGTATGATTCAACTTATATGAGATATGCAGAGTAGTCAAAATCATGGAGAAAGAAATGCAGTTTCTAAAGGGGAAAAAAGGAGAGTTATTGTTTATTGAGTATAGAGTTTCAATTATGCAACATGAAAAAGTTTGGGAGGTGGATGGTAGTGATATACAACAGTATGAATGTTCTTAATATCACTAAATACATTTAAATATGATTAAGATGGTTAATTTTACATTATGTATATTTTTGTACAGTAAACATTGAAAAATGATAATGGGTTAGTATAGAAAGAAACAGGAATTTGGAATCATATAATATTGACCATGGATCCATGTTCCATATTTGTTTTAGAAATCTTAGAATTTATTTTTTCTCAAACCCTGAAAAATTTTATACTTTTTAGGATTTTTTTAAAATTTTTATTTATTTATGATAGTCACACAGAGAGAGAGAGAGAGAGAGAAAGAGGCAGAGACACAGGCAGAGGGAGAAGCAGGCTCCATGCACCGGGAGCCCGACGTGGTCGTGGGACTCGATCCCGAGTCTCCAGGACCACACCCTGGGTCAAAGGCAGGCTCCAAACCGCTGTGCCACCCAGGGATCCCTTTAGGATTATTTTTTATAAATTTATATCTTCAAAGAATTATAAGGAAATATACAAATAATTTTTTTCAATAAATGTAATTTTTTCAATTATGACTTAAGGTAAAATAGTACAAATATTTCACGTTTTAAAAATATAATCTTTGAGTGAATTAGAAATTGATTTGTGCTTTTAAGAAATTTTAGTTAGCAAATTATTCTAGGTTTCCACTTGTTTAGTTGGTTTATCTTCTACATTTTAAATAATTAAATAATAGGCCAATTCTACTGCCAAATTAGAAGTGAAGTGGAAGTTATTTATTAGATTATACATGATAGATGAATGTAATCATAGAATATGAAAACCTTGGTTATTTTACTAATAGCCAGGTAACACTTAATAGTATATGTGGCCCAAATATTATCTTTTACTGACAAGAGTATGTTAATATTTCATTGTATGTATATATTTCCTTATATATACATATATAATATATACATAATTTCACATTATATAAAATTGGTTTTTTAAAATCATGGTCCTCGATGTCTTCATAAGCACTTTACCCATTAGTGGATTGAATCAACAGAAGAAAAATACAGAAAAATACACAGATGATTGTCATATAAACTGATATTACCACACATTGCCATCACACAAATATCAATAAAAAGCACTAAAAGATAAATAACAGAAGTAGAGTTCTAATGACATAGAAATCTGAAAGATAGTTTTGTGAACTAAATACATATTGAGTATCTAGAACAATTTTATTAACAATGACAATGATATTTTAACTTTTTCTGTTAAAATGTTAGATATTTGGTATTACTATGAGGATTTATTATTTAGCCCATATATTATTATAAAATACTTCCAAAAGATTGATGTTTTATATTAAATTGAACTTTATTGATTCAGAAATTCGGTTATTTCCTAAACAAAGCTAATACTATTTTAAAATAATAGTAATATAAAAATATGGATATAAGTTCAATAAGGATTTTTTCCCATTTATTTGCATTAATTGCATATTCGGATTTATTCATTGATTTCTAAGTTATGATTGGATAATGATCAACTTAAATATGCTGTGTCAAATGTTTAATACTATTAAGTCATTTTTTTACCTACATGAGTTTTATAACATTTATTTGTGGTCAGAAATTCAGTGGAATGCTGTCAGGTTAATCGCCCTAACTTTATCTGAGTAATGTTCCAAAGCTTCATATTGACAGGTATACCTATCTTCTGTTAACTATATATCCCAGAGCCATTTAAGCCTTTAACTATTATTAATTGTGGCTGTTAGAGTTATATATTATCATAGAAAGATAATATCACATAGTTTTCTCTCAAATTAGACTTCTCATTACTTATCCTTATAACCATATACTCCAGTCATTTTTCAATCTAATATAAAGAAGAAAATCGTAGGCTTTGTAGTTTTGATAGATTGTGTTGTGCTATATGATTCACTACATTACGCTACCCCTTAGCTCTTCTCTATGTTATTTTTAGCTCAAGCCTATATTAGCATTCTGGCTTTGATACTTGAATATTAAATCCAATTAATTTAAGGAATTTACCTAATTTGAATATGATGCATTTTATTTTTATTTAACTCCTAATAATATAATAGGTATACAGACTGGATTTATCTTTTCGTCCTTCTTTGCCAACGTGTTTCTATATAATTTGCAACCATTTTCTTCATTTTTTTGTGGTTTGTAATTTGGAATTAGTAGAATATTTTGAGGCTAAGTGATATTTTATCATTCTATCATTCTGAATTAGGCATGATATTTGTCTCTATTCTGCATTTCCTTAACTATTAAATAATTACCACTATCTTAAGGTGGTTTTAAGTAGTTTCCTTTTTATCCCACTTGTTAAGTGGTATCTAAACCATCATGAAGCTCTTCAAGATGTAGAAGAAACATGGCACAAACGTTCATCTATAGATGAATGGATAAAAATGATGTGGTATATATTTATATCTATCTATATATATGGAATTAGCTATCTATCTATAGATATACAATGGAATATTACTTGGCCATAAAGAGGAATGAGATCTCACCATTTGTTACCACATGAATAGACATAGAGGGGATTATGCTAGAAGAAATAAGTTAGAAAAAGAAAGATAAATACCATGTACTTTCACTTATATGTGGAATCTAAAAAAACAAAACAAATAAAAAATCAGGAAGAGACCCAGAAATACAGAGAGCACACTGGTAGTTGCAAAGGGGAGGGAGTAAGGTAATGGGTAAATAGGTGAAGGGGAGTGGGAAGTATATGCTTCTAGTTATGGAATTAATTAGTCATGAGGAAGAAAGGTACAGCATAGGGTATACAGTCAATGCTATTATAATAACTTTGCATGGCGACAGATGGCAGTTACACTTGTGGTGAGCATAGCATAATATATAGTGTTGTCCAATCACTATGTTGTATACTTGAAACTAACGTAGCATTGTGTGTCAACTATACTTCAATCTAAAAAAATGTCAAATCCTTTTATGATGCTAAAGAGGGTAAGATGCCGGATCCCTGGGTGGCGCAGCGGTTTGGCGCCTGCCTTTGGCCCAAGGCGCGATCCTGGAGACCCAGGATCGAATCCCACGTAGGGCTCCCGGTGCATGGAGCCTGCTTCTCCCTCTGCCTCTCTATCTCTCTGTGTAACTATCATAAATAAATTAAAAAAAAAAAAAAAGAGGGTAAGATGCCAAGGTCTCAGAGGAGAAAAGAGTGGAAGCTCAAAGGGCAAAGGGGAAAAACTGCAATGGCATGTTGATTTTTGTCTTTTCCAATGCAGTTTCTTCCCTCTATTCTATATTTCCACCTTCCCTGAGCATAGAATGCTGGTGGTTATGACATACAACATAGGGTTAAATTTAGGAAAACAGATTTTCCTCTATGGCACAGCACATCATTCATCTAGTCCCTGGGACAAGTAAAAAATCTAGGGGTCAAGTCACTTTTCTTCCCCCACCCCCATCTACAATCCATCACCATGTTCTGTCAATTTTACCTCCAAAGTTTGTTCAAATATGTATTATTCACTTCTCTTCACCCCCACTGCCTCTTTTGTAGTCTGATATTGCATTTCACAGTAGCCCACTTCCACTCCTAACCCCCTAGAGTGAGCTTTTTTAAAATGTAAATGAGGTCTTAATACATCCCCCTGCTTGAAAACCATCTCATGCCTTCATTTGAACTTGGAATAAAAATCCAAACTCTTTAAAGTGGAACCTGTCTATAGTTCCATCTCCATCTCCCTGCTTTACCACCCACCACCAAGACAGTCTAAAACTCTCACACTTCATTTCTGACTCCTAAAATTTGCAAAGTATGTTCTCCCCTCAGAGCCTTCCTACAAATTACTCATTGTTATCATTTCACCTGGCTGACTCTTCCTCACATCTTGTGTCTTATCTTAAATGTTATTTCTTCAGGAGTCCATCCCTATAGTTTTTGCCAATTATTCTCTTCCATTCTCTGTTCTTTTATTTCATGGCATCCAAAATGTGTTATAATTATTTTTGTATTTACTTGCATTGTGTCTGCTTGCCAAGTTACATGATAAGCTTTAAGTTTTATGAGGGTTAAGACATGTTTATTTTATTCACCACTGGATTACCACTGTCTAGTACAGTGGCTATCACATGCAGATGCTATATAAATAAATACGTACTGACTCAAAGATATGGACATATATTCCAGTCCCAGTAGTAAACATGAGGATTTTTTCCCCTTTATCAAATGGATCCAGGAGCAGTGCTTCCTGAATTATGGGGAAAAAAATCTTCCTAAAAAATTCAGATAAGCAAACAGCCTAGGAGATTTAATACAAGTATTTGAAATCCAGTATTGTGACTTTGCAAAAGTCAAAAACATTCTGGGTCATTTCTCACATGTAAAATGAGAATATTTGCTTGACCAGCAAATCCTATAGCGTAGATCTAAAGTGCATAGATATATCTTGTTCTACTAAAATTTTCACAAAGTTGAAGAATTATTGCTCTGCAATTATTAGAGGTCAAAATGAAAATGTAGAGTTTGTGGGTATCCTTCTTTTATCTCATTCTCTTGCTTCTAATTTAGTTATAGTTTCAGACACCAAATATCCAAAGTTTGTTATAACAGTTTGTAATGTAAGAGTATAGTGTCTCTGAATGAGAGTGAGGGAGGGAAGTTGGTAAATAGTAACTAGCAAGATTTACTCATATGTATATTAGTGCATACACTTTTTCACTACCATGGTCTAAGTAGATGGATTTACCTTTAGCTGATTTTGGAGATCCAAAGTGTTACTTTTATCTTTAAACAAGTCTGATCTTTCATCTATCACTATCTAGTGGTGACCAACAAAAAAAAATCTAAAGCCCAGTGAAGGTCTATCATCTATTTCATGCCTACAGGTTATATAATAACGCACTGCTTCAGAATGTGTCAGCGACTGTCTTAAATATCTTGCCTGTCCAACTTGTGTTTATCATCTGATGGTAATATCTGAGTATTATCTAAAGAGTAACTCTCTTAAGAGTGCCAACCAGTTCTGCTGACACAATGGTACTTTTAAATGGTGCATTGCTTTATCCCCCTCAGCAGTGTCAGAGAACTTTCTCATTTAAAATAAAAAGAATAAAAACTAAATGTTCTGATTTTTTGCATAGAGATGACACCCAGTGTTAGGATTTTATTTTATGTTGTTTTTGTCAGCAGAGATGGCATTTGCATGACTGTGGCCAAAACTTTTCATTTGATCTACATTTTGTTTTCCAAAGCAAGTCTTTGAAGTCATGAAATGGAGAATGATAAAATAATCTGTACAATATACAAAAAAGGAGCCATCATTTAGCGAGTATCTCCCTCTGGTCTGCAATCTTTGCACATAGTCTCACAATAATCCACAGGTAGATATTATGACAGCAGTTGTAGAGATGATGAAGTGAATTCAGAAAAGTTAAGTAACTATCCAAGGTTACACAGCAAGTAAATCATACAGATCTATTACTGCCAGAGGACTTTACTTCTTTAACTGAGATATTCTGCTTGAAATCTTGGCAGTAGTAACCTTGAGCTCTACCAAATGAACCAAATGAACCTTCTGTCACACACACACACTCTCTCTCTCTCTCTCTCTCTCTCTCTCTCTCCCAGGCACACAGTTTCTCTTCTTTTCTCTCACAGACATGCACTCTCTCTCTCTCTCTCTCTCTCTCCCTCTCTCTCTCTCTCTCTCTCTCACACACACACACACACACACACACACACACACACACAAGATCTTACTTTGGATTGAGTGTTAAAAATAATTAATGAAATCTCTTAACATTTTAATTATACAAAAGTATTTGACTAGCTTAGCAGTTATAGCAGAGGCTGTTGGGGCTTTGGCCAGGTACACTTTCTCTAGTCAGTGCAGTACCCATTCCCCAGCTGCTGGGACTATTGGCTGCTAATTATGCATAGGTGTAATTTTCTTAAAAAAAACATTTTGTTAGAAAGCATCTTACCTGGAAATATCTGAGAAATTATGCCTCACCTTCTATCCTCATGTGGCCCCCTACAGCCAATAAGTGACTGATATGGGGGCACAAAGCTTTGTGTCTTTGCCTCAAGGTTGGACAACGCTACTGTGCTAATCATGCTCCAGAGCTCCCCATGAGTCAGGCTGATGCCGGACTTAAGCTGAAACCTCACTGCTGCTTGGCTCCTGCTTCCCTCACTCCATTACAAGGTTCTCCTAAGTGCACTCCCTTGCCTAAGAATCCTTGTCCAAGGGGTCAAGCTCTTCTTTAAAAGGAATCTGATGTAAAACAGAAGCTTATTGCAGTTTCACTACTTATTTTTGAAAATGCATTATAGCGACAGAGCAACAATCTTACACAGGTACAATTTGGCAAACAGCGGATCTTGCTTACCCATGAGTCCTTGTTAAAGAGAAGAAATATTACATGAGAAACACTTAAATATCCCAAATAGCATAAAATACTAAAACTGTCTCTTTGAAAAACCAAAATATATAAAGGATCGAATAATGCCATTAAATGCAATAAACAGAACAAACTTTAGTACATGACAAAGAGAGAAAAAAACAGTTTTTGGTAGAATCTATTACAAAAATAGTAGCTAAATGTGGCTAAATAAACTGTGCAAACAAAATAGTATTTTCTCCTTGATTTTTACCCCTGGGGATGGCAGGACCAATCTTTAATAGAAGAAACAAATCTTCGTTTCTCTTTAAGAAATAGAAAACAGAGTGCTTTACCACATTGTAGAATTACTCAGTAGCAAATTTCACATTATTCATTAATTATTTCACACAGGCATTATTTTCTTAAAGCATCAGGAAAAAGAAACATTAAAGCAGTGAAGGAGAAAATGACTACTTTGTTCTACATCAATCACTTATATGCCTTCCTTAATATTTTGAAAATTTATCACCAACATGAAGACTGTCACTGGGAGGTAGAACTGCCTGGTTTCTTGGAGTCCTCTATTTTTTTGTCCAAATTCTCATAAATTTCTGCTTAGTAAGGAATCATAGATTTTCATGCCTTCACAGACTTCCAACCTGTGTGGTGAATCCTTCAACATAGTTTCTCTTAGAGTAGTATTTATTTTCTTTCTTGCCATTTACTTCTTCAGTCTTGTTTTCTCAAAGTCAAATCCAAGGATTTACTCAGACTAGTTGAATTCAAGACTATTAGAATTGAAGCTCAGCATTAAAAGCATTTTAAGTCTTTAAATTTATGCAGTGTTATATGGTACTCATATCTCAATAAAGCTGAGGGGCACTTCAAACAATGGTTTTCAAAATCAGTGCACATGTACCTTTGGAAGTCACACAGAACCTCCTCTGGGTTCACAAGCACACAGCTATATGATAATCATTTTCTAGAATCTCAGCTTCCACTCAAATTTTTCTTAAAATTGGTTCACACCATTCCGGCTCACATCATCCTGGCTTTTCCTTTCGAGCTTCCCTTTTCTCAATCATCTTTCTCTTTCTTTGCTAAACAGAAGTATATTATGGGTTTGGGTACAACCAAGGCAGACATGCCCAATCAAGAAACGTTTAGAAAATTTATGGCTCCTATGCAAGAGTTTTACAAGGAAAACAAAAAGAGCTTTGGCAAGAAATACTGAAGGTAGCTGTGCCTTTTTCCAAAGGCACCAAACTAACCAAAATCTCAGGGCAAGGTACAAGGCTTCTTCTAGAGGGTCTCTATCTTATCTATATCTACCTATCATCTATTATTCTAGTGTTTTATCCATTTTATCTTCCTAGAGTTCAGAAGAGATAGCCACCTTGAGAACATATCATGACATTTTTATTTGAACTGATAATGACATACGCCTGATTTGACTGATTGGTTTGAGAGTAAGGCCTGGCTTTTTACCATTTATCATAAATGGCAAATAAGTTAAACCTACAGCTACAAGCTTTTGGCAAAAATATATTTATAGCACAAGTACAACATATACAACATGTTGGCAATAACACCCTTTGTGAACACTTAATTTTATGAAGCAATTTTAGATAGCAACTTTGTGGAAGAGTGTATAATGTTATTTTTCAAAATTTGGGGCATATGTGAAGAAAAAATAATGATGCAAAGTGCTCTAAACTTTTTACGTCATCTCTTCTAGATAAATTCCAAAGCAAACAATACAATCTGTTAAGTGAGGAAGAGAGGATGTCTGCAAACGTCCCAAATTTCTTTTTAATCTTTGTTATCTACCTTTGAGTCTAAGAGGAGTACCAAAGAGTAGTGTCTGTACTGACCCAGACAGAGGAAAGGTCTGGAGGAAACTCCAGAGACACTATAGTATGAGTGTCTAGACAGTGATTTGTATCTCACTGCATGTATTTCTATGCATGAGTCAAGGTAGAGAAAAATAAGGCAATAGAGGAAAATAAAAGAGAATTTTAGGGTAGGGTGGCCATTTTGAAGATTGGTTCACTTAATTAAAATTCTTAATTGTTCAATTATTTCCAACTAAAGTTCTGAATTTGTGAAAATTCCTCATGGCATTAATTAGTTTTTAAAGAGGATTGTTGGTAGTTTTGGTAACCCAAAAGATAAACTATGTTAGCTCAGTTTTTGATAGCACACATATCTACTTCAAGTACTCACCATGAATTAATTTGCATGTAAAGAAGTTAACTTATAATTAAGTTGATTTTTTTAAAAGAACCTCTTAAAAATCTATTTCCTAGAGTATTTCACTCTATCAAAATATCATGAAGAAAAATATTTTAAAAACTGTTTGTGAATTTAACATAGAAAAATCACGTTTAGCATTTGCTGCTTTTGTGATAGTCTCCTAGGATTACACTTCACTGTACCCAAAATATTCTCCAATTCAAGTCTATATTTTAAAATGTGCAAAATGCACAGGTAAAGCATAGATTTTATCCAAAGACAAGGAACACTATTTACATGACTGGCATTTAAAATGCTTATCAAAAAAATCCTCAACATTACTTGTAGCATGATAATCTTGAATGTCCTAGAAAAGACAATGATAACCTTAACTGACATGAAAAATAAGATATATTCAGTGTTTAATGGCTTTTGTGATTTTTTAAAAATGTGAACTGCATGTTTTTTAAAAATCCCTCCTAGTCTTCTGTTCTGAAAGCTACCTCTCCATTGTTATTCCACATTAGTTCCATTTGCTGATTTGATGAGTAAAGGCCTAGTGTCCAGATGCAAATTCTGCTTTCTAATGTTAATCTACGAAGCAGAATAGCTGTGAGTCTGTCATTCGGCAGCTAAAAGCTTGAAGGAGTCACGGGGCATCATTGTGAAGAGTACTGTAAAAATCTAAGCAATACAAGATAATTATATGAATTGTTAGTTCTGGAAGTTAGAATTCACATGACTAAAAGAGAAAAAGCCACGATTTTTGTGTAAAGATTTAAGCTTTCTTGGTCAAGTGATGCTGTTAAGTATGAAATACTATTCACTTTCTCTGAAATCACACCCAGACTTTCAAAACCTGTTCTAAATGAAGCACTGAGAGAGATGAAGAATCCCACGTTTGAGTCAATGAATGATTATCATGAAATTAGTCGATGACTTGATGACTCTGATATGAGTAAAAGGCAAGTTACAAGGATGGATGTGTTATTTAAGAAGTGTGGGATTAGTTGTATTAACACATTTTCACATTTGAACAATGTTGACTAATGGGAGTTCAGTATTCCTAAAATTAGTATTCAGGGCCATAGCAGATAAGTATAAGACTAAGGAGAGACTTCCAAGTAAAGCTATCTTGCCTCTGAAGACTAAGCAATTACATTTGCAAAGAGTTTGCATTTTTATGAATATGAAGAAATATTCCACGTGGATTAGTTTCCAAAGGATGTTTAGATTTTGAAATATATTAAAAAAATACTGATATCTAGTTTAATGTGCTCCTTTCATTCAAGATGTAGACTTTCAATTATTTTATAAATCAAGAATAAAAAGTAATTTAAATGACTGCATCTAGACTTAATTTTCAGATGTTGCATTATGACTGTGCCTAAACAAAGGAACACATATTCTGTTATATAGTGCTTGGCACACAGTACACACTTTATAAACATGTGTTGAATGACTGAATACTCATCTTTGAGAGACTGTATGGGACAAGAATAAGTCTCCCTATAGATCCTCATTATACTTTCAAATATACTTAATGGCATGTCTAGTCAATGCTTTATTGGCAGTGCCTCTCAAATTTCAATTGCAGATTTTCATTCTCCAGCTTTAGTGAACCAATTTCATATTGTCAAGTCAGAGACTGAGCTGTGTTCGAGGCGGATAATTAGGAAGAAGTGGAGACACAAAAGAAGGAGGTGGTCTGGGCAAAGGTAGTGGGGCAGAAACTCTGACCTATTCAGTTTCTCTTGACTTGGGCTTCTTATGGTTCTAGATGGTGTTGCTGGATTACAGCCTCAGCTTTCAAGGTCATAAATAAAGATCTCTCCAATTTGAAAATCTCTAAAATAGACAAAATGCACTTTGATAATAAAAGAGGGGAGGTGGGGATAGAGGAAACAGCTCATCATAGGACTTTGTACTAAACAAAAGTTTAGAAACCATAACATTCTCATTTCTTTCTTTCTTTTCTTTTTTTTTCATTGCGTTCCCCCCCCCCTCTGTGCAGCAGCAAAATGGGGAAGGTTAAGAGATAGAGAATTATAAGAGTAATTTGATAGAATGAGACAGCTAAGATTTGGTTGGGTAGATTTTTCTTAACCTGAGGTTCTTTCCATTATTTATTATGGTAGACATGGTTGTTCACATGACAATTCCCAACTTTGCTCATCCTTGCTGCTTTCTGCTAGCAAGGATGGAAGGGACTCTTTCCCAGTTTCCCTTACATCTAGGGGAGGCATACAGTTCACATCTGGCCAATGAGTTATAGACTTAACACTGCTGATAATGCCTGGAAAAGCTTTTGTTTTCTGATAAAAGAGACAAATATTTATTGAATGAATGATGATGGGTGCATAGATGAATGCTTAGGTTTTATAATCAGAACAAATGGTAAAATTGGGTTCCTAAGATTTTATTTTCCCATTTTGAGTGATTTACAACACCAAAATGCCAATATAAAATAAATAAGTTACAACACAATACCCCTCAACTGATAAACAGCTTGGTCAAGGTCAAGAAATAATTGAAAACTATTTAAAACAAGAGAAGTTTCTTATGGATTAGAACAGAAATATATAGGAATTTTGCATGTATCTGTGGAAGTATATATTAATACATGCTTACTTATTTAAGGTATAACTATCTTACGCCTATGTAGTGTCCCATCATAGTGGTTCCTGAGACAGTAACCTTTAAAAAGCTTTCCTTGTCTCTTCTATAGAAATTATTTTAATATTGCACACCTTTCTGTATTGATCTCTTTCCCATCCCATAAGGGACACTTCATTTTGGCAATTCTCACAACACCAAGTCAATTTAGCATTCATTTCCTCCCTTCTTCCCTTTTCTTCCAGGTGGCACATATGTTCTGGAGAGCTTACATAATGTTATTGCAATAGGAGGGAGAGGAAGCCGTGTGGTTCTCAGCCACTGTTATTCCTCCATGGTAACATCTCCTGATTCATCTGAAAATCACTTAATTCCTTGGCCATGTAATTTGTACATCTGGTAAATCACTTAATCATCATCTCTCCCTATTGCTCTCAATTCCCAGTAACTTGCCTTTCTTATACTCATCTTTTCCCCCTCTCTCCATAGATTCTTCATTTAGCTGAGAGGAGAGAAAAAAAACCCCAAATGATTAGATTCTCACAAAATTTCTCTTCCTTACACTTGGACCACAGATTTGCACTTGAAAGGTCTGTTGCTTTATACTGTGGCTTCACCAGGGGCAACAATGGTTCTGCCTTGTGGCAGTAGAGAGTCATTGAGAACAGTTCTATGGTGGACGACAATGTGGTAGGGTGAAGGTAGCACGGAATTCTTTGACTAATACTTTCCAATGCCAATTTATGATTTATCCAGTAAAGTTTGCTAAAAGAACTAATTTATTTTTTAGTTTACATCCATTAATTTATTAATGCAATTTCTATTTTTTGAACATTGTCTATTTTATTTTATGTCTGGTATACTGCTAAGTATGTCTGAATAGAATGCTGAAGAAGACAGACAAGGACTCTGCCCTAATAGAACTTACATTGTAGTTGGGGGAGAGACTATAAATTAAATCGAAAAATAAGATAATTACAGAATGTGAAAACTGATATGAAAGAAAGAACCAGGTTGAAGGGATAAAGGGGCAAAACCATATTGTATGTGTTTAAGAACTGCTCTTAAGGGCACGTGGGTAGCTCAGTCAGTTAAGCATTTGCCTTGGGCTCAGGTCAGGGTCTCAGTGTCCTGGGATGGAGCCCTGCTTCCGGGCTCCCCACTCAGTGGGGAGTCTGCTTCTCCCTCTGCTCCTCCCTCTGCTCATGCACATGTACCCATGTGTATGTGCTCTCTCTTGCAAAAATAAATAAAAATCTAAAAGAAAAAAATTTTTTAAAAGAACTGCTCCTAATATAATGGTCAGGTCTCTCTGCTCTCTGATTTCCATATAACCCTACATCTATTCCATTCAGTCTTTTGCCTCAGTCCTGGACTATATAGACATATTTGGTTAGGTCTCCACCACTAATTCGGTATTCCTTTATCCTGCAACTTTTGCCTTCTCTGTAGAAACTTCTCGAACCACTCCAGTTCATATACAGCTCTTTGGAATAAAATAATATACATGCTCTTTTTTATAACTGTTTAATGCTTACGTAAATTCATCTTTGTCATGTTCTTTCATCACATCTCATTTGTCTCATCATCTTTCCATAAACTCCTCCTATCAGATACGAATTAATTCAGGGACGTTTAATACAGGTAACTCTGTGTTGTGCCAGTATATTTTCTTCTTTTGCTCCAAATTAATATTCTCATTTCTAAATACAAAGTACTTCTGCCCTGTAACTAAGAAATAAGCTTCTCCACAATAACCATAAGTTATCAGGTACCTATTATGTGGCAGGAACTGTACTCACTAATTTACATAAAACGTCTCATTTTACGCACGTAATACTCTTATGAGAGAGGCAGATCCAAGCTCAGAAAGGTTATTTTCTTGAAATATCTGTACATGCTGGATTATAGTGGAAGTGCTTAGAAAGCAGTGCTGCCTTGAGAATGAGCACTTTTTGAAGCATTTTTCAGTCTCTGCGTAAGTCAAAATTTTTTGTGCAAATCTACTTTGTCAGTCAGCTATGCATGTTAATTTTTTGATGTTAATAAGCACATCTAATTTTTGATGTTAATAAGCAATGTGGTCCTAAAATGTCCAGCTGCCGTTTTTTTTATATTCATAGCAATATTCTAAATGCAAAAGCAAAGACTAAATTTATAAAAGGACTTGTAATCATCACTTCTATTTTGTCATTAAATTATTTAAATTTTACTGAAGCTTTCTATTGGAATTAGAATTCATGTTACAGAAACCTCTCTCCCTAGGAACTCAACAACTAGAAAGCGAAAATTTGAAAGCTTTAGGTTTTCAGTGATAAAAGTGATTTATTGAATTATATGGCAATAATTACTCTTATAAATCCTACTATGAGATCAGTCAGCCATGTGCTGCCCTTTAAAAGAAACCCAAACTGCTGACAGATGTCTGCAAGCTATCAGTCAATAAGATTTTTATCAAATTATGCCCTTTTGTTTTTGGCTCTGAAACTGGTTGCAGAGTCACCCTTAAGAAATGTACCAGTAATATTCAACCAATAGCTGGCCTTATAATGTACTGCAGTTCTTCCTGAGAACATTGTGGGGTGAAAAAGGAATGCTTACATCTTTTTCTGTTAAGTAAGGCCAAGGAAATACGTCCTAAACATTAATTTGTTATGGGTTAGCCCAGCCATCACAATTATGTTTGTAATAAGCTAGTGAAGATTAGCAATTACAGAGAGACTATGTTGGGATGTGTTGGCATTATCAATAAAGCTTCAAAGGTTTTGACTCACTTTACATTTATGTGACATAAACACTCCTTGGTGGTTTGTAATATCAGATAATTATGATCAGGTTTTTGTTTAAATGGTACCAGGAATCATACATTTATCATCTAGACCAAAGAATGATAAAGAGATGTTTGCCATGTGTAAATATAAAGAGCAAAGTGTCATAATGCTAGCATATTTATTTTATGTGACATGTGGTTGGCAAACTAGTGCTGCTATGCCCATTCTTTATTACTGGTCCATAATGAGATGGGTAGAAAAAAAACTGGAAGTAAGCATTTAAATATTGGCTTTTCCTGTGCCTCTGGCCACTGACTTTCAGGTCAAAAGACATCATTGGTTCTCCTGGTTCTCAGTCCTTCAAATATGAACTAGAATTACACCATTGGCTCTCCTGGGTCTCCAGCTTTCCAGCTCACCCTGCTGATCTTGGAACTTGTCAGCCTCCATAACTGCATGAGCCTGCATATATATATATATATATATATATATATATATATATATATATATATATATATATATATATCAGAAAAGAGAGAGAGAATTTGTACTATAAAAAATGCATGGTAAATACCACACTTTGAATGGGAATGGCTGTATTGGGATAATGTGGCAGCTTTTATGCCAAAACCTTCAAATGTTTTAAGAGATGTACTTTTCACGTGGCTTAAACTTCAGACTCTTGCTATTGTTTCTTTATAATCTCAGATGGAACATTCTATTTATGGAGAGTTAATGAAACTTTTGGGCTTCATAAAAGTACATTTGGGGAAACAATGAGAAAACTCTACTTCTTAGAGTAAAAAAAAGTTAGGAGGTGAGAGCAGATACCACAAGGATTGACTACATGGATGAAGGGAATCCAAACAACTAGGATGGCTTTTTGAGCTAAAATGAAGGAAGAATCAAGAGCTGAACTATCCCCTCCATCCTTCTCTCTGCGTTCCTTGCTGTACAACAGGGTTCAAATCAATGAGGTATAAACATAAGCCTGTTAGGGTCTTTTTCTGGGAGAGCTATTGCTTTCTTTACTGAAGGGCTTGCTGTGCAACAGGGTTCAAGGGTTTGCTGTGCAACAGAGTTCAAGTCAATGAGGTATAAACAAAAGCCTGTTAGGGTCTTTTCCTGGGAGAGTTTTTACTTTCTTTACTGAAGGGAAAAAGGCTGCTCATGCCTCCCCTTTGCCCTCTGCTTCCTGACTTAAATAAATCTAGAACTGTAGCAACCCCCTTTAATCCAAGAGAGAAGCACCCAGAGACTTGCAGAAGTAAATGCCTTGAGATCACTGAGCCTTTGCACCAACACCTATAACTATTTGTTTCTACAATTCTTATTATAGAACAAGAATAACTCCTATTTGTTTTATACTTCTCTTCACCAAATATCCTACTATTTGTTCTTGAGTGAATCCCTTTCTGATAATAGGGTACAGTAATCTCAAGAAGAACATTTAGGTAACATACGGAGACAGAAACGGATCCACTTTTGGTCAAGCCTAAGTTCAGATAGCCACAATTGCAAAATACAGAGTATATGTTTAGTTTTTTAAACTGAGAGAAGCAAGCAGCAGGGTGATCTAGAAATGCAAGGAAATGTTTTTAAAAGAGGAAAAAGAATAAAACTGAAGATTACCACCAATCTGCTATACTAGCAAAATACCCAAAAGTTAGAGTCATTTATTCCTCCAACAAGTATTTGAATATTTACTATATGCCAGATACTTAATTGCTATGACGTCTTATAGAGTTCTTGATAGTTTGGAATATAAGGAATATATAACTGACGATCACAGTAATAAAATTACTTAATTTTTAAGGTGTATGTTGTATTCATTTTTTCAAAAATTTTGTATAGAAGTTTGGAAGGAATCTAGATAACTGATCTAGTATTTATGTCCATGATTCTGGCACCTTCTAAAGAGATCAGTTCCTTAAAATGATTAAAATGCAAAGCAAATATGAAAATCACAGAATCCATGGGGGCACATGATTTGGTCTTAGTTCTGATATGCCACACTGTTACCTATATATCTTGTAAATCTGTATCCTTACAACTTATACAATTATGCAGAAGCTGCAAAAGATAAAAAGTAAAATGTAAAAAACAAAAACTACTAGCCTTTTGGCTCAAAGATTTATAGTCTTTTTCATCCTCATTATGAGATGCATATACCAAAGGTACATGTCTGTCATCTCATAGCAGTTACATTGAACAGAAGAAAAAATTCCAAGAAAAGCTTATTCTCTTTTAATCTTGGTTGTATAACATGCACAATCTATTTGTTAAATAGTCAATTGGTTAACTATTCATATCTATTTTAGATTACACTCTCTAAAAGGATAAAGACCATATGTGAATGTCCAGCTTACTCCCAGAAGCACTGGTATATTTACCTTAAATTAAGGAAACATTACCCATAGCCTCAAAAATATGTCTAAGAATGTGAATAAAATTCTTGAGAACGGAGATTATTATGTAATATAAATATATCTAGAATCTTCAATTTTGTTTCCCTCCCCTCTTTTGCTATAGCTTTTTTTTCTTTCCATCTCCAGCAAAATGTAGAAAAGAGAAAGAGATAAACTGTCAGCTCATTTTATTCCATGATCAATCTAGTGGAAAAGAAATAGAAGATTAAAGACCAGGAAAGTTCATAGACAACATAGGGTCTTAAATCATTGCTACACTTTCTGTTCTCAGTGAGTCTGTGTGTGTATAGGGGTATGTGTGTTGGGTGTTGGGTGGAATTCAATAGCATGTAGTTGTGATTTTAGGGGCCTTCTAAAAATATACTTCAAGTCACTGTAATGCAAGAGGCCTGGAAGTTAGAGACGCTTTCATTCAAAACCTTGACTAGATCAGAATTATCTTTTAGGCATTCTCTATTCTTTATGTTTTAATTTAAAATTTAAATTCATTTGCTTGATTGCTGGATACTTGCCTAGACAAAAACATACAACTTTACACCTTATGAAAGTGACAGTGGCGGGAATTACAGACTTTTTGTTTTATAAAATTTAAACCTAGATGTGTGAAAAAAGGAGTCAAAGTAGAGGAAGAAAGATCAAGTATGTGGAGCTAGAACCAGGCTCTAACAATTCTTATGCCCTTTATAAAGAGTGTCTATGAGCAGAGCAGCTTTATATGCCCCACCATTATGTCTCCTCACTGCGTTCATATAGTATGATTGGCAGCCATCAGAGTGAGGAAGTGAAAAAAGAGATGGCTTATAAGATAGGAAGCTATGCTAAAACCTCCCTTGGGATCCCCTTGACAGAGAAAAGCACGTTATATTTTCTGCCATGTCAAATCAGAGTCCTTTATTTTGTACCATTACCTTTAGCCAAGAGGTGTGGCCTCTCTTCTCTCTCCTCATTATATCAAGTTCAGTTGACATATTTGTCAGGTTGGTGCAATGGAGAGACATGTGATATAAGTCACAAATTTAAAATATTAAAAAAATAATATTTTTCTCACTTTGGATATTCCTTTGTTACATCTATTCACATTTACTGCTTTTCCTCTTTCCCAGATGTTCTCTGTGAACCTGTTTTCTGACTATTGCTAGTTTAATGTCTTTCAAACAATACTAAGGTCATTTTTTTAATAAAATTTTTTTCTAAATTACTTGGAAAACATAAACTAATTCCAAATAAAGAAAATTAGAGAGTAATTGGACAGTTACTTGTATCTTTAATAAAACAGATAACTAAACCAATCAGGGAGGACTTGAACTGAGAGAGAACACAAATTTTTAAATGAAATTCATTCAAACCCCAAAATGGATTCAGGAAGGTTTGGCTTGAGTTTAGGCAAGGCAAAGGTCAAAGGTCATTTTGCATTGGCACAATATTAGAACTTTCATATTCTTCCTGAGTTATTAATTATTCCAGAAGATTCTTTAGGTATAAGAAAAATATAATCCCTGAACCACCATGAGAGCCCCCACTCCAGACACCATGCACAATTTGTACCTAATTACAGTAACATTGGTTGGTTGGTCCAATTCTGAGGATCCGGATTTCTGTTGTGTGTGATTAGTCTTTATTACTATGGTGCATGTTCGTTTCTGAATGCTGCCTGGTTCTTAATGCATTAACTTGTCATTTAGAGGAAAGCTGAATGCTGACTTCCTAGGAAAAGTTTGTTGGAAGAACATTATAATGTATTTATAGCTTATTGAAACTCATCTTGGGAATACATGATCCCTGAATGTTGTTCCAGGGATTATAATAGGAGTACATACTAATTCTGAGTTCTGGGTAATTTTTATGATCAATTGCCCTTTTACACTGAGGTACTGCAGGCATTACTTGTTAACTCACTACAGACCACTCTGGCATCATATGAGAGAGGAAGTGTAAGACAAAAATATCCCTCTCTGCTCTGGACAAATATAAATATGCAGTGACAACTGTAGAGAATTACAAGACTTATGCAGAAATATCATATTTGCTTCATTTGTCCCTTAATATGTGTATAGACATGCAAACTTGAGCATAGACCACTGGGCAAATTCCTAATGTCCCTCTGAATTACTCTCCAACTGCAGGCAGTGTAGGTACTGTTGTCTCTGGTGGCTTTCAAATACGCATCCTTATATTTGGTAAAACTGAAATTAGCTCATTGTGAAATGGGAGGGGTGGGGGTTTGGAGGATGCAGAACATTACATGTATTGCTTTATATACTTCCATATTATTTATCCAAGAGGATTTCCCTAAAATTGAAGGACTCTTTCTGAATAACTTAACCCAGAGTAGCCCACCTAATATCTGAACTATTCCAACACCAATTATGTACTTTCTGAAAAATAATAATAAATACCAACTTAAATTCTAGGCACATGAAACCATTTCTTTTCAGTAATAATATTCCTCATAATTTAAAATTAAGTTGAAATTGAGATATACCAGCTTAATGTGGTTGACAATTACCAGTTGGCTTACTGCTGCTAATAAACCCAGAGTCACAAGGATCTGTAAATATTTTATAATAGTTCTAGTCCATGAGAAAGCTTTCTGTAGCCATAAATCCACCCAAGCACATTTATAATGTAACTATTCTGTGATGGCTTTGTCTATTAAGTTAATTTCATTCTACCTCTTAAGTTATATAGAGCTATCTTTGTTGGTTGTATAATAACTCAGTTTAGAGGGCGCAGAAAGAAGTGAAGACAAGAGAGGCCATTTTATGGAGAAAGGTAGTTTTGACATCATGGAGCAGTTCTTTGTGGAAGAGGAATTTCTCCTCTGGGAAAAGAGGTGGCTACAAACAGATGGTCTTTGCTAAGTAAAATTGACAGGTCTACAGGTAATGAGTTGCTTCTATAAAAGAGGCAGTTTTTCCACTGGGGTTTCAGCACTATGGGGCCTAATTATTCCTGACATATTGCCCATTTCATATGCTCACAATATTATGGCCAAATAGGAAAAAATAATTATACAAACTGTTAGCACAAAATTCAATGGGAACAATGCAGGCTATAAAAATGTTACTAGAGAATAGGTTCTTTTTGAATACAGGCCTGTCTGTTCTTTCTAATTTTGCAAGTGATGAAGGCCAAGTACCACTACAACAAATTCCTAGGGAAAGATGATTTTTTTTCCTTGTACCTTAACTTTTGTTTTACTAAATGTTTCTAGAAGTAAACAAGTGATTGTAGCTTAGAAATATTTTCACTGTTCAGATTCTTTGGCTGTAATGTCTTGTCCTGGACACACATATTATTTGTTTTGGTAGAAGCTTAAAAAGGTTTGCAGATAGGTTGTTAGTTTTTAAATAAATTTCATTAATCAAATGAAAACTTTATAAGTGTTCCACTGTGCAACAGACATAAGCTTTTATTTACATATTACATGTAATAAGCATGCTTCTAGAAAAAGACTTAGAAGATTATATTTCCAGAGAGTGTCTCTTATTCATAAAAATCATCAGAATATTTGTGTAGGAGTGTCTAACTTCAGATACTAGGTATTAGAAATCAGAAATATAACTTTAATATTAAAAAAACATGTTTGCTATAAAACAAACTTAATTTCATGTACACATGTGACATATCTATAAGATATTTTTAGGTAAGATATTTGCACTCATGAATCAGCCTCATGACTTTTCAGGTATTTAAAAGGAATGTGGACTTTAAGATCACCTCGAAAATCATTTTTTTATTCAATTCTACTCATTCAAATAATTTCTTAATTTTATTTCTTGTTAGTTCTAGCTCTGGGATAAAACACATACATCCAGATGTTCCTTTAGCACAAGAGTGCTGAACCAGGGCCATATTATTTTTTGTTCAACCACCTGTGTATTAGCATCTGTTTCCAATTTTATATATGCATTTTTCTACATTGATTACCATTACTTTCATTATTTTACAAACTACATAATGTAGCAACCACAAGACTCTTACCTTCCAATTTTCTAGATTAGTTTTTTATAAAAATATACAGTGTTTGAAGGAATCTAGTATCTTCTGTCTAAAGAAAGATAATTTAGTCAAACAATAACTTTTTATTCTAAAAGTAGCCTTATTACATTTTATTATATTACAATAAATAACATTTAAAATAATATTTTTATGAGTAACAAAAATTAAAAGACCATTATAGAAAATTTAGAAAAGATAACCACCTATGTTTCCCCTCAGTTTCTTCTGTATGTTTGTATATGCCAATATATATGCTTAATACTTATATGCACTTAAGCATATATGTTATATATATACACATATATATATATAATTGTAAGTGTATGTATTGTATATATATTTCACAAAATTGGGAGACACATATCTATATCTTGCTCTTTTTATTTAAAGTTTTTCTTGAACGTTTCTCTCTGATTAGGAAATTATTACTAAGTCATAGTACATTTCTGTTTACAGGAAGAAGCTCATGGTTTTGTCAATTATTATGAGACTTCATTGTAATGTTAATTTGACAGTAGCAGAATTATCAATAGTCAATAAACCACAATACTAATATTTAGTTATGCTATAAACACATCAACACAGACTGGAAAGCAAATATAGTAACTTCTATAAGCAGCTTTTGTTGGACAAAAGACCTCCTTTGACATAATTCTTACTGGGTATCCAATGATTTGGGCTTCTGAGGTACACAAACTTCTATTTCTCCTTAGGGTAGGGTAAATGAGGAGCTCTGAGGTTGAATGGTTAATGTCTTCATGCTTTAGATTTTGCAATAATGATAATAAACTTTATAATCTAGTTATTGTATATAAACCTGGTTATTGAATGTGAATATCTTGGGCCACAGATAGTCTAGAATTCTCTCTGCTTTACCCACAGATATTTCAGTATAAAATTAACCACAAAATGGTTCCAAAAACACGTACTGGCACCTAAATAAGCCAGGGAATGTCAGAGATGTGGAATATTAGGGTGTGCAAGTATACCTTTCTCCAGGAATTTAATCCTGCAAGGGAGATCCTAGAGGAAACAAAAATTAATGCTAATGCAATTTGATAAGCAATAGAGATCTGTACAAAGTGCAAGAACACAGATAAAGAAGAAATTTATTCTGCCTGGGGGTTGGAGTTGAGGAATATCAGTGAGAGAGTGATGTTAGAAAAAAGTATGATGTGAATAGAACATTAAAGCATGAATAGGGTTTTCCAGGCAGAAAAGGGGAAGGCAGGAATCCAGAGGGCAAAGATATAGAGTCCTGAGAGTGCCAGCAATCTAAAGAAATGGCTAGTAGAACAGTAGTTCCCATCAAGGATTTTAAAGAAGGGAACTGCTAGGATCAGGTCAGCCTTTTAAAAGACATTTCTAGGCTGGGCAGGGGATGTGCAGTTATTTCTCAAGCAAATAGCACTTGGTGATACTCCATGTTAAGAAAAAATGTTAAAGAAAATTCAGTTGTTTTAAGCTTAGGCAAAGGATGATGCTCCTTTCTACCAGCAATAGGATATATGTGTCTAACAGGACATTAACTTCATATCCCTTGACAAGAAAGATTGTTCTGATTTTTATATAAATGTAATAAGCTAACATACTCAGAGTTGCCATTAACAGAGTATCATTCCAAACATTAACCTTGAAATGAGACCTTAATTAATTTTCTAATAATTGTCTCATATTTATGAGCATTCCTGGAATTAGGGTTTAGCCCTAATTATAGACAAATAAGAGATAGTCCACAAATAGAAATTCAAAGAAACAAATAACTGGGCATAAAATTCTAACTCCAGCAATTGGCTAATAATATCTAGAAAAATACCCTTTTAACATCAAAGAAAAAAATTTTTTGTAAATAGTTCTTAGAAAAACAGACATATATATAAGCATATACACATACGATAAGAGTGCCTCATGGGAGAGTATGCCAACCCAGGAAGCTTTCAAAAAAAATTGACATCTATTGTACTTCTATTGTTATATCAGACACTTGAAGAAAGAGCCAGAGGAAGACTGTCTTATTGAGCTCCCAACTGTACATTCTTCAGAGTCAAAGGAAAAGGAAAAGAATCTTTTTGTTAGCTTACCTTCTAAAAATCTACAAAATTATAGGGTTATTGCCTTTTCTTTGTGCATAGACAGAGCAGTCATTTGCGGAAATAAACCTTTGAAAGACAATTTAGTAGCCTACTTGGAGAATTACAACTGTAGGGTAGAGTGGACTGATTAGAGGGATATATTAAGATCCACTTGAAGGATTTTTTTCATTGTAATTTTTACAATCCCCATAGGTCTATCCTGTAATTCTTAAACTTTGTCTTCATTTTTAGAGATAACTATCTATAGTAATTCTAACCCTAGTAATACTCTTCTTTTTTTTTTAAATGAACAACTTCCTATCCTAGAGTATCTTAACATTTATATATTTAGATATTGTTCATTTGGATCTATTTAATCCCATAGTTCTTTGGTAGGGAGTGGGGGTAAATGTCATATTTTAGTACACTGTCATAAAAAATCCTTTAATGAACCTGTGTATAATCTGGAGGCACCCTAGAAACACAGGTTAAAAAATGTATTTCTTAGTGAAATACAAATGAGTATATTCTAATATCTCTTTGGCTAATTGTAACTATATTTACAAACAGTGATAATCTTTTTTATTATGAAATATTCCAAGGAAATAATAACACTTAAAATGATGAAGACTTTAACTCTCATTGCTGTTTCCCCCTACTCCCCAGTTAGTTTCCGTTGGTTGCAACTCATGAATTCCCAAACCCAAACACCCCTGCCCTGCCTCACTTGTCAGGAAATGTGCTCACCTGCACATTTATCCAAAGAACAACTTAATTTCTGAGAGTTCATAATTTTATCTAAGGTTGTTGAACTCTAACAAAAAGGGAGAAGGATTTTGTAACTGGTAGATTATGAAATCTCTTATTAGATTTTGACATTGATTTATCAGTTATTTCTCTTTGCTGTTTAGATCAGAAACTGTTACTTTCCTTTGAATTTATGGAACTAAAAGTAATCTGAAACATTCCTTTTTTTAAAGGTATAAATATTGTTTAATCTTCCTATCTTTTATTATCCTTTCATCTGACAATGCCTGTATGTTGTCTTGGCTTTGGGAATTTTCCTATCTCCCATTGAATATAATCTTGGAGAACTATTAATCAAAGCACCCCACTCTCTGCTAGCCACATGGAGGGAAAGAAATGCTCTTTCTCTCAAAGATTCTCTCTGAATCTTGACTGAATCAACATCTGGGCTGAGAGTGGCTGGAACCATCTTATCTTGTTGACAGAACTCCAAGGACCATGTCCATTAATCTAGCTCCAATGATCTCTGTAGCTTCTCTGATTCCAGTATTTTCTCAGGCCTGTCTATTCAAACTTCCTTTTGGAATCTGCAAACTACATCATGTTCTTCTAATCTACTCCTTCTTAAACTAAATTAGTAGAGTCAGTTTCCATTGATTGCAAAAATAGTAACTGACACAGTTCAATGGCAACTGTTGGTTCTCCAACAGATTTAGAACCTCTTCCACAGAGTAGAGCTATTAGTGGAAAATGGCTCTATGTCAGAAATACAGTTCTCAGTTTCCCTTGTATGTAGACAGGGACATGAAACTAGTTCTGGCTAGCTGAATGAAGTAAACATTTATTGAAGGCCTTTGGCCTTGTAGTAGAAAAGATTTATTTTATATGTCTGTAATGATGAATAAGAAGCATGCTTTTCTTTTATTTTTTCCTTCTCTCGTCTACCGGTTAGATGTTGATACACAGAGTGACCTTGGAAACTACATGATAGGGATCCCTGGGGAGCTCAGCTGTTGAGTATCTGCCTTTGGCTCAGGGCGTGATCCTGGAGTGCCAGGATAGAGTTCTGCCTTGGGCTCCCTGCGCAGAGCCTGCTTCTCCCTCTATCTGTGTCTCTGCCTCTCTCTGCACCCCCCTACCCCCGCCGTGTCTCTCATGAATAAATAAATAAAATCCTTAAAAAAAAAAAAAGAAACTACATGATAAAAATGGAAGAGCCTTTGCCAGCCTGGGCCATGGCCACATGGAATAGAGCCCTCCTTACATTGGATTGATGGGAGTGACAAGTCAACATTTTTGTGTTAAGCCACTGATTTTTGGATTGATTTTTTTTTCGTGTGCTATCATTATACTGATACCTGCAAGTAACATTAACTGAACTTTTCAAAATTAATTTTTCACTTATAATATTGACTGATCTCAAGGAAGTTTAGTAACATTCGATACACTGGTATCAATTGCAAGTCATTATCTTTAAGCCTGATTCTTTAGTCATTTACGGAACTGCTGAATCTATGGGACAAAATAAAATCTTTTTACAACATAGGAATAGAGATAATTTGCTGATACACTTTGCTAATACAAGGAGCCAAATATGTCCTTTAAAAGTGGAGCTAAGGTGCTAAAAAATATGCTCAAATTTAAATTTTATAACAGTTTAATGAGTGCTTTTCAGAACTCATTTGAAAAACTTGCAAAAAAGCACTGATAATGACTAGGGTCAAAGACCCTCAAGAAATATTTTCCGTGTAGTTATTAATCAACAAATGTTTATTGAAATGCTAGTATCTATAAGGCCAATTTCTAAAAACAAAACAACAAACTCAGCAAAGTCGAATAAAGGAACAAAATACATTTTGTAAATTAGGTACAAGTATACTGAAAAAGGAGAAGTTTGACATTCTAAGCACCCAGAAACAACTTATTACAATGTAAAGGAGGCTGTAATTGGTCTTTCAGGTTTTTACCATCATGGAAGTTGTAATGATCTTGGAGAAATCTCATTGATTCGAGTTTACAGGACTAAGAAGTCACAAAATATTGGGGTTCTGTGAGGTGTTCTTGAAGATAAAAGCAGAATTACCAAAAACAAAACAAAAGCAGAATTACAATGTCTGGATCCTAGACATCTTTCAGGAAATCCCATACCCGTCCTTATTTTTCTGTCCTACTGTCAAATGAAAGCCTGCCCAGGATCTTGGATGATGCTATTATGACTGGAATTATGAAGTTCTAAGGATGAAGGACCTTAGGTAATTCCTAAGGTCCTGGAGAAATGGATAGAATTACATTACTTGTCCTTTCCCCATGAATTGGCTCTTAGAATTTGCACAGGGAGATTATCTCAAGTGCAAAGGCAGTAAGACCAAAGAGAGTACAGCAACATGTCATGTAATCAAATTCACTGTTTTAAACCACAGGATATAATCATGAGCTTATAACATGCCACTTCTATTTCACACATCCAATTGACCTGAAATTGATCAATACTTGTGATATTCTGAAGACAGGCAGTCTGAATAGCATAAATAAAACGTTTATTTGATGATAACCCTGTTTCCTAAATCACAGGTTTTTATTACCTTCTCTGAATGAAAATAAGATTCCTATTTTATGTATGTATAACAGAGCAAGGAACACACAAGGCAACAGAAACTTGTTAAGCTGTTGAACTTCAAGGGATGCTTTCAAAAAGCAAAGGATATGATGACCTTCAAAAAGATTTTAGTATCTAACTGATTGTCTGCAGGAGCAAGCTAATCAGTAGGGGAAGCTCCTGTATTTAAGTCAGACACTGGATAGAACTGCAGGACTGGAAAAAAATATATATATATTTACACATGCATACCCTCTCCTACAGAAGACTTTTTTTTTTTTTTTTTTTTTTAGTGACAGAAAAGTCATTTGAATTGAGATTTTTGCTAGTTGAACCTGTCTGAAACGACAATAATATAATGCAGTCATCTGGAATAAAACATTATTTATATGGCTTCAAATTCTAGCAAAGTGTAACATTTTTAAATCAAACGAAGTTATCTCTGATGGAACTCACACAGAAGAGACAGGTCACTGTCCAGCTAAGTCCTACGAGGTGAGCAGACCTCCAAGTAGTTCACTCATTTATTTTTCACTGTTTGCTAGCAGAAGTCATGCCATTTCCCTTCCTTTTATGCCCAGGATAATTAACTTGCTCATCACCAAGTTGGCTGCCTTAATAATACAATCCTGGCTCTAACCCCTTTAAGGATATTTTCCAGGCAAATGATACCAAATTTAACTTTGCAGGTTCAGACAAAATTAGCAAGTCAGTGTAACAAGGCTCCCAATCATTTTAGAGAACTTTTAATGTTGCATATATGTCTTTGAGAAGAGAATATTTAATATTATACTATCTACTAGACAAAAGCAGTTTTTATTCAATAGCTGTCCATCTTCCTGTACTCAGGGGAAAGCAGCATTTCTCTCCAAAAAATGAAGAGAATATCAATGGGGCTAATCTCTTCAAAGTGCTTAGAGCTCAAAGCAATTGCCTGCAGTTGTATAGAGTCCCCACCCTCATTATCTCAGCAAAAGGAAAATGACCAAAATGTAAAATACTGCCTGGCTTTTGAGACAGAAATGCTCAAAAGTAAGTTAAAATAAACATTTACAGACTCACTTCTGAGCTAAACTCTTTGGAACTCAATTTACTTCTTTAGGATTAAAAGAGTCAGATTATGAACCCATTCTTTCTTGATACAAAAGGAGATAAAGTGGACCAAAATTATACTATATTGTCTGCATCAAAAAATAGATCGATTTACATCTCAGATACTGTTATAGTCCAAGAAATAATGACTTTTACAATATAATCAGACATGCCCAAGGATTATTAAATTATGAGTTACGTGATACTGTTTTTTTTTTCTATGCATCTATTTCATATGACAATTTACTCAATGTTCTAACATACAAAAAAATAGATGTTTCTGGAAACCACTAACAGAAAAAATTGGAACACATCTTACAAAACCATGATTATTTAGTTTTAAAGTGACGTAAAATGCTTAATTGTGGTATGCCAAAGGCTTAATCATTCTGGTGAAGTAGCTGCATGTGGTGTAACAACACTTAGGCTCAGGCTGACTTGTCACAGTTTCCCACAATTCTGATTTCCCAACAGCAGCAACACACCATTTGGAAATGCTGGTTAACTGAGTCTATACCTACCTGGGGGACTTGTTTTTGACCTGAGAACAAAGGCAATTCCCCCAGCATAACCTTCGTCAGACAAACTCCTGCACACAAGCCACAGAGTAAATAGTAAGAGGCCAATTAAGCTACCACTCACAGTATAAACTTGATACAACGGATTACCAGCATGAGGGAAGATGATTATGCATCTTGAGATGCTATAGACGCTGGGCCTGAGAGATCTGCCAAATCAGTATTTTCCAAACTGCAGCTTGAAACCAATAATCAGGTTATAAAAAGTAAGGTAGTAAAATATTTTTAAAAATGATAATGTATATTATTTATAAAATGATAAATAAATAATATATATTACATTTGTGTTTACGTGTGTGTATACAAGGCTTGTGAAATAAAATGAGTTTTCTACTGTGCCTTGTCTTTATTCTAGCCACTAGACCACCAAGGAGGTCTGTGGGTGGTCTAGAATAAAGTTCTAAAGCCTCTGCTTTAGCTCAAATTCTTTCTGAGGCTTTGATTTTCCCTTTGTAATCCAAAGCAATGTTCTTCTAGTCTCCCCCAGAATTCCAGGAGTAGATCCTCTCTGTCTCCCGAGTTACTTTCATGTTGCTCTTGTTAGAGTCATTCTATGGTCTAGTTTCTTTCCTTTCCCCTTGCCTCCCTTCCCTCCCCCACACACTGGCAGCTTTGTGAGCAAGGGGAAGCTGAGGCCAGGGTCCAGATATAAAAGTGATTGGCCCCTTTGTAGGGCCTCATAATGAGATTTGCACATGACCCAATCCTGGCCCAAAAGACATGAGGGAAGTCTACTTGGGACTTTAAGACACAGCGTTCTCTCTTCTGGGAGCCACAGAAGAGTCTCATCACTTCCCTTGGTTGTTTTCTTCTTGTGATATGATCTATGGAGATGTAAGAGTCATCTTCCTGCCAACACTGAGAGTGGCAGGACGGAGGGACAGAAAGAATCTGATTCCTTGGAAGCACCTTTGTTTTGCTCAATCACCCAAATCTGCAGTCAGTCCCACCTGTGGACTTTCTCTTCTGTGGGATAATAAGGTTCCTTACTGACAGTTCCACTTGGGGTTTCTCATACTTATATAGTCAAAGGCATCTTAACTAACATATTAGTCAACAAACAAAAATAATGAAGAACCCTTAGAAACACAGCATTAATTAAATGGTACTTAAATTACCTAATATTAAAACATAAACACCATTAACATAGTGTACAACTAGCAAACTAATTGAAAGAAAAATTAATGGAGTGGAGTATATAGTCTACTAACTTAGACCACATATAAAGTTTATTATATACTACATAGTATATATAGTAGAGAAAGCATCACAAACACTGTCATATTTCACCTACATGCTGCAGGAAATATGCTCGAGATTGCATTTTGTCACATATACCCAACTCATCAGCCTATTCTATTGACTCTATTTTCAAATATATCATGGAGTTTTAACAGTTTCTCAGTTGTCATCTAGGTCCACTGGCATAAACAGGGTGTGGAGGGGTAATTGGAACTGTTTGCCTTTTGAGGGACAAGCAATTAATCACTGATGTTTAGAATTGCTGTTTAAGTATGGTGATAATAAAAAGCAGACAGACCATCTTTATGATGGTTTTATTATCTTTATTCTCTGCAGAAAATGCACCCTATTGCTCTCTGTAAGCCTCACTGCCTTGCTCCAAACTGCATTTAATTCTGTGTCATAACAGGAACATCCTCAGTGTTCCTCTGCTTCCACTCCTGCCCTAGATAGAGTGTTTGTCTATAATAGTTGCCAGCTATTTTTTGTTTGTTGTTTTGTTCCAATGAAAATCAAGGCCCATTACTTCAGTGTTTAAAACAGTCCAGTCTTTATGCCATACTCAAATAAAATTCAGCCTCTTTATCGTGGTCTAGGGGGAGCTTCATAACCTAGCTCCTGCGTGTCTCTCATGTTATTTCATGCCAATCTCTGCCTTATTCATTCTACTCTAGTCACATGCATATCTTTAATCTTATTGTAACTCAAGGTCTGCCCTTGGAACCCTCTTCCCAAAATGGTTTTTCCCAAGACTTGTGTGTGACTTACATCCTCAATTCATGAAGGTTGCTCTTTTTCAGAGGTTTTTCCCGAATATCTTACTGAAATATCAACTCCCCTCACCCATTCACTCCATACACTTAGCACAGCTTTATTTCTCTTTTACCACTTATGCATGTCTGTATTGTGTGTGTGTGTCATGCATGTGTGTGTGTGTGAAAGAGACAGAGACAGACAAAGGCTTTTCTTCTTCTCTCATTAGAATGTAAACATGGGAGGATAGAGACATAAGCCTTTTCACCATATTGATATGGATTATCTTGTTAATGCTCACAAAAAACATAACAGGCACTCTTTTGTTATCCTCATTTTACAGAGAGAAATTTAGGCATAAGAAAGATTAAGGAACGTGCCCAAGGTTAGAGAACTAATAAGTGATAGAATATGGATTCAAAACCAATCACTGTCACTCTGGAGGCTGCTGTTCTTAACTGCTCTACTGCCTCTGTATATAATAAAAATGAAAAAGGCCCAATGTAAAGTGTAAAGGACTGTATTATTAGAACACTGTAGGACATGAGGTTAGATGTGGGAGATCATTAGGATATAAATATAAAATGTAAAACACTATATACATATTACTTTTTATTTAGTAATAGTAATTTACATTATACATATAATTAGATATAGTAATTTTACATGGTTTCATAAGAAATATAAAATATTTTAACTGATTTGTGTGATGTCATATGATTAATTACATACATAATTATTACATAAGAGAAAAACAAATGGTTTGTTTATGTAATAATTTCTGTATTGCTTTTTTGAAAATATCAGCAATAATCACATAAAACATTTAGAATGACAAAAAATACACATTTTAAAAAATAATGCTGCCTGTGGGCATAGTAAAAGGAATATAAATATTATTGTGATTGAGAGCATCAGTAAAGTATCTTTTCCTTTCCCACTCCAATTTGGAACTGCCTGAGGAGTAGATCCAAGAATTATAGGGACGGAAATCGAAGTATAACCTTTATGTGATAAAGGCAAATTTAAATATATGACATGAATATGCAGCCTCATCGGTATCCTATCAGTTCCTACAATTTACTAGACCCCATCCTAATAGTTATTGACAGATTTGCAACAGATTTCTGCTAGTAGAGTAGTCTGCTGGCAGCAATGGATGAAAACACTATATAGTCAGAGGATGGACTTTTCCAAGGAGAGGGATGCTCAAGAAGTTATTCATTGGGACTTGCTCAGTTCCTTCTGAACTCTTCAGTTAACCAAGACACCCTCTTACAGAGGGAATAAGGATAGTAAGGATAGGGGGGCAGAGATGGAGTAAAGAGAGGCTACAAATATTCTAGGTCTCTTTCTTCATATGCAAAAGTGAAAACTATGGGATTAAGTATTAACCTCTTATAAGTATTAATTCTACCTTTCACTTGGCTTCAGATGAATCATGTTTGTTTACCTGCTCTTCCTCTCCTTTCTTTTTGGCTCATTTTGGGAGGAGCTGCATAGAATTTAAGGTTGGATATAGAAAATCATTAGGCTTAATCTAGGCAACTGCAATAAGAAGTAAAAAAGATACGAGCTCTTCAATGTTTCATATCAGTGTTATTTATCTGGATGTTATTTTTTCCTCTTTCATATATAAGAAATTTTTTTACTCTGCATTCTTTATATTGGAAAAATGTTATATTTACTTTAGAAAATTTAGAAAATAGGGTAAACACCTCACAGAGAAAGCCTATACTCATTTTGGTGGCTATAATGCCAGGTTTTTCATGTACATCTGTATTAGTCAGGGTCCTGGCAGATAGATAGAACACATATCCACATACAAATTTTAAAAAGACTTATTTGTGAAGAGACTATTTACAGAAGGAGAAAATAGAGGAGAAAAATTAAGGAAATAAACAAGTAAATTAGGAGCAATAGAAAAACATTGTCTACACAAGGCTTGAAGGAGCAAAGGGCAAAAATGACCTAAGTGGTACCTGACTAAGAATTGGAGCCCCAGAAGTAGGGCTGCCTGAAAGGAGCTATAGCTGCCAATGCAGTCATCACCATAATGTACCTAAGGTGGGACCAGAAGGAATAAATTTTCCAATCTCTCCTCCTACCCTCTCCTCTCCTATCAGTGCCTCTCACTGGTCAATTACAAGTCAACGGGCAAGTCAGCTTTCCCAGGGGAACAGAGGAGTACACAGAAGAACATAGAATGAATGAGTGGAGGGACACAGCCCATGGAGAATGACCTGCATCTATCTATCTATCATCTATCTATCTATCTATCTATCTATCTATCTATCTATCATCTATCATCTATATCATCTATCCGGATACTCATTGTGAAATCATGGCCTATACTCTGTTTTGTCACTATTTTAATCTTCAATAGCATCATGAAAATCTATCTTTGTACTTCATTATATACACATTTATGACATTTTAACATTCACATGGTATTCCACTGTATGAGTTATTTAAGCAAGATTTGAGCTTATACATTTATTTTCCAATTGTCTTAAGTTAGTATATTTCATGATTGCTGTTCAAAGATGCCCTTTTGAATTATTTTTGACTATTATTTTATAATTAGTATGAACAATGTTCTCTTTATCAGTCAACACTGAAATACTGAATCTCTAATAATTTCATCACATGAGAAATCTAATTGACTTTGAATTGTAGCAAAATATGTCTTTGTTAACACAACTTCTATTTTTATTACTGAAAATAGTGGAGCAATATTTTAATCTGCTTGACTGAAATATGATGAGGCTATTGAGTACTACTGTCAACACAATATCATCACACTATAATCAACTGGTTGTTCTAAACTCCAAAGCCTTTCTTATAAGTAGAAATGTTTAATTGGGTCTACAACTTCAGTAAGAAAGAAATGGAGAAAAGTTATAGGATATTTTGAGTCTATGCAGAATAGAAGTGACAAATCTAGAAATATAACCTAGTTCAAATGTCTCAAAACAAGCTGAGGTCAACTATGGCAGTCAAACGAAGTCCGTGTAAAACATTCTAAAAGAAAAGTTATTTTCATTCATGAAAAAACCATAGGACTAAGCACCAGAAGATAAGCTGGTGAAATGAGTGATATTAAAATTGATGATTATACAGATATAGGATATTATTCTACTAGGCATCTTATGTTGAGATGAGGTCTCTGAGCACAGTTTTCCATTGCTTCATTGTTCCAGAATGCATAGCAAAATACTGCAAAATTCTCACTGATAAAATTTTTCCCCTACAATGAAAGCACTTTTCCCATGTAAGCACACAGAGATGCAAATATCTTCAAGAAGATTCTTAAAAACAAACCAAACCAATTGAATCACAAAATACTGCTGTTAGTCTGATAGCAGTAAAAGTTAAAGCACCCCTAAATATTATGATTTTAAAATGTCTCTGTATATGATTTCATAGTGGTAATGAGGGGCAAATTATCTATTGAAATGAGAGTAGAGAATAGCAAATCCATGAACTATCTCTTCCTTAACAGAACATTCAGCAACACTCATATAAATGTCATGTCTGCTTTTTAAAGAAGTAAGTGTTGCAAAGGTAACAATAGTTTATCAAATTGCCCATTATTGTAAGTCATTAATTGCTGTCTGTTAGGAATGTCTGGAACATTTAGATTTCTGTAATATTTTCCATAATGAGTCTGTGACTTATATACCACTATGTCTTTAGACATAAGTTAAGGATCATAATTTTGCTGATAGTTATGAGAAAGGGAGTGGGGAGTGGAGGGAGAGAGACAAGCAGACTCCATGCTGAGTGCAGAGTCCAACCTGAAGCTCAGTCTCATGACCCTGAGATCATGACCTGAGCCAAAATCAAGGGTCAGATGCTTAAGTGACTGAGCCATGCAGGAACCTTTAAGTTGGCTCTTTTAAGTTTCATGTGTTAGTCTCTTTTGGCAAGACTTTCATTTATCTATACCCTGTCTAATATGCATGCATTAAAAATTTTTAGATAATTTGTTATTATAATCTTTTTAAAAAATAAAGAAGAGTTGAAACCTTAACCTCCAAGATCATCCATAGCTAACACTAACTCATACCTCATATTTCTCTTCATCTGACCTCACGCAGAAAGTATGGTTCTGATCTTAAGACTGTAAGCTGTCTTTCTGCCTGGAATCCTCTTCTGCCTGTTAATCACCTAATCTATTCCCTCAATTCCTTCAAGTCTAATCATCTCTGAATATCTTCTCTCAAGTAATATTCCACCTCACCACTCTCTACTCTCTTGTGTTAATTTTTTTATAGTACTTATCGCCACATGGCATATATGCTGGTGTTGACTCTATTAGGTGTTTATCATCTGTGTCCTTCTGAGCTTTCTCCCCTAAGTAGAATGTAAGTTCCATGAGCGCAGAAATATATATGTGTGTTTAAGTATTTATAATATTCACTGCTCCGTCCTCAGCATCTAGAATAGGGGAAAATAAATATTTCTTGAAAAAATTAAGATAATCAAAAGAGACAGGGTCCAGAAAGGTATCAGAAAGGCATTACAAGGGCAGCCCGAGTGCCTCAGCGGTTTAGTGCCGCCTTCAGCCTGGGCCTGATCCTGGAGACCAGGGATCGAGTCCCACGTCAGGCTCCCTGCATGGAGCCTGCTTCTCCCTCTGCTTGTGTCTCTCATCAATAAATAAATAAATAAATAAATAAATAAATAAATAAATAAATACATAATCTAGAAAGAAAGAAAGAAAGAAAGAAAGAAAGAAAGAAAGAAAGAAAGAACGAACGGACAGGCATTGCAATGGCTAATTTTGTGTGTCAATTTGGCTAGGCCATGGTACTCACAGTACCCAGATTTTCTCTGGTGTTTTTTAAATATAAGTCTAATGTTACTATGAAGGTACTTTTATATGTGGTTAATATTTAGATTAGTTGACTTTCAGAAAAGCAGATGACCCTCCATAATGTGGACAGACCTCATCCAATGAGTGGAAGATCTTAAGAAACAAAGATTAAAGTCCCTGAGAAAAAAAAGGAATCTGCCTCTATACTGCATTTGGACACAAACTGCACATACAAATGCACACATACACATGCTCCTTATTGACTCTGTTTCCCTGAATAATCCTGACTAATATGAGCATTTTCTATGTAAGCATATTGATGTCAAAAACATCACTATAATAATAGATTAAATTCATTATTCCAAAGACACAAATGTCACTTTGGAAAAAAAAAAAAAAAAAAAACCCAAAAGCTAAAAAAAAAAGGAAAACAAAAAAAAAAAAACTCCCACAAAAAGATATGAAAGGTATGGAGAAAAGGTTACCAGGGAAATACAATCTTTCCCCCACCCAAAATGGGGTATCAAGTTTTACTATGAGACAAATGGAACTTAAGGAAAAGTCACATGAAAATAATGTTATACATTGATAAAAGGAAGACATGATCAATAAGATATAGTGGTTATGAATATATGTATCTAAAAATATAGCCTCAAAATATATATAGCAAAAATTGAAAGAATTACGAAGATAAATTAATTAACATTCGTGGTTAAAGATTTTAATATATTCATCTCAGAAACTGAGAACTCAAGTAGTCAAAATACAAGAAATGTCATAAATGATTTAAATAACCAGTAAATAAGCTCAAACTAAGAGTTCCATAAAAATGTTTGAACTCACAAGGTGTACATATATATGCATTCTTTTTTATTACACAAGGAACATTGAACAAATTGTCCATACTAGAGGCCATAGAAGATCAACTTAATGCAAGCCATGTTCTCTAATATAATTTAAGACAATTTGAAATTTTGAAAAGGATAACTCTAAAAATCCTAGGAAACAGGAAGCTCACTAAATACTTCTGAAAAAGAAGAGCAAAGAGAGTGGCTTCGCATTCATATATTAATACTAGAACATGCAGTAATAAAAACAGAACTGTACCAGCTCAAAAACAATGTTCCCAAAAGATTAGTAAAAAGACTCTGCCTGTCTAGGTATATGAGGTTGATATATGATAGAGGTAATATCACAGATCAGTGAGGTTTAATTGTATAGTTGCTGGTATTAGGAAAATGGTCTTACTAGATAGGAAAACTAACCTGAGCTCTCACTTTGGCCATTGAATTACTGTTCCCAACTACATGCTTCTTTCCTGTAATGGGATTTAAAATTCCCAGCCAATAACATGAGACATGTTCTTAAAATCTGTAGTACTAGTGTATGGCCCCATCTAAGTGGCTTTCGGCTTAGTTTATAACTTGCAATGAATATATTATGGACAGTAGGATAATAAGCAGATGATATCTGTCATGTGTGAAACAAAATTTAAAACTGATTGCATTGTTTGGTTTTTATTTTCTGCTGTGCTGTTTGAGGATCACATGTCCCACATAGAGGCCCTGGGGTTCAAAACAAGAAAACACATAGAGTTCTGCTGAGCCCAGGAAAATGCATCAGGCCTGAGTTACCTGAAACTTTCTCTAAGTAAACACAAAGCAAATCCTCTGGAAGATCCTGGGGTTGTTTATTATTGCAGGAGACATTTGCTGATAACACCTCCTTGCACCTTGAATCAAAGACCTAACATGTAAATGTAAGGACATGAAGGGGAAGGTACAGGAGAATACTTTTATGACCAAGCAATGGGGAAAATAATCTTAAGTAATCTCCCTTTAAAAGAAGAAAAAATACTAAGATAAAAAGAAAATAGTTTTGATTCCATGAAATTTAAAGATTTCAATTCAATAAAAGATACCACAGATGAAATCAGCAAACAGACAACTCTGGGAGAAATCTACAGATAAAACCTACAATGGATTAATATACAGATAATTATTACAAAAGCATAAGTCCCTAGAGAAAGTAAACTTCATTGAAAAAATAGGCAAAGGCAATTAATTCACAGATAAGGAAGCCTGAAAGACTAAAAAGTGTATAAAAAGATGCTCAACATCACTAATAATTAAGAAAATGCAAAGTATACAGTACCCTCTATATTGGCAGAAATAGAAAATCAAATACTTCCTGTGTTGGTCTGTTTGAGCCACCATAACAAAATACCATAGCGTGGGTGGTTTAACAACAGAAATTTATTTTCTCACAGTTCTGGAGGCTAGAAGCCCAAGATTAGAGTACCAGTATGGTCAGGTTCCAGGGAAGTCTTTCTTCCTGGCTTACAGGTGTTTTCTCCCTGGGGAGCTCCCATAGCCCTTTCTTGTCCATGTGCATGACTCTTATAAGACTGCCAATCCTATGACCTCATTTAACTTTAACATACCTCCTAAAAGTTCTGCTTCCAAATATAGTCACATTAGGGTTTAGGGCTTCAACATAAGAATTTAGAGGGGTACACAATTCAGTCTTTAGTACTACTAAATGTTGATAATGAGATTTCTTGAAGGACTGTAAACTAGTCTAGTGATCCTGAAGAGCAGTGTGAGTGCTTAATGCAATTAATGTACACTCTGTGGCATTGCAAGTCCTCTCCAGAGAAACTCTCCCAGAAGTCCACCACCAGGATATGGATGAGGATATTTAGTATAGCATATGTTGAAGTAGCAAGGGCTTATAGGGAGCTTAGGTGCCCATCCCTAGTACAATCGACAAATAAAATGATAAGATGAATAAAACAGAATACTATTCAGTAGATAGAACTAATAAACCTGATAGACATATATTAATATGACTAAAACTTAAGAACATAATATAGAACAAAAAAAGCAAGAAATTGAGTGGAATATATAACAAAATACAGTTTTTAGTAGTCTTAGATACGTACATATACAAAATAATTCTATGTATTTCTCAAAGATAACTCTAAATCTAAGGAAATATATCAAAGACATTTAAAAACTTCCATGGGAGATGAGAGAGAATGATAGTAGAGAGGGGACATGAGAGGAGAAAAATAATGGAATCTGATGATAATTGTCTATTTTATACTGAAAAGTCTGATTAACTCTGGTCTTGATACATGAGAAAGAAGAAGATAAAGAAGAGAGAGGATAAAATAAATGAAGAGAAGGGAAGTAAACAAGAGGAAGGGGGAAAAAATGAAACACAGACAAAAGAGGAAGAAAGGCAGAAGCAAAAGAAGTATCCATTGTCACAACTAAATCCCAATAAGGGTGAATGGATTCTAATGCAGCATGGAATGAAAGAACAAATCAAATGTTACGGGAAGCATAGTAAAAGGATAACACAAGAAAGCAGCATTAATCAAAACTTCAAAATAAACTGAGTCCATGAGAACAGAGATGGGTAATTATATCATTAATAATTTAGGAGTGCCTTTCTTTTTTTTTTTTCCAGTTCCATGCACAGCCACAGGATACTACTTTTTACAAATAACACTCTGATGGCACATGTAGCATATTGTATGTGGAAGAGTTTGACTTAGAGTTTCAACACTCCCAGTTATGACCTGCAGATTCATGTCTATGGCTTCAATTGACTTTGTTAATAGAATCTTACCTCTCTATCACAAATCCCAGAATTTTAGAAAAGTACCTGGCAGATGGTAGGCTTACACTAAATATTTGTCAACTGCACTAAGATAATTTCTACCATTAGACCAACAAAAATAAAAGACAGAGAATGATGACATACTTGGATAATAGGAGGCATGGCTTGAAATGCATATTATTCCAAGGTGTTTATCAAACTCATGATTTCAAAACATTAACAGAGTGCTGATTTTCTTAATAACAATACTATACTATGTCTTCTTTTCATTTTTTTTTTTTGGTGAAAGAGTAGATAGGAAAGGATGTTGCATGAAGATCAATTTATAACAATTTTTATTTATGCTCTTCTTATATTACAAGTGAGAAAAGATACTTCTAAGCTCAATCAGATTTGAGTAAATCACATTTGAATATTGTTCAAAATTCAATTTTAGATAAATATAACTGTGAGTTATCACAAGTACCAACTGTGCAGTTCCATCTCCAAGAGTAGCACGCTATTTGTTCTGGGTTGATTTGCACATCTGTTGAGCTGCAACTTCTCTTAAAGGATTATCCTATTAAAAAGTATCAGCTTGGCAAATTAAAGATGATTATCTATTCAATTTTGTATACACAGTCTATTAAAAAGAAAACAAATTTTTGGGCTACTTGATTTTGGACCATGAAGTATGTGTAGGTTGCAAATTTTAACTGTTTAATTTTAAATCTAATAACTATTATATGCCATTAGAGTAAAATAACACATTCCTCTTTATACTATAATTGTGTGCCCCTTAGAAAAATTCAAAGGTCTGATTATGCTTTATTTCTTCACACAAATACATTTTTCTTGATTAATATATGTGTAAATATGTCATTAGTCATATTTCAAAATGATGTACGCTAGCATGTACATGTAATTTTTATTACATCTGAAAACATATAGGCATAGCTAATTATAGGCATTAGGATATATTACTGCCTAGATATTAAGATATAGCGATTCGTGGAACTAATTTCTCATACTTCTACACAGATACAAATCTTTTTTGATTTCTTAAATGTGTTGAAGAATAATTAGGCATTAGCACATTAATTTTAATATGTATATAACTACAGTAAATGCATTTGAAAAATGCTTCTTAAATTAATACTATAAAACAAATCTTCATTAAATATGATGACACTGATTTAGAATTTGTCATTATTTGGACATATGCCAGATTTAAATTGTTTGTATATAATTGTATATAATTATGTATATAAGCTTTGTAGTAACAACTTCCAAGGAGACATTTTATTTACATAGGAAAACATTTCCAAGTGCCTTTTTGACATGCCTGTAATGTTATATTTATACTTCTATGTAGTACAACTATACCAGAGAGATAAGCAATAATTATAACTATACTTGTTGTAAAAATACTGCACAAAATTAAGAAATTAACAACTAACTGCAACTTCTTTGAATCATCTAGGCAATTGCAATTGCTGATTGCATCCGTATAGTGCTGTAATTGGTAAGATTAATAAATTATGTTCACCTCTGATTTAATCAGAATGGGCCAGATTCTTATTATCTCACATAGTCCTATAAGAAGAATTTGATCAAGTCATTAATTCATTAAAAAGTTGAGATTTATGCATTTTTTTGCCAAAATTCCTATCGCCACAGAAAATGACTGTATTGCTGGGTGTGCAAGAATAAAAGTTTTGTATTGCTGAGCAATACAGCTGTCATTTAAACCTGAGGCTCAATTTTTAAATAATCTTGACTTTTATAACAAATTGTATTTCTCTTTTGGATCAAGGGAGAGTGGAATATTTCACTTATATTTGGATATTTTATTTTCAAGTTTTAAGGAATATAAAACGCATTTAAGTTCTATTTTAGAATTTTTTTTTTATCTCAGGACACCATGTGCTAATGAATACAGGGAAATACAATGTGAAATAGGCTATAAACCTAGTTGATTAAGTCATCTATCCAAACCTCTCTTTTTAGAGATGATAAGGTTCAAGTCAACAGAGATCAAGTTGTCCTGCTCAATTTCATGTTACAAATCATAGGTGAATACAATTTTTTAGAGCCTCATCTTATGCCTCACTCAAATGCTTTTTTCTGACTCTTAAAGTGGCAGTAGTTTCTAGATGTTTCCAAAAATCAATCCAAATCCAGATATTGGTGAATACTGGTGATATGAAAACATTGTTTTTAAAACTGTAGATACAATTCCATAAGGGAGGCTTCATAGTTTGTGCAATGATGTCATTAGATAAAGTAGACAACCTTTCAAACATAATCTGAAAGAACAAGACTTTGTAATGTGTATGAATTCTACTATATTTTGAAAAAGCCACTAACTTTTATTTATATCAATCTGTCATAATTTATGTAGTTCAAATGCATTTTAGTTCTCAGAATTTATAGTCCATTTTGGAGATGATAATCTAAATACTTAGCAACTACTATGGCATTGTCACCAATCCAATCAGAACGGATGGTAGGCCAATCAGAACAAGTTGATGGCCATCATACTTTGTACAACTATGAATGTCATCCATGAGTTAATATATCTCTGGTCAGTTTGCCTTTAATTAAAGTGTTCAAGGTGTTGAAAACTTATTAGGATGTTATTTTCCATACATACTGTAGGCTAAATAAAATTACCTCTAATATGGGAAATGGCATTTTTTTAAAAAAGAAAAAAATAGTTTTCTTTCTACAGATGAAGTACAACCAGTCTCTATGAATCTCTAAATTTTTTTATTTACAATTTCCTCGAGCTTAAGATGGAATGAAATGCAATTCAGGCTTTCTCAGGACTATATAGACATGTAGGTTTATTAATATGTATGTGTAAATAAAGCTCTCAAAACTCTTTAAAATGGGAGAAATGGCACCAAACTCATAGTGTTGTGATGATTAAAAAAGAAAAAGCACCTTGCCCAGTTCCTAGAGCATAATATACTTCATTCCAGACATTAATCATACACTTGGGTCTCCAAGGGAGACACATAATCTGATTTCCTTCAGTTCTCCCAGTTCCTTTCTCCAGGATCAGAGAGGCCCATATTCTACTTATGCACAAAATGGATTTGTATACACAATAGACCCACACAAATAGGGAAGAAAATAATGGGATTATAAATAATTGAGTGGGGTCATCTGGTCACCCCTTCTCTCATAATTTATCCTCTCTCTTTGTGGCTTACTTTCCTGGGAAATTGATGTCATAGAATGGACTTGCTCTCAGGAGGAGCAACTTAGGTTAATTCTGTCGTGTGCCTTAGAGATAGAATAAGTTAGCTTCCTTTCTTCCATTCTTATTTCCCTTTCTAATCAGGGCAGGATTGAAATAAATGGCAGAAAGAGAGGCCCTGCGGGTGCTCACATAATCCAGCCCTGCCTGATTCTCTGAAAAGAGTTTTATATTGAGGGGTAGAGTTGGAGTTCTAGTCCCAATTTAGTAAGATACAGGCACTTGAAATGACCCCGTGTGCAGAAAACATATGAGAAACCTGGCTGATTATTAGTTTATTACTACTAGGTTATTATTCTTGGGAGATTCCTTTTGTTGTTGTTGTTTTGTTGTTTCTCTTTCAGATACCACAAATTGACAACTAGTGACGGGCTTCTGTGCCTTAGCCAGCTTTGAGTCAAACACTGCCAACTGGTCATTACTGGAATTATTTCAATATTCATAGCAAGTGAATCATGTATGAAACTGAATACTATTAGCAAAACAAGAGGCAGAATAATATAAAGTTCAACTTTTAGTTTCTGGAATTAGACATGCTGGATTTGAATTCTGACTCTATGTTTGATCAGCTAGGTATCGCTGGGCTTGTTAGCCTCTCTATTTCCCAGTTTCCTCATCTGTAAAAAAGGGACAATTGTAACAATTTCATTGAGTTTTGAAAAGATTAAATAGGTCTTTAAGGAGCCAACTCAGATGGTTCAAACACATCGGCAAAGGGACTAGATCCAGAGGTGTGGGTTGATTTTGCCTCCCTACTGAGATCATATCCTTCTAAGGACTCTAGGACAAAAGTTCTTTCTGTAAAGGACCATATATTAAATGTTTTAGATTTCCTAGGGCATGTAGTCTCTGTTGCAAGTACTCAACTCTGCTCTTGTAGTACGAAAGAAGCCTTAGACAATATGTAAATAAATGGGTGTGGCTATGTTCCATTAAAACTATATCTAAATACAGGTCAAGCTGGTCCATGGGGATAGGTTGCCAACCTCTGCTCTACTTGCTGTTCTTCCGAATTGCCAGGTTTTTCCAGTTTGGTTGGTGGATGTACAAACTATTCCTAGCTTGCGTGATCTCTGGATTTTTCCTGTTAGCGTTCAGATAGATTTTCCCACCATCTTAGTCTGTCAGATATTGATCCTTATTTAGCTAAAGACTGGAGAGATTCTTCTACAAATCTCCAGAACTCTCTCTCTGTTCTGTAGGCTCAAACTGGTTTGGCCTCCCTGGACTGCTCACTCTATCTCCTCAATTCTGAAAGACTGCCAGGTTTCACTTTGGTCTCCATTGGTCCTTGAGAATTCTGGGGCAGGCAGAGGGCTCATCTTATTTATTTTCCCTCGCTCATGTACTATTCTCTCTCATTGCTCAGTATTCCATGTCTGAAAACCATTATTTCATGTATTTGTTTATTTTCTTAGTTGTTTCACGTGATAGGGTAAATCTGATCTTGGTTGGAAATGAAAGTTCCAATAGGTTTTGAATTTTCACCTACAAGGCAACTAAGGCTCAGAAATATTTAGAAATTTCACCAAGACCATTTGGCTCGTAAGGAGTGGAGACAAAATTGAAAACCAGGGCTTCTAGCTTCCAAGTGAGTGCTTTCTCCATTAAGCTACACCGCTTCCATCAGAGGAAATTAACCACAATCTGTTTTTTAAATACAAAACAATGAACTGTAGCTTTTACTAAAAGAAACCAATAAATAGATTGTGAAGCAAAGATTGTGAGGTTATTTTATGTTTGAAAAATTTCAGAGGGATCTGATGCTTTTTATATTTTCCAGTAGGGTCATTTTATCTCTTATTTTAGCATGTATATTATAGCTCTGCTTATGAAGAATATTTGGGATCGTCTCCAAATAGTGAGAAACCTTGCCCATTTTGATGATCTGATACTGATAAGCTTCCTACTGGAAAGTCCCCAGCTGGCTTAAACTTCAACTCCTGCATTTTCTAGGGATGTGACTTTTTTGCAAATGTACAGGAATTGTCTTTTACAAAGGAGGGGAAAATATTGCTAAACTATATAAAAACATGATGAAACGAGAGATGTGGACAAGTTTATGTATAAACTCTTACAGTTCATTTTTATTACTTTTACTATGCAATCCCGTTTAACATTTTCTGAAATAGTAATACATTTTTGAATGGTAAAACATATGGCATTTGAGTATGCCAAGTGAGAGATATTATTTAGATAGTGAATATTCACAAAAATATGTAGCATTATATTACCAGAATGCTTTCAGTTTAATGAGAAAGGAACACTTACTCCTTTACAATACTAATATATGTATGTATCTATAAACACAGATAATCTGTATATGTCACAAGCAATGTATTTGCAAATAAAACATGTAAGTAATACTATGCCACGTAAAACTCCTCTTTTAAATATCTAGAGGTTGATTTCTTATAGCAACAGAAAAACTAAATTCTAAGTGATGACACATACAGCTTTAAATCTCAATTTTAATTATACATATATACAATATTTTATATTACTTCACTTCTTAACCATTTAAATAGTTTTTAATATTACACTAAAAGGACCTTTGGATCTTTGTTTCTTTTAACATTTATTCATTGGTGTTTACACTTTTACTAGAAATTGCCTACAGTAGTACACAGCCTTGGGTATCTTATTTACACAACAATATGTTCACACATTTTTCTCACTCCTAAAATGAATAAGAAGGCTTCTAAGACTCCTTCCACTAAGATTAAACATGGTAGGTGACTGTACTAGGATTTCCTCATTATAGGATATGCAGCATCCCTTTGAAACACATTGGAACACTGTAAGACAATTACTTCCTCCATTATTTCTTTTTTTTTTAAATAATACAGTTTTGTTTTTCTTATTTTTATTTTTATTTTTTTTATTTATTTATGATAGTCACAGAGAGAGAGAGAGAGAGAGGGGCAGAGACACAGGCAGAGGGAGAAGCAGGCTCCATGCACCGGGAGCCCGACGTGGGATTCGATCCCATGTCTCCAGGATCGCGCCCTGGGCCAAAGGCAGGCGCCAAACCGCTGCGCTACCCAGGGATCCCTTCCTCCATTATTTCTAAGAGGACACTATGTTCAAGGAAATTAAATAATTTGTGTAACACCTAAAAGATGGTAAAGAACTAAGGGTCTGAATTATAGTCTATATTATTTTCCTAAATGACTAATTTTCAAATATTTTTTAAAAGATTTTTATTTATTTATTCCTGAGAGACACAGGAAGAAGCAGAGACATAGGGAGAGGGAGAAGCAGGCTCCCTGCAGGGAGCCCAATGTGGGACTCAATCCCTGGACCAGGATCATGTCTTGAGCCAAAGGCAGACACTCAACTGCTGAGTCACTCAGGCATCCCAATTTTCAAATATATTTATCAAAGATATGTTTTTAAAATGATACACTATAAGGAATCTCAATCTTAAAACATACAAAGTACTATTTAATGGTAAATGTTTATCTTTATAAATTCAAAATGAAAATATTTACTTAAGAGATAATAAATATTGAGGCAATTTTCATATATATAAGAATTTGAAATCAAATGTTATGGACAACATTCAGACTTTCAATGACCTCTGCTCCAATTTATTTCTATACTGTGTTGAAATTGAAATGTTAAGAAATTCCTTATTTATAAAGATAAGTTACTTTATATGGAAATAGTTTTTTATTTTTTAAAAGATTTTATTTATTTATTCGTGAGAGACAGAGAGAGAGAGAGAGAGAGGCAGAGACACAACACAGGCAGAGGGAGAAGTAGGCTCCCTGTGCAGGCTCCATGCAGGGAGCCTGAGGTGGGACTCGATCCGGGGTCCCCAGGATCAGGCCCTGGGCTGAAGACGGCGCTAAACTGCTGAGCCACCAGGGCTGCCTGGAAATAGTTCTTTTTAAACACCATGCCTCATAATCTCAAGATGCCCCTCAATTAAACTGATCCAGACACAAGAAAAATTATTAGAAATTTTTGTTTCTACCATGATTGTTTAGAATATCTAACAACTACTCACATTCTTTATATTAAATATCACAGAATGCTATCAGTACTTCCACATTTATTATATGATATGATGATTTTACATGTATGTTTTCAGTATCTTTTCCTTAGGCCCAAGAACATAGCTGAGATAACAGACCAGAGCCCGTCTCACACTAGTTGAGTCCTAACTGTATATAATTGCATAATTTAATTCTGTTACAGAATTTCAACGTAAAAACATGATTTGGCCCAACTTAACTAATGTGAACCTCAATAAATGCTAATTGTTGGCAATAGTGTCAATATACTCGTATTTTTGTGGAAAATGGTTGTATCATATATGCTTTTATTTGCTAACTGCTAGGAATAGATAAAAGTATATCAAATTAATGTGTATTTTGAGCTTATTGGGTTAGATTTTATTTGATCCTCATAGTCCAAATATTTTCACGATATGTTTGTTATACTTTTGTTTAATCTTTTCTTGAATAAATGTATATTAGATAGTATGTGTCCCTATCCTTATTTTATTTTGTTTTACTCTTGATTTCACTCTACACTCTTTATATCAACATAATTTCTGGTATTTTACATTGTGATTTTCATCTCTCTGTTCAGGACCTCAGACTGAGAGCTTTGCTATCCCTAGTTCCTTCAACTTTTGATATATTTCAATCTTTTTAAATGAAGAGTCAGTGAAGACTTTTCTATAGAAGCACACATTTCCTATTATTCAATGAGAAAAAGCCTTATGACATTGACTTCTCAAACACAGAGAATTAAAATTAATTATAGTATGTTCCTTGAAGAAACGGTCAAAGGGATGGGAAGGTCAGGTTGAAATTATATCCCCTCAAACTGATAAAATGTTTTCATGAACAGGGTCCCTAGTTTATACTTTTTGTCTTTTATGTTTCTCATTATTCTGCCCTTGATTCTTACATTTTTCTTATATTAATTTTCTTATATTAATGTATCAAGAGTATGCCCAGTCACAGAGAGGAAAAGTAGGTCTGTTGTACCAAGGACTTTACGATGATATCGACTTGTATGAAAGTAATTTTAAATTAGGTTTGCCTGACTATGCATACAAAAGAAATTTGGGCCAATGACAAGGACAGTAGAAAACAAGAGGCAACTGTATTTAATGACAGTAAAATACATATCTCTTATTAGTTGTACAGCATTTCAAAATACTCTTTAACTTCTATTAATTAGCAAGCACAGCCAAAAACTGAAATTTTGGAATTCAAAGTTCAAGGACATGAATACTTGAATTCTAGCTCAAGGTAATAAGAGATTTAAAAATGTAAAAATGTTTATTAAAATTAAGTGAGTCTTTTTTAAAATTTATTTATTTTAGAGAGAGGGAGAGCTCCTGCAAATGGGAGGAGGGGCAGAAGGAGAGGGAGAGAATCATAAGCAGACTCCCTGCTGAGCACCAAACCCACGAGGTACTCTATCTTGTGACCCTGAGATCATGACCTGAACTGAAACCAAGAGTAGGACACTCAACCAACTGAGCCATCCAAGCACCTCATAAGTGGTGGTGGTGTTTTTTTTTTTTTTTTTTTTAATTTAATTAACTTTAATTGGTGAACCCACGGGGGAAAAAAGTGTCTTAAGATAGAAATTGATTGTCATTGAAAATAATAGTGTAATATATATATATACAGGTAACAGATATACATATCTGTGTATGGATATATAGATAGATATTTCACATTAAAGTATATTACCAGTAAAGTGTTTTTTATCAGTAAATTTTTATTAAACATGTGTATTAAAACTAAATTAAAGTTCCTTTAGAACTATGATGTCAGTGCAGATTCAGTATATTGGAAATATAAATTGAAATTTTAATAGGCCTTCATATTATAAAATGAAATTCTCATAGTTGGGATGTTTCATTCTATACAATGTTTTCCTTTTTTAATTCTGGCAGACCATCAATGACTTAATGTTAAGAAATTACTAAAAACATTTTTAAAGAAGCCATTGTAATTAGGCTTATATATCAATCTGTAATGGGAACACATTAAAAAGACAAACTTACTGAATTCTAAATTTTAGATATGTGATAGCATGAAAACAGTCCTATGAAACACACAATGATAAATCTCCAGAATAACTCCTAGTATATACATACTTTGTGGACTGTAGAATTAGTATGTACAATTTTAAATAAAACATTATTTCCCTTCTATGTATTCTATTTCTATTTATTCACCTAAAATTACCATCTCTATAACTTTGATCTACTACAAATAAATACTGATTTAAAAAACTCACAAAAGTTAACAAATTTTAAAACATGTATCATTCTAGCAAAAGAAAGTTATATTGTCTAATAATAGATACACATTATTTAACATAAGCTCTCATTTAAAAAATATAGATGTGACTAATTTTAATCTTTTAGATAGATAACTGGAAACACTGTATGTTGCTACATTATTCATCAATAGCAAATATAAAATATTTCATGTTTGACAATGTTTATTACTGCAGAAAAAATGCTAAGCATAATCAAATAATATTACAATTATTATAATTTATGATAATTATTGTACATGAATGCAATAAGATGAATGTACATCTCAAATTATAAAATTAAAAGAATATACAATAATTTATTAATTATAAAACTAAGATATTCCATTAAAAATGTATTTTAAGTCTTGCCAAACTTTTGTTCTTCCCTATTTGTAGCCATTTTGCCTTCATAAAACCCAATTTACTTACCTTGGATGGTGATTCTAAAGGATATAGGCTCCAAAGTTTTGCAAGATACTGCTAGGAATTTGTGTTATCTATATCAGCACACACTTACTCCCTCTGTTATTTCTTCCTTTACATATATGATAAATACAATGCTTTCATAATGTGACATATTAAGAAATGTAAAATATAATATATTCTAATATAACATTAGAATAAAAATTTACATAGGTGGAAACAATAAATTTAAAGTGGAAACAATAAAGAGTTTCAGAATAAATGTTCAAGTTGTTAGCTTGGTCACAAATGGTAAACAAAAAATATCCTACCTGATGAATCGAAGTTCACCTCATTGCCAGGACTTGGACCTATATCAATGGACACAATTGGTAAGAGCTTCCGAAAGTCCCATAGTTTTGTTACTCCACAAGCATCACAGGATGCTATCATGTGACCCTTTAAAGTATTAAAAAGAGAAATTATATACATATATACATATATTACATATATATAAATATATATAGTAACTTAGTCAACAAGGATGAGTTGTGTTACAATTTGATTAAGTCCATAAGAATGCACTCTTCTTTTTTTTTTTTTTTTAGAATGCACTCTTCTAAATGAAAAAGAGTTCATTATATTTTTGTCTTGGACATAAAATTGTTATAAAGTGATAATTTAAAAAAAATAAATAAAGTGATAATTTACATATATATAAATTCCTATAGTAAATTTTGGAAGATGACTTTTTTAGGAAATCATTTTGATTATTCTAATTATATAAAAATATGTAATAAAATAAAGATATACATATCCATGTAATTCTTCTAATATATATGTATATATATCATGTTCATAATATATGTGATCTACACGTAAAATTACCTTTACACATGAAACCATTGCACTAAAAGTGCACCTCACTCTATATGCTTGTAGTTTGTTAGCACTGATTAGTTATAGTTCAGATGTAATAAAAATAAAGCAGAAGTAGGAGAACAAATAGAAACAAGGAAAGAAAAGTTTTTACAATGGTAGGACAAGAATTGGGTCCAGGTGAAACTGATGGCAAGAAAGCTGTACATATTGTGATCTGTGAGACAGCATTATTAGAAACATTTGGGGATATTTTGATAATATGCGATGAGATAAGGAAGAAGATAACTGGAGAAAGGGCATGGAAAATAAAAGGGATTGTGGATGGATTCAAGTGTAATGGGAACAAGTGTGGCTATTTTCCCAGCATTGAAGTACCAGCTCGGGTACATGAGTTTGAAGCTCAAGGCCTGTCTACAGCCTTCTTGCTGGTTTCTCAGGAAATGCTTATCGAGCATCCACTTCATGTCAGAGAGTGGAATAAATGATGATGAGTAAGTGATGAGTAAGAAGGGTCTCTGATGTCTAGCTGCTCACAATCTTTACTGTCTTATCATAATATCTTTTAATTTTGGTGTCCACTTATCAACTGAAAATGAATATTGGCCATATCAGGCTCATACATAATATTTATGATGTGATTATATTTTATACCGTTTCCAATTCGATAGTTTCCCTTTCAGCTCCAACTTAATTATTTTTAATGTCAAGTCAAAAATCGTCCTCTCGCTTTTTTCTGAAATATTCTAAAATGTTAAAGATAATAATTTGATTATTGTACAATTATCTTTATCATTTTGAACCAGTTCATATGATTTTTTTCTCATTTACTTCTTAATTTCTATTCTTTCTGGAAAAAATGTGCATTTTGTATTACAGTCCAAGGGGACTCTGTTTTTCCCTAAACAAGCCAGTAATGCAACAAATGCTATCAGTTTTAAAATTCTATAACTGTTGTCCCTGGCAAAGCAATACAACCTTGTCCCCAGTCTAATAAATGGGATGTTTAATCTTTTTTATGACTTAAAAGGAACATGGAGAACTTGGAATGTTTTCAAATATGTAAACATGTATTGTAAGAATTGTGAAGAATCAGTGAATTTAGTTTTCAGAAAAGACCAATTCTCAGTATTAGCAGGGAATATTAATGCTAGAAATTAGAAAAAAATCCTTTCCAGATACAAGGGTTTTCAAATATCCTTCAGAGGTGACAGAATGAAATCTTTTTTTTTCAACTTTGAGAACAGAATAGATAAGTTATAATGGTAACTTAATTTAGAGGCACTTCTCACTTACTAAAGGCAGGTTACAGAAATCTTAAAGTGTAGTTTATATCACTAAATATTAAATAGTGAGGAAATACACTAAGAAATAGTCCCATTTTTGAAGATGAAAATGAATGTTTAAATAGTTTTTAATATTTTTACATTTAGCCTCCACTGCTGCCAAAAAAGATGAATATATAACAGTTTGATAATATTAAAATAATGAGTCAATGCTTATTAAATGCTTTTAATGAATCAAGTACTATACTAAATGATTTATTAATATATAGTGCATACTTTATGAACAATTTTGAGTAACATCACTTAGGCAAATTTCTACATTCCCCAAGGTACTTAGAAGTCAGGACAAAATATACGTTACAACAAAACAAATAGAATGACTTAATAAGTGGTAGAAATAAGTTCAGTTTGATAACTGAGAGATTCTTGATACTGAAAGAATAGCTTTGCTATGTTCCATCAGCCAGTGAGGCAGGTGCAGTGCCTATCACAATGCCAGGAGCATTGTAGAACTCAAAAAAAAAAAAACAAAAAAAAAACTTGTTAGGTCAATAGATAATGAATGCCTCACTGGGGCTTACCTAGAAGTTTCATTTTAATACAAGTTCGTCCATGGCATTCTTAAGATAAACATTAGTTCTAAATCTCATGCTTCTGAATCACTTAGATTAAAGGAAGAGAAAAGCTGCAGAGAATTAGAGCCAAAAAACTTGGAATTATCTTGACAACCTTATATCCCTCCTCTTCCCATCTCAGAAAAACTGGAGGCCCATCTGCCAATCTCCTTCCATGACATAGAACGTACTAAAACACTGTCAATCCAAACTGCAGAGTGTGAGCTCTGAATGATCTCAAGATGGAGAAATGTGGAAAAAGGATTACCTAACAACCTAAAGGAAAAAGCAGACATTTTATCTACAACTTCGGTAAAAAAAAGCAAAGGCCTGGTATAGTTAGGCATTTAAACAGAGAAAGATCATTTTTCATGAAGAAGATATTTTTTTATCGAGACGTGGAACTGTATGACAATCTTAAAGAAAGTAGACTCAAGAATTTTAGGAACCTCCTTAAAATAGAATTCTGATTGTCATTCGTACCAGTACAACTCGTATTGAGGAAGAGAAGATACTAAAGGCAGTTGCATAGAATTCTCAAAAAAGTTCAGATTTAGATATATGTGGCTGTTTCTGTGATACTGAATTCCTAGGAACTGGCAGTCTTCCTGCAACATGTTTGGCATGTGATCTTGAATAGACCACTGAATGAATGAATATATTAAAGGATCCCCCCATATAGAAATGTGAAATGAGCTAAAACTCAGAAGAAAAATGTTTTTGCAATTGCAGATTCAAACAGTGACATAAAGCAAGTAGAATTTAGCAAAGCGGATGAAGCATGTGGTCGAGGTGAGAGGGAAGAGTCACAACCCCTGACTGCCCCAGTGAAAGCCTTTCTACCTCCACTTTGAAGATCTTATAGTGAGAGAAGCCAGATAGACATAAAGTTAATTATAAGTTAGAGCACAGCAACACAAAATCAAGCTAGCTTCATCTAGGCTGCTGGAAACATATCGGAGAACATTTAGCATAGGTTCACAAGTGTTCATACTTTTGAAACTTTTCATACATCTCAAATTCATTATGAAATTAGAAAAGAATAGGATAAAAACTAAAGTAGCACTATTTATAAATAAATAAAATGTAAACAAGTGAGATCTGTAATAATCTAATATAGAAGACATAAACCCTTGTGCTACTGTGGATCCAGAAAACTGCCAGAGGCATTGTTTAAGCAAACTTGACACCACCAGCTGCAAGACAAGCAGACTGAACTGCTTTCCCTCTGCAGAGATGTTCCCAGCATATTTAAATATTATAAAACAAAGAGAGAAAAGGAGAAAACTGGGATCCTAATGAGGTTAAAATATATAATTAATTATAAATAATGTATAATTAAAAACTACTTTCAAAAACCAATAGTATTCCTTAATATTAAGATATTTTATGGCTTCATATAATTTTTGAAAACAAATTTTAGAAGTTCGGACATATACATCAGTTTGGGGTTAAGAGGCTATTTTTCAGGTAGGGTAAGAAATGTCGTATAGTACTAAGATATTCTATGTGGAAGTCTGATCTTTATATCACATGTCAAGAAGAAATATAGAGGATCTTAATTTATTATGGAAAACACAGGTCTAATTTGATTGTACTCTAAACCTTCACCCTGATGAATTAGCTAAGTAGTTTCTTGGTTCAACTCACTATGTCATATATATATATATATATATATATATATATATATATATATATACACACACACACACACACACACACACACACACACACATATACACTTTTATACCTTTATCTTTCTTTTTCTTTGGAAAAGTCAATTTACAGAACAACAACAACATGTAAAAAAGCAAAATATGTTTAGGTCCATAACATTACTTCTTTTCTGCAAAGGTTCTTCAAGGTGGAATAATATGATAAAATAATGTTTTTGTCTCAAAGAATTACATGGTATAATAAAAGTCAAATGAATGATTATATATCAACTATGCACATATGAGAATGTTGTAAATTCTGTAAATGAGGGTACTTTGCCATAGGAGTACATTCCCATGACCTTGAATAGCACATAGTAAATGTTCAATAAATAATTGAAATATGTAAGAATATTTACTCTGGATGCATTATTATCAAGCCATAAAAATAATAACTATAGAAACAATGTAAAACATGGAAAAGTTTATGATATATTGTGGTTACACTGATTGAAAATATATAATACTTACGTCCAATGATTAAATGAAGATATACATTTATAAAAACTGCCCTGTATTTTTTTTTAAGACTTTATTTTTTTTAAGGACAAGTTCAGGCTCATACTGAAATTGAGGAAAGGACACATAGGTTTTTTCATTTACGTCCTCCTCACTCACACACACAAGACTCTCCAATTTACAATTTCTACTACCAGAAGAGTACATTTGTTACAGTTGATGAACCTACACTGACACATCATAATCACCCAGGATGCCATATAGTGGGAACTATGCAGTATGTGTGGTCTTTTCAAGTTGGCTTCTTTCACTTGGTAACATGTATTAAATTTCTTCCATGTCTTCTTAGGATTTGATAGCTTATTTTTTTATAGCTAAATAATATTTCATTGTCTGGATGTACCAGAGTTTATCCATTCACCTACTGAAGGGCATTTTGGCTGCTTTGAGGTTTGATAATTATGAATAAAGCTGCTATATACATTGTGTTAAGGTTTCTGTGTAGAAATAAGTTTCAAATACCAAGAGTAAATACCAAGGAAGATGATTGCTAGATGGTATGGTAATATGTTTAATTTGTAATAAACTATCAAAATATTTTCCAAAGTGGCTGTGCCATTTGGCATTCCTACTAGCATAGAATGAGAGTTCATGTTGCTCCGTGTCCTCACCAGCATTTGGTTTTGTCAGTGTTCCAGATTTTGGCCACTCTAATTGATACATAGTGATCTCTCATTTTAATTTGCTTTTCCCTCATTTCCCTTGTGAAATATGATTGGAGTATCCCAACATGTACACATTTGCCATCTGTATATCTTCTTTTGTGAGAGATCTGTTGAGGTCTCTAGCCCATTTTTTAATTGGGTTGCTTATTTTCTTATTGCTGAGTTTTAAGAATTTCTTTTTATGTTCTGGATAATAGTCCTTTATTAGATGTTTTTTGCAAATATTTTCTGCCAGTATGTGGTTTGTCTTCTCATTTTCTTGACATTGTCTTTCACAGATCAAAAGTTTTTAATTTTAATGAAATCTAGCTTATCAATTAATTCTTTCATGGATCATGCTTTTAGAGTTGTATCTATAAAGGCATTGCCATACCCTAGGTCATCTCGGTTTTGTCCTATGTTATCATTATAGGGGCTTTATAGCTTCTCATTTAAATCTGTGATCCATTTGAATTAATTTTTGTGAAAAGTGTAAAATCTGTGTCTAGGTTCTTTTTTTTTAATTTATTTATTTTTTTTTTTTTGCATGGATATCCAGTTGTTCAGCATTATTTGTTGAGAAGTCTGCTTTTGTTCCATTGCTTTGTCTTTCTATGTCAAAGATTAGTTAACTGTATTTATGGGGGTCTATGTTTGGGATGCCTATTCTGTTCTACTGATTTGACTATTTTTTCACCAATACTATGATATCTTGATTACTGTAGCTTAAGAGTAAGTCTTAAGTCAGCTGTGTCTGTCTTCTAACACCGTAGTTCTCTGTCAATATTGTGTTGGCTATTCTGAGACTTCTGTATCTCCATATAAACTTTAGGATCCAAGTATTGATATACTTAAGTAATTTGCTAGGATATTGATTGGGATTGCATTCAATCTATAGATAAAGTTGTAAAGAAGTGGATCTTACAATATTGAGTCTTAGTATCTGTGAACATGGAACATCTCTCCATTAATTTAGCTCTTCTTTTAAATCACCCTTGGCCATGGTGTAGTTTTCTTTTTACACACTGTTATATTTGATTTGTATTATTTTGTTGAGGACTTTTGTACCTATGTTCATGAAAGACATTAGTCTGTAGTCTTCTTGTAATATCCTAGTCTGGTTTTGGTATTTAGGTAATGCTGACTTCATAGATTGAGTCAGGAACTATTCCCTCAGTTTCTATTCTCTGAAAGAAATAGTAGAAAATTGATATTATTTGTTCTATGAGAAACAGATTCTTTTTTCTTTCTTCTCCTTATTATATTCCCCAATAATTATATATTTCATCTTTTATAGTCGTACCACAGTCCTTGCAGTTAAAAGGGGAAGAATCAAGACTTGCACTTGTTTGGCTCTAGAATTTGTGTTAACCACAGAGCTATTCCAAGACAGAGTGAAACTGAAAAAAAAATTTTTTTTAAGTATAATATTTCAAAGAATCATATAAATAATAAGGATAATCCTCAATACAGAAAAAATAAAACAGAAACACAAAATAGAGACTAGGGATGAAACCATAGGCCTCTGGGCTCTTAGTTCAGAAGCAAGTCCTAGTTATTCAGCTTCTGTAAGGTAGGAACTAAGAATGTTTTGTGTCAGATGGAATTAAAAGCCACCTTTTTGCTAAAACCATGAGTAATGAAATTTTTACTGACAATATGAAGCTGACAAAAGTTGCTGGCTAATGCTATTTGAAACTACAATTTATACAAAGCTATATAATTAAGTCATCTGTAGTTTTTACAGTCTTACAACCTAGATCTGAACCAAGTAACAAACCCTAGTGATTGGATGTGTGTTTTCCAATACTAGAAGGCAGGATTCTTGACTTGTAAATGTAAGACTTATCCTAGGGCTACTGGCCTGGGATACCTGGGACAAAGGAAATAGCCACACTACTAAAAGCTATGGAGGAGTAAGCACAAGTAGAAAGTACGACAGACAAAGGAAGGGAAAAGAGCGAACCATTCCTCTTACCTAACTAAAAAGAAGCTACAGATTTTTTTCCCATAGCATATAAAGAAATTTAAAGCTAATAAAGATAGCCAATAATTGAAAGATAAAGTAATTTGGGTGCATTGAAATTACAGAAAAACTGAAAAAGATTTTTAAGTAAGTATAAGTGTCTCAAAGATTTTAATGAAGAGCTAATACTCGTTAAAGAAAAATAAATGAAACAAAAAATAGTCTAAATGACTTAAGAAAGACCAAGAGAATTGAAACATTAGTCATTAAAGAAAAAAAAAACTTAATAGAATATATTTAGATAGAGTTGAAAAGATAGTGAATTGGAAGAATATACTGGGAACTTCTGCTAGATTGCAGATGTAAAGATAAAAAAAGACAAAGGCATGAAGATCATTATAGAGACATGGCAAGTATGGAGAAGGTATTCTATGTCTAACAAGTATTAGAAGAGAATGTACAGACAAGCAAAAGAGTAGTATTTGAAGGCATAATAGTAGACTGAAACTTATCCAGAATTTTTTTTCTTTTTTTAATTTATGATAGTCATACACAGAGAGAGAGAGAGGCAGAGACACAGGCAGAGGGAGAAGCAGGCTCCATGCACCGGGAGCCCGATCCCCGGTCTCCAGGATCGCGCCCTGGGCCAAAGGCAGGCGCCAAACCGCTGCACCACCCAGGGATCCTTTATCCAGAATTTTAAAAAAATATGTATTCAGAATAACTGCACTCAACTATTGAGCATAATGCATAAAAATAAAATCACACCTAGATGAAAAATGTGGGCCATTATGGATGAGGACAAAATTATCTACAGGAGAAAAATTATAGATTATCTATAAAAGAAAGACACTAGATTGATGACAAAAACTAGATGTTAAGAACCAGTGGAATATGCCCATATCATATGGGAAAATAAAACTTACCCTAAATTTGTTTACTTAGCTAGTAGGGCTCTGGACTAAAGTATCTTCAGACATTCAGACCAAAATAGTTTAAATCTAAATATGGGAAAATAATTTCTAATTGTATTTTATCATAAATATTAATAACTGTATCATCAGATATATAATGGTGAGCATAGATACTGGAAAGTCAAAGTATTTTAATCAAGGTTAGTTGGTTGTCAATATAAAAGAGAAAATGCCCAGACCAAATCCTAGCTCTAACCCTAGTCCAACCTTAACTTTAGTCTTAATTTAAGAAACAAGACAAGCAAACAAATAAAAAAACAAAACAGGAAATAAGTTTGAAAAAAGTAAGGAAAAAATTTCCACTTACTGTGGAAAACACAGTAAGTTCTAATAGCAATAATTACCAATTTTATAAATAATCACATACACATGTAGAAATTGAAAATAAGAGATAATTACAATTGTTTAAAAAATAACAAAAACTCCAACTATGTGCAACTTATAAGAGAAACATTAAAAACAACAATAACAAAAATAAACAAAATATTCAGAAAGTAAAAATAAAGAATTAAATCATTAAATATCAATTAACAGGAAGCTGGTACAAGAGTATCAATATAAAAAAACAGATTTAAGTGAATGAAAAGAATTACTATATCTAATTGCTAGAAAATAAAAGGAACACTATTAACAAGATGTGATAATCATAAATTTTTATGTAACTAAAACAAAGTCTGAAAATATAAAACAAAAGTTAGCCTAATTATAAAGATAAATTATAATTCATCCAAGTGAGGAGAGATTTTATTTTTTTTTAATTTTTAATTTTTTAAAAAGATTTTATTTATTTATTCATGAGAGACACAGAGAGAGAAAGGCAGAGACATGGGCAGAGGGAGAAGCAGGCTCCATGCAGGGAGCCCAATGTGGGACTCGATCCCAGGACTCCAGGATCATGCCCTGAGCTAAAGGCAGATGTTTAACCACTTAGCCACCCAGGCATCCCGAGGGGATATTTTAATACGTGTCTACCAGACATTGCCAGATACAAAAATAAATAAATAAATAAATATTCAACTAAAAAACAAAAATCTAAAATAGAAAACAATATTTATCATATACATAATATATAATATCAAGTATATGTGAAATATTTACAAAAATTAGCAAGATGACAAGTCACAAAATAAAGCTCAAGAAATGCCAAAGAAGAGATGTTATAAAGGTCTCATTTTCTTGCATTGATGCAATTAGAAACTAAAAATTACACTAAAATTGAAAAAAAAGTTTGAAAGCTAAATAAAATCACACATAACTTACAAGTTTAGAACTAATTCAAATAAAGGAATTCATATTACATTTGTTGAATAAAGCTAGAGCTATCATTAATAGAAATTCATACTTTTACATGATTTTTAAAAATATTTAAAATAAACAATTGAAACTGAATGTTCTTTTCTACAGAAGAAATTTTATTATTTTTTTAAAATTTTTAAAAGATTTTATTTATTTATTTGAGAGAGCACAGAGAGCAAATGGAGAGAGCAGAGGGAGAGACAGAGCAGGCTCACTGCTGAGTGGGAAGCCTAACATGGGGCTCGGTCCCAGGATCCTGGAATTATGATCAGAGCCAAAGGCAGATGCTTAACTGCTGAGACCCCCCTTACAGGAACCCTCCTTACAGAAGAAATTTTAAAAAGTAGAAATAAATTATTAAAATATGATAGAAATTTATAGAAAAAATAACAAAATTAAACAAAACTGTTAAAATAGTAAACAAGAGAAGAACAACCAAATCTAAAGCTGGTCTTTATAAAGAACATGTAGACAGACAAATTGAAAGATCTGTCAAAAACAGACAAAAAGAAATAGTGACAAAGTAAAAATAACTCATAATTAAGCAACATTATGAAATGAAAGGGAGACAAAACACGGTAAAGATTAAAGAAACCACATCAAAATGCTATGAAGAACTTGATATTAATTGTGAATTCTTCAGTGAAGTTCTCTTCTGGAACAATATAAATTTAAAAACCAGCTAAATATATAAATTTTGAAAAAAATTGCCATAAATTCCACAAAAAACAATAAAAAATTAAGAGAAAAAACAAACAAACACTAAACCAGTGGGAAAATGCTCTTCAAGAGACCAGTAGACAAAGGAAAAAATTAACAAACACCTGAAAATCTTTTCACCAACCCTAGTAATATAGTTCAGCTCAGTGATTATGGATGGAATACATCCAGCTAGTCTCACTAGCCTGGCCAAGATCATCACTCTAGTGACCGTGCGTTACTAATCTTTGAAGAACTAAGTCATCCCCTCATGGAAACCCATCTTTATGGATAGGGTAACTGCTTAAGGGGAAGGTGTCTGGCTCAAGTAGGAACAATAAGAATATTTCCTCATATTTTTCCTCATATTTTTCAAACTAATGTTGAGAGAAGTTAGTTCTTTCCTCTCCAATTAAAAGATGTCAAAAATGCGTAATATATATTATAAAATCTTAGTTCTAATGTCTAGGTCCAGCATCATGCATCAACAAATTGGTAGGATTACGAGCATTCAGGAAGTCTGGTGGCATTTGGATATTGGTGTTAGCTAAAACTAAATGTCAGATGCCACCTCACCTGTCTGAAATTCAGTTTTATGAGGCAATGAACATCCTAATTTTGCTTAGGTTAATTTGAGTCAGAGTTTTCCTTTCTTTCTTTTTTTTTTTTTTAAGATTGATTAATTAATTAATTAGAGAGGAAGAGAGGGAGGGGCAAGGAGAGGGAGAAGTCTCCACACAGAGAGCTTGGACCTCACAAAGGGCTCAATCTGACGATCCTGAGATCACAACCAGAGCCCAAATCAAGTCAGACTCTTAACCAACTGAGCCACCAGGCACCCCAAGTTTGGGTTTTTCACTTGAAATTGTCTTTTTTTCCCTATCAAATTAGAATAGATTTTTTAAATGATGATAATGATAAGGGGTCAGAAAAACAAATAGACTTGCTTTCCTGGTGGGAGTACAAACTGATAGTGAAAATTAATAGTTTTTATTGTCATGAAATATATTTAATACTATTTATAATAGTATCTGATTATGTGCAGTAATCTCATTTTACAGATGAGAAAAAATAGGATTTAAGACCCCAGGTAAATTTCCTAAAATTATGTAGGTAAAATAATTTGGAGTGAGGATTAAAGTATAGGTATGGTTGACTTTAGAGTCTGAGATTTGAACCCATATGCTACATTCTATTTCTTGAAACTAATATAGCATAATATATCACAAATGTTTTAATATATTGGGCCACCTGAAGTCCCAGGATCAAGTCCCACATTGGGCTCCCTGCATGAAGCTGCTTCTCCCTCTGCCTATGTCTCTGCCTCTCTCTCTCTCTCTCTCTCTCTCTCTGTGTGTGTCTCTCATGAATAAATAAAATCCTTTAAAAAAGTATTTAAATATATTGAATATATTCCCCCCATCTGGATGAATTTAAATAAGTCAATAAATCAGATCAATCTTTGACATAAATATGTTCTTCACATTATCATTTATAAGATGGGGCAGTGGGGTACCTTGGTGGCTCAGTCAGTCAATACTCTGCCTTCAGCTCAGGTCATATCTATCCCAGGGTCCTGGGATCCAGCCCTACATTAGGAATCCCTGCTCAGCAGGGAGTCTACTTTCTCCCTCTTCCTCTCTAATCTCAAATAAATAATAAATAAGTAAACCTTTGCAAGATAGAAAAAAAAAAAAAGATGGGGCAGTAAAAATGTAAGAAGTCAATTCTCATAAATAGATCAATAGACACACATGTATGTATGAATATACATAAAACTATACCCTACAATTATATAACTAAACTATTATTTTGAGAATTACAATGGTATTTCCAAAGGTGTTTAATACGGGGGAAACATACATACGTAGTTCAATGAAAGATGCTGCAAACAAAATTGTTTACATTGTCTGATGCACACACACAAAGCATATGTTAAAAATAAAATTGGTAGGAACTAAATCAGAACTGATTATCTTTAGGATGAATCATTTTTATTTTATTTGTTCCTTTTCACATTTTCAAAATTCAAATTCCAGGGAATTAGCATATATTAATTGTTATAATCAGAAAAATATTTTTAAATGAATAAATAATGAAATCAAAACATCATACACAATACCTGTCAAGTGATCTAATTTTCATTTCCTAAAATTCTACTATGTAAAATGGGCAAGAAGGAGGGGTCATCAAGCAAATGGCAGAAACATTAAGCCCTAGAAACATCAGCTGCTTTCAATATGTGAAGGTAATGACCTGCAACTTGGTATTAAGGTATAACTATAATAAAATGTTTAGGCTCATTAGGAGGAAAATTAGTATTTCAAACATTTTTAGTACTAATACATTAGTGTGTCTCTGAGGACAGGCCGTGCAGCATTAAGCATTAGCTCATTACACCATTTCTTCAGTACCCTAATGGCACAAATAAGACCAAAAAAATGTGGAATTAGAATGGAAAGTGAATGTAAAATTTGGGAATGTTCAAGGGGGGAATGTAAAACATTGGAAAGATGTAGATAAGATAGCTTTTGTCTCTATATGCTTCTTCCTTATGCCATGGTCAATCTTTTGGGTCTTGGTATATTATGTCACCAACCATGTCCTATGGATTTGGGAGTTGGACATCTCAAAAATAATTATGTAGCATCCAGAGTACACAATGCCATATACTACATAATCATCATAACTTCTTCAAAGTGATTTATATTTATTTTATTTTACTTTTCTTCTCTGTGGTTAGTTTATACTATCCTATGATTCAGATGAGAAAACCAAGATTTACAATGTTATACAACTTGTCCAAAGTCATTTTGTTAGTTAAACAGTTAAACATACACTCAGGATTCAAATCCGACCAATCTGACTCGAGCATCCAAGCTCATGAGGTCTTAACAAGAAGAACATTTTGCACACTTTGACTTAGATGCTTCAGGGACTGGAATCCCATAAAGTACCACCAAAGTGCTGAAAGTGCATTTTCTGTTACTGAGGTAGAACACTCTGAAAGAGCTAATAGTACTTTAACAGAGCATCAACAAATAAGTAGTAGCAAAGAACAAATTGAGCAAGTAGGTGTTTAAATGTAGAAGGCAGAAGAATAATTAGGAATAGATGAAGGCAATTAATGTATATAAAGAAACACATAATTATCAAACTGTACTATGTCTCTGGCTTACGGCCAGCAACAAGAGATACAATGGATATAAGCTCTAAAGGAGCTTATCTTTATTTGTTGGAGAGAGAGAAATAATCCAGCAATTTTAACACAAAGTTAAATGTTGGAAGTAGGTAAAGAGTTGTTTAGAGTACAAATTGAACACCTAACAAGCCTATGGCACCAGAGTTTTCTTATAGGAATAAAGTCTTAAGATAGGTGCATCAAGTGAATGCAGCTTTCTAGAAATGATAACATTTTATTTTATTATTTTATTTTTTCGAGGTTTATTTATTTATTTGACACACACGAGAGCGTGTGTAGGGGGATGTGTAGAGGGACGAGGGAGAGAGGGTCTTTCTTTTTTAAGATTTTATTTATTTATTCATGAGAGACACACAGAGAGAGGCAGAGACACAGGCAGAGGGAGAAGCAGGCTCCTTGCAGGGAGCACAAAGCGGAACTTGATCCCAGGACCCCAGGATCACGTCCTGAGCTGAAGGCAGATGCTCATCCACTGAGCCACCCAGGCGTCCCAGGAGAGAGGGTCTTAAGCAGATTCTGCACTGAGCACAGAGCCTGAGGCAGGGCTCGATCTCTCAATCCTGAGATCACAACCCTGAGACCGCCATTTGAGCCGAAACCAAGTCTGATGCTCAACCAACTGTGCCATCCAGGCACTCTGTGAAATGATAGCATTTTAAATAGATTAAGATTATGAAGAGATATTATTAGTGAAGAGTAGGTGGGAGGGAATCATTATTATTGAAAACGGTATAATGTCAGAGCACAAAAGCAGAAATGAACATATTTCACTATGGGGGATATGATGAATTTATGATGAGGTTAACAATGTGTAAAAATTCTGAAGAGCTTTTGGATCTCACACTGAGATATATGAATTTTGTATATGATGTAAAAAAGTTATATATTTTGAGCATAAATATTGATATGTTGAAAAGAACATTTGAAGGCCTGTAGTCTCAGTGAGTTAAGCAGGTACTCTCAAGTGCTAAGTTGCATTCCTGACACCCTGAAAAGCAAATGAACATACCTTCCTGTGGTTTTCTAGTATGTGCCTTAAGTCTAAGCAAGAGTTTGACTGAATCCATATAAACTTTCCTGGACCAGTAGGAAACCTACCACTTCCTCAGAGAAGTATTGATTGAGCCTACTAGCTATTAGGCATTGATTTAAGTGGTGGATATACAGGAGCGAACAAAACAGAAGTTCTGGCCTCATGGAACTTTTGTACTTCTGGGGGAGCATCATATAATAAATTAGATAAATCAGTGAAATATGTGGCATACTAAATGTTAATAACATTTATGGAGAATAAAAAAAATGTAGGGGCACCTGGATGGCTCAGTCAATTAAGCATCTGACATTTGATTTCAGCTCAGATCTTAATTGCAAGGTTGTGAGATTAAGCCCCACGCCAGGCTCTGTACTCAGTAAACTTACTGGTCCAGGCAAGTTTATATGGATTCATAACAGTGCTTGGCAATTTTCCCCATCTGTCCCCTCGCATTCTCTCATGTAAATGAATAAATATTTTCCTTAAAAAAATGTAGACAAGGAATGTTTGCCAGAGTGTTGAAATGTAGATAGCCTGATCAGGGAGGGTCTCACTGGGAAAATGGCCTTTGAATTAAGAGCCAAAGGATTTGTGAGAACAAGCTGTTATGTGGAAGAAGAATGATCCAGGAAAAGGGAATAGTGATCTAAGGCCGCCAGGCATAACTACTGAAAAAATAAGGGGCCGAGGGACAACAGAGAGAGGGTCTTTTTTTTTTTTTAGGTAGGTAGCTGGACCTCAAAATCCTTGATTCTACATGAAATCAGAGAAAAAAACCACAAAGCAAAACTCATGCGGTCTTAATTAAATGTAGTGAATAGGGCTAAATTTGGAGATCAGCTGGAAGTGATGACAGTTGCCATTGAGTCTAGAATGCTGGAGGCAGAAAGAAAATTTTCCATGATTTCAACTATTATCTAGATGTTTCTAACTCCAAAATTTACATGTTCGTTTGATACCTCTCTTTTGAACTCCAGATGTTATTTCCAACTACTCACAGAATATCTCCATTTTGGGGATCCCTGGGTGGCTCAGTAGCTTAGTGCCTGCCTTTGGCCCAGGGTGTGATCCTGGAGACCTGGGATCAAGTCCCATGTCGGGCTCCCTGCATGGAGCCTGCTTCTCCCCCTGCCTGTGTCTCTGCCTCTCTCTCCCTCTCTCTGTGTATCTCATGAATAAAGAAAAAAATCTTAAAAAAAAAAAAAAGAATATCTCCATTTGGATGCTCCACAGGTACCACAAGCCAGCATGCTCAAAGCCAAAATCATCAACCTGTTCCTTCAGCTGTATTTTCCATTTCAGTAAAAGGCTCCACACTCCATGCAGTCACCAGAGTGTAACAACCTCACCAGAGCTTGTCGTCCAGTCATCCAGTCTCCATCTCTCTCCTCGCCAATCCTGTTTAGTTGAAGGAGGCCTCCACTTTACACAAATCCCCTGCATCAGGTCCTCCTCATCTCATACATGAACACATGTAGTAAACACCCTGGCCTTCAACCTGACATCTTTGTAGGCCATTTTCATAACAGTAGTTGTCAAATGAAGGTATTTTTACCTTTCAGAGGACATTTGGTAATTTCTAGAAACATCTTTGTCATTACTGGGGTACTTGCCATTGGCATTCAGTTGGTGGAAGCCAGGGATGCTGATAAACATCTCACAATTCGCAGGACAGCCCCATCCCCATCTCTAACATGAAATTATCTGGTCCATCATACCAATAATTCTATAGTTGACCAACAAATGGCAGAGTAGTATTTTCTCAAATGCAAAGTTCAGCCCCTCTTTGACCTGCCTCTTTTTTGCTGATCATTTCTCCCAACTTCCCTATGTTTATTCTGCTTTGTACTCTATTATATACAGGCCTTCATGCTTTTCTTCTTGCTTTTTCCATTGACAATTTCTTTGGTAAATATTAAATATATTAAAACTTGTTCAAAGTCAACTTCTATAAATTTCTAAGGAATGTAAAGTTTTTCTTGCTCCCAAAGTACCATGTCATAAAACCTACACCACAAATTGAAATATCTGTATATGTGCTTATCTTCCTTCTGGACCAATATATCCAATACATGTGGCTAGTGAATACTTCAAATATAACTACTGAAACTGAGAAGTTGAATTTTTAATTTAAAAAAAAAATTTAACTAGTTAAAATTTCCTGATGTGGTTAGTCACTATCATATTGAGCATTTTTAATTTATTATTTTTTAAATACTTATTAACTTGAGAAAGAGAGAATGAGAGAGCAAGAGAGAGGGGGAAGGGAAGGGCAGAGGAAGAGAGAGAGAGAAACTCAGGCAGACTCTTCACTGAACACAGAGCCTGACACAGGGCTGATCCCACAATTCTGAGATCACAACCTGAGCCGAAACCAAAAGTTGGACACTTATTAACTGCACCACGTAGATGCCCATATTGGACATTTTAGAAAAAAGAATGTTTCCGCCATTATAGAAATTCTATTAGACAGTACCCCTCCAAACCATGTGTACTCAGTTTGGGGCTTACATTACACATTTAGTACATATTTAAATAAATGAAATATCAGAAAGGGAGACAGAACGTAAAGACTGCTAACTGGGAAATGAACTAGGGGTGGTAGAAGGGGAGGAGGGCGGGGGGTGGGAGTGAATGGGTGACGGGCACTGGGGGTTATTCTGTATGTTGGTAAATTGAACACCAATAAAAAATAAATGAAAAAATAAATAAATTATTATTTCTATAGCTCAATTGTCAGAACAAAGTTTTTCCTAATGTTTGAGATTGAACTCAAAAATTATACCAGATAATACCATTGATATTTAGCTAGCCATCTTTGGTACTTATAATTTTTGCCTTACATTGATAAAGTTCTCTACTTTTTGTATAGATTTTGTTTTCTTTTTTAAATTATATTCTAGTTCATCAAGAAAAAGGGTCAAATATTTTGTCTGAACCTCCCACAAAACCTAGCATAATGCTTTTCATTTTGCAAATGCTAAACAAATTGAAAACACGGTTTTGATAGAGTTGAGAATAGACCAGCCTAATTTCCTGTCTGCCAAATATGGTGTAAACTGGTGAATTTCTGAAGGTAAAGGGAGAAAGAAGGTTTAATAAATCACTGAGAGTCTTTCTACTCTAAAGATAATTTGTGAAACTAACATTTAAGTTAAGGAGAAATGGAAATTCCTAACATGGCATATGAAATTAATGCATTCTGCCTCTGGCAATGAGCCTCTTCTAAAAGCCCTAAAGATAAATTTTCTGACTCTTCTGTGAGTTTACTTCATTTTCAGTGTCATTATTGGCATTATTTCAGGTATTCATGTATGAAATCTTTGTCTTGAAGGCCCTTAGTGTTTTCCTCTGATATGGCTTGTCTTATTGTAAGAGTTTTCCATGATATATTTACATAGTTACATACTGTAATGTCAAAATAGGACATAGGACTATTGGAATATGAAGGAATAGAATGAAATAAGAAGAAAACCCCCAAATTAGTACATAATATCTAAAGAGAGACCAGTGTTAAATTATTTCTCTTTGGCATTGCTATATATGTCCAAGTAAAGATTTCGGTATTGCTGTTAGTAAGCACTAAGTCCAAAGAATCTTTCAAATTCAGAAAGACTAGATGTTAAAAATACATTTTTGTTTCCCTTAAAAGCCCTCTAATTTATACATCCAAATTCAATAGCTTTTCTTAATTTCTAAAGAAAATATTAGTGATTATTGATACATTTTGGAAAGAAAATATAAAGATTGTTCAGATCAATGTATCCTGCAGATTAAAAAAGTAAATGAAGGATTAGGAAATTAAAAGGACTTGTGTAAGCCTTCACATGAGATCTGTGGCCCAACCAGGGCTATAATTCAGATTCATACTGTCAACCTTTTTCTTTTATAGGTGGAAGGGCTAACTATAAATTTTAAAAAGAATGTTATTATCATTATAATCACTTATATTCTGGTTAAATCTGTTGACAGTTAAATACAGATGATAAAAAGCCTAAAACAACCAAACAAAAATAGACAAGATATAGGAAACATGACACTGTATATAAGGCAACAAAGGATGATAATCATGGAGAGACAAGAAGCTAAGGAAGTGAGCTCTAGAAGAACTGCCATGACATACTACCTTGACAATTGCCAGCCCATAGTACAAAGAGAGGGCACAGAGCAGGCCTGATTCACAAAATTAGGATATGGAGCTGACAATGTAGGGAGACAAGCAGCTTGAGTTTTCAGGGCAGATAGAGCACAGAAGAGAGTTGAGAGAGGATGCTGGAGCTCTATAGAGCAACTTCCTCCAGTATTTAGCAAAGTACTGACTGGAGTATGCATATGAGGAAAGTACCTACAGGCCTGGAAAAGAACTACCTGAAATTATTAGAGGCAACAGGGAAGAGGCCCTTACACAAAGCTCGGAATTGTGTCTTTCTCAGCAGCCAGACTGAAACATTTCAAGATTCTGGGTGCTGGGTGGATAAAGCACAAAGAAGGGTCTTGCTTCAGTAATGGGGACATAATTAGCTCTAGATTGAACATGTCTTTAGTTCCACCTGACAACTCTTAAAAAACAGACCTAAAACTGCCAGTTTCTAAGTAACTTAAAAACATCCCAGAACGGAGCTCAAGAATATTTATAGGAATACAAAAATATCCAGTATCTAACTGTTTAACGATGAAAGTATGAGGTACATGGTAATATGCCATTTTATACATGAGAAAATTGAGGCTACTTCTAATCCACATACCTGGTAAGTGGTAGCTGGGATCTGAAACTCAATCCGATTGAGTTCAAATCCACCAGATAAACTAGAAGAATGTCAGAAATAAATTTATACGTAAATCAAATAAAGATTTACCTACAGCATTTTAATTTTCCTATACATTATTGTTTGATTTGGGGATAGTGACTTTGGTGCTAGAAGCTGACAGGGAAAATAAGAGATGTTCGAGGAGAGTGAAGGTGAGGTGGTCATTAGTGAATGTGGCCAATGAAAAGCCTCAGTAGAACTTAGAGTTTTATAATTTTTTCTTGTCACTTTTCCTATTAAATTGGGAAATGGAAGATTTAACTAAAACATGCCAATAGACTTCCACTCAATCTTTAAGCAATTATAATATGGCACATGTACAGAATTAATGTGATCACCCAACTGAGTAATTCACATACACAGAGAGCATATATTTTCCTGACATGATTATAACTCAAAAGATCTTTGCCTGTGCCCATCAACTTATTTTACCCTAAACAATCACCTTTAAATAAAGCATGTATGCCATATTTACTTACTTTGAATGAAACCTACACTAATAATCCTACTTCCTAAAACAACTCAGAATGATGGGTAACCCAATTTGAGAATTCAGATTCTTTTAAAAACCACTTTCTCAACTGCTAAACTTCTGCTACTCTTTGATCCGTTTAATCAAGCTGTTCTAAGTCATCCTTTTCCTAGAATAATATATCTCTGTCTCTCTATACCTAGTCTACTGTCTTTTGTATGATGAGCTAAACAAAGAAATGTGTAAATATATTTTTTAAATAATGGAATTTCCTTTTTTAAAGAAGTCTGATAAAATTATTAGTGATTCACTAAATAGTTACCAGACAAGCATTCCCTGTTAGAACCCCTAGTGCCAGGTGATGGGAGTGTGGTGAGGGGGAGAGAGGACAAGAGAAATACAATACAGAAATGGGTATGACATAATCATAGACCTTAATAATATGGAGTCATGTTGTTCAAACTACTTCCTAAACCTCCTAAGTATAATGAAATGTATTATCCTGTAACTTTATATTTTTGAAACATTTATATGTGAGAACCAAATAGATACAGGCGAATCTCGTTTAACACACTTGAAAATACATAGTGTGCTTTTCTCCCCCAAAGCTTTCATCTGTTTGGACTAATATTCTGTTTGTTTAGCATGCTGACACTCTGGTATTTCCATTTACCAAATCAAGAAACAGAACAATCTACTTGGAGTTTGAAATAAACAGCATGTGATACTGTTGGAGCAGTTTTTACATTAATTTACAAGAGAAACTGGAGATGACAAGACCTCCTGAAGGGTAAAAGCTAGCCACAGTTGATACTGCATTTGAAATAGTATGCAAGGATGACAATTTAATGATGCAGACACTTACATTCATTAATCAGTTGTCCTTTATCAAGGAAGAAAGCCAGTCCTACTATATTCCCAGAGTAATGAAGGGGACAGGGCAGGGAATGAAAATTGGACAAGCTCTAGTCTTCTGAGACAGTTACTAGAGGTCAGAGAGGGGCTTAGGACCCAAATGTACACACTAGCAGCTACTTAGGTTCAGATAGCGACATTTCCAAACAGAAAATTTCTGTTTCTTTCCTTGTTGGAAAAAGATGACTTTTTAAAATTCACCTAAGTCAGTTATGACCTACTATGAACAAGGTACAACTTCATATTTCTACTAATTTCAAAATAATCATATCATAAGTGCTTAGATGCAGCTTTTTTAAAGTATGTATTTTTAACACTTTGAGGTGAAATAAAACAAAACATCTAGCAAAGATGGTAGCAACAGGTTAATACTGTCTTTAGTAACAATATTTTTCTCTTTGCCTTTTTGCTCTTTAATCATTACAGATGATATTACATGTAGATCCACACAAATTCTGTTAAATCTCTTTCATCTATTGTGAAACAACCAAAGTTGTTACTCTATTTGGCAGAAGTCTCTTTTAAAGTGGCCAATTATTACTGACTAAGATAGTGTTCACTGCAATAATGCTGTCAGGAAAATCTGCAATGAATTTATTCTCTTAATGTGTACATAAGTATAGCCACATAAATTCAGAGTAGTACCACTGTATATATAAAAATGATAATTATGGATAGGTCTGTGTGATCATAATGTTTACTAAAGTTCATCTTTATAATGATAGGCTATATTTGCCTGTTGCCATATTGAAGTGGTCAGATGAAATATCCCCTAAGCTATAGCTTGATTCATAAAAACAGATTAGGGGATAGAATTATGTATATTTAACTAAAACTCATAGCCTTTTTAAGAACTATTGCTTTACCACGCTATGTTTCTGTTTGCCCAGAATTTTTTAGAAATTCTAATTTTACCAAAAAAAAAAAGAAATTCTAATTTTTTTACTAGAAAAATAATCATAATTCCTTAAAGATACAGAATTATATCAATACAATACTCTGGAGAAAGAAAAATTACAATCCCAAGAAGGCACAGTCTATTTTTAACAATTTTAATTATGTAGAGCATAACATAATCAGAAAGTAATCCATAATTTAATGACTTGGTTTCTTTTGTAAAATTTGTACTTATGTGTGTATACTTAAAACTAACCATTTCTAAGAAAAAATTCTACCTTCAGTTTCACAAGAGAAAATTGTGAATGCTTTTGGTCAATTTCAATATTAAGCCCCATCAAAACAAAACAAAATGAAACAAAAACAAAAACAAACAAACAAAAAACAAACAACCAAAGAAAAGAAAGTCTATATTTAAGATTCTTTATGCTCTTAATTTCTCTAGCTCATGTGGAGTAAAAAAGTTCTAGAGGCAGCCAGTATTTACATTAGAAACAAGTTTCTTTTGCTTCACTAGCATGCAAGTACAGGTGAAGGTATGTTTGCAAATTCTTATAAGATGCAAACTTCAACGTTTTAGGAAAAACACAATAAATTTAGGTTCTGAGTGCAATTTAAAAGAGGAGCTTAAATTCCTTTGGTTAGAAAACTGTTGATTTTTGATACAGCTTTTGAAATGGGGTGGGATGAAAGATGGAACATGCTGGTGATTGACATGCTGAGCCCTAGACAGGTGTACATTCTGCCACAGGGAATTCCAGACCATCTGCTGGGAGATGTGACTTTTAAAGCATTTTACCTGCAGGGCCACTCTGGGTATACAAATTAAATCTTCAGAAGAAGGGCAGATTCTCCTGCTCTGCCTGCAGTTTCGCATGTTAACTAGTAGTCACTTCTTGAAGTATAGATTTGTGGGGTCATATTCACCCACGAACACACAATTAAGTGGGGAAAATTACATTAAAGGGAATAATCAAGTTTTCTTGTAATTACGCTTATGAGTAAATTGGTGAGACAATTCTTTTTGCTCTAATTATGTGGTGCAGGGATGATATGCGATGCATTAGATATTATCCCTATATGTAAAACAATCTCTGGAAAACTCATGCTGTTTATAATATGTATAATTTTTCTATTTTAAATCACATGCAAGCTTAGACTGACTACAACTAATCATGACTAGAAAGAAATGTATAATTTTATATTGATATTTTGATACTCTTTAAAATAATTTTCTACTGTAAAAACTGTTTAAACTTCATTTTATCGGAAGACCACTTGCCTAAATGACCAACTGTTCTGAGCAGTAACATCATTTCTTATAAAAGTAGTAAATAGGGGCACCTGGGTAGCTCAGTCGGTTAAGCATCTGTCTTCAGCTTGCGTCATGATCCCACAATCATGTATTGAGCCCTACATCAGGATCCCTGGTCACCAGGGACCCTACTTCTCTCTCTCCCTCTGCTCCCCCCACTCATGCTCTTTATCTGTCTCACTCAGTCTCTCATAAATAAATATGTAAATTAATTAATAAAATATTTAAAAAATAAAAGTAGTAAATATACTTTGAACTATTTTTGGCAGCCATGTGCTCAAAACAAACATGGAAAGTCAGAAAAGTGTATTCAATTTCAAAATAATATCTTAAGATTGATAGTATAAGATAAATTTAATTGTGTCACAGCAAAACCTGTGCTCTGTCCTCTTAAATGCCTCTTGAGTTCTGACTTGCAGGATTTTCTGATATTTCTTAACCAATGAATATTTATTGATTAATGTCTCCACCAAGGATTGTGCCAAGAGCTATAGGTTAAAAAAAAAAAAAAAAAAAAAAAAAAAAAAAAAAAAAAAAAAACCTCTAAAAACTAACAAACAAAAAATCAAAAAACAAAAGTTAATGTATTGTACTTATCATGGCTGGAGTATTTTTGTATAAATAAACATTCTGGAATCCACATATAATGCTATAAGGTTAGTCTAAAATGGCCTCAACCATCCCATGTTCAACCAATAACTGCAATCTAAGTTAACAGTTAGCTATTCGATGCAAAGTATTCCACCTACTTCATCTAATCCCAGGCTACTTCATGTGTCCTGTCACTCCACTACCCCACACTACTACCACATCAAGAACTTAGCCTTTGCTGTTGCCTCTAGTTGAGTAAATCCTTTCCTTAAGATCACTTCATGGTTTTCTTTTCTTTTTTTAAGGTTTTATTTATTTATTTGAGAGAGAGGAAGAAGGCGGCTCCCTGCTGATCAGCCCCTCATGGGGTTTGATCCCAAGATCTGGGATCAGGACCTGAGCAGAAGGCATATGCTTCACAAACTGAGCCACCCAGGTATCTCTCATTGCACAGCTTTCTTAAATGTCATGCTCTCAGAGTCCTCCCTGACCCATTCCATTATAAACCCCAAACTCTCACCTCATTACTCTTTTTACTCTATTATTGTTAGATAACATGTATTATTCTTCAGACTATTCATTTGTTTACTTGTTTATTGTTTTTGGTTCTTATCAGAATATAAAGTCTGTAAGAATAGGATTTGGTGTTGTTCATTGCTAAACAATGTCCTGAGCAATGCCCAGGACATAGGAGGTGCTCAGCAGAGAGCTGTTAAGTAAAGATTTTATTACTAATTTCTCATATGTGCCCCCAATTTTTAAGTCATCCAAAGGATGTATATATTGAAAAACAAATGACTAGTTTTATAGACAAAGAGGTAGTATCAAGAAATACAACATAATAATGTTGCTTCTAATTTTCATACAACTCTCAAGAAATTACAAATGTGGGGCACCTGGGTGGCTCAGTAGTTGAGCATCTCCCTTTGGCTCAGGGTGTGATTTTGGGGTCCTGGGATGGAGTCTCATTAGGCCCCCAATGGGGAGACTGCTTCTCCTTCTGCCTATGTCTCTGTCTCTCTCTGTGTCTCTCATGAATAAATAAATAAAATCTTTTAAAAAAGAAATTACAAATGCATGAACTCATCACTATCCAGCAGGAGTTATTGAAGGTTAAACTTTGTGGGCAGAGTGACATAATATTAAAAGTACTATTTCTTTGTCATTTACAGTATTAAATTTCTAAGAGCAAAAAAATGCATAAACAGAGAAGACATCTATAAATTTATTACACTTAAAAAATAATTTTCTAATTAATTTTTGAATATCTGTTCAAACAATTTTTTCTCCTTTACTTTTAAGCATCATGTTTTTCTATCAGAAGTTATTTTCTTTGAAAATTGTTAGGGCCAGAAAATTACTTCATTAAATATTTAGTTTAAGAATATCATATAGTATTAGATTAGTTTAAAATACTAAGTTAATTTTTTTAATATTAGGAGCATTGAAATAATTTAAATTTCATGTAAAATAAAAATGGCATGCTACATGTTCCTTAATTTTCTATTCTACTGTTGTTTCCAATTTCCCCAGGTAGAGAGAATGGGCTTTAGTGTTTTTCATCACACACCTAAAAGTTTTGACTTATGCATCATCTAGGTGCAGTAATGAATAAGAACTGACATCAAATATCAATATTATTGGCCCAGCTAAATGGTAATTGACATCAAGCTGGATTGCTAAAGAAGTAAACAAAATTGAAATTTTTTTGGCGTATAAGTACTGCCTGACATCATTTGTCCTTCAGAGGATCAATGGCTGTATGACCTAAATGTTGTTTGTATTTTTTATATAAAATGGCCAGAGACTGATACTAAGTAGTTTCTATTTGAGCTTAGATAACAAACAAAATTCAGAAAATCAGAAATTGAGCTTCTTCTACTAAAATAGAGTAAGGACATTTTTTTTTTTAAATAGGCAATTGCAGGTACTAGTTTATTTCCTGATTTAAAGAAAAGATAATGTGAATTAATGCATTTATGTCTTCACACTGGCAACTTAGGAAAATCTATATCAGATCAAATTTAAAACTCTTAACTCTCTAATTAGTAAGTGCTATGTTTTGATACAAAAAAAACTCTCCTTCTGAAGCTTATATTCATTAAAAAAATAGGATTCAGCTCAAGTTTAGTACATTGCATAGTTTTTTATTTGGAATCGTTTCAGAATTCCATTTTCTTATCTTTATTAAAATGCAAAATACATATTGTAGATTTATATCTATAACATTGATATTGTGTAAATACAACTAAATTATAGGATATAAGAAATTCATCTTACATATTTGTGTGTGTATTCTTTTATTTACTTCTACTTGTTTTATGCAAATGACTAAAAGGAACATTAGCTTCATGAAGAAGCAAGCAGCAGCAGCAGGAAGAGGAGGAGGATGAGGAGGGAAGGAAATGGAAGAGGAGGAGTGGGGAGTGGTAGGAATAGGAGTGGTAGTGACATCATTTTCTAGTTGCCAGGCACTATGTTAAATATGTTAATGCTCATTGTTCTTTTTATCATTCATTTTCACAAAATAACGAACGATTGCTCAAGATTATATATTTCATGAATGGCAAAACCAGGATCCAAAAGTATAATTGAAATTTTATAATTTTTTAGTACTCAAAAATGATAGGACATTATGATTCGTCAGAAGCTTTCTAAAGAGCAACTAATCTACCCTGAAAATTAAATAAGTTTAGATGTATATATAAGGCTTGTAGCTTAATATCCACAGAATTTGGAAGGCCAATAAAGTTGCAATAAATAAGATGCAATTCAGATGCAATTCATCTGAACATTACAACATTGTAATGAAATCTTCGTACTGAAATCTTTGTACTTTCATTTGTTCAGAACTCTTCATTCATTCATCACCTTTTTTTGAACATTAAGTATGTAAAATAGACTATACTATACTAGGTGTTAGCTATAGTAAGTCAAATAAGATTTTTAAATATTTTCTCATTTCTTTTTACCACATTCCAATTTAGAGAATTTTTCTTTTATATGAACAGACAAAAAGCCTTGAGACGATGGTGAACTATGACTGATCCTCTAGCTTCCGCATTGGGATAAATAGGGTGATACTAACTAAGATACTAAGAGATGGGTAAAGGAACCAGTTAGGATGAAGGGAAAGCAAGAGTTTTATTTTTAGCATGTTAAAAGAAGACATCTTGTAGATATTTAGGCTGAGAAGCAAAATAGTTAATGATGAGTCTAATGATAATGAACAGAGTGGGACTTAGTTGGAAATCACCACATAGGAAAAATTAAATTCATAGTTTTGAATGAAACGATATAAGGAGAAAATTTTCTAAAGAATAGAATTTAAGATCGAGTCTTGATACTGTTTAATATTTACTAGTCAAGTGGTAAAGAAGGATCTAGCACAATAGATTGAGAAGCAATGACTGTGAAGATTTTACTTCTTACGATTCAAGAAGAATGTTTTAAGTGATTATGAAAAATGATATCTGATAATAATGGAGATGTAATCGTGGATATAACAGAATGAAAATTAAAACTCAGTGGAGTTTTTTGTCTTGGTGTCTATACTTGAATGGTAAGGAAAAGATGATATTGGAAATTTCAGGGCAACATGGAGGAAAAAGATAATGAAAAAAACAACACTGTCATTCAAACTTCAAAGAAATTACAGATTAAAAAGTTAAAAAAATGAATTAACATAGGGTATCCCTGGGTGGTTTAGCAGTTTAGCACCTGCCTTCAGCCCAGGGTGTGATACTGGAGTCCCAGGATGGAGTCTCTCACCGGCTCCCTGCATGGAGCCTACTTCTCCCTCTGCCTCTCTTTCTCTCTCTGTGTGTCTCTCTTGAATAAATAAAATCATTTAAAAAAATAAATTAACATATATCTAAACTTAAAAAAAAAAAGAAACAAGGACAGGCAAACTTGAAAAGAACCTAACCGAAATTCTATAGATGATAAATGTAGTAACAAATATAAAAGTTCAATAGAAAGGTTACATAGTAAACTAGATTCAGCCAAATAAATGTTAATGAATTATATGAGAGATATGAAGAAGCTTGGGCAGCCCAAGGGGCTCAGTGGTTTAGCGCCGCCTTCAGCCCAGGGCCTGATCCTGGAGACCCTGGGATCGAGTCCCATGTCAGGCTCCCTGTATGGAGCCTGTTTCTCCCTCTGTCTGTGTTTCTGCCTCTCTCTCTCTTTCTCATTGTGTCTCTCATGAAAAAATAAATAAAATCTTTAAAAGAAAAGAAGCTCATCAGAATTTAACATAGAGAATTAAAGCATAGGAAATACAAAGGCAAGTTAAGAAACTTGGGTAACTAAACAAATAGTTCCAATCTAAGGATAAAAAGGGAGTCTAAGGTATAGACTAGAGGGAAGTGACAATAAACAATATTTAAAGAAATAATGGCTGAAGCCTTTCCATGATTGTAAAGACAGGGTGTGAGGAAGCACACGAATTTTTAAAGCAAAAAAGGAGAAAAATCCAATGTACACACATCATAAAGACATTAAAAATAAAATACTAAATGTCCTAAGAAGCACCAGAGAGAAATTATAAATAGGTTACTGACAGAGGATCAACTATTGGGATTGACAGCAGACTTTGATGGCAAAAACAAATACAGAAGAAAATGCAAAATCACAATGAAAATAAAATATGCCAAGACCAAGAAACTTATTACTCCCTGACTCTCGTTGAAAGAACTACCAGAGAATATTCTTTCACAAAAATGAATTGTCCTTTCAAAGAAGGAGAAAAAATAGGTAAATTAATTCTAAACAAAGAAATAACAGAAATATATTGGTAGCTCTGATAAATATCAATTATTTCTAAGTAATATCAAAATGTAAAATAAAAATAACATGGAGTATTTCAAAACGATGTTTAGAAAAAAGTTTAATTTCTTTGTGCTATTCTGGGGAGAATAGCAGTATAATTATACTGTAGACGTTTAATAGAAATAAAATGTGTATATGTTAAAAATGGAATAGTAACTATTAGAAATAAACAAAAAAGAATAAAAACAAGGAAATTATATAATAGAATAAACAAAATAAGATGGTAAAAGTAAGTCCAAATATATTAATAATTATAACAAATGTAGACAAATTATAGTCAGATAGTAAAACACTCAGATTTTATTAAAAACAAAAATAAAACAATATATGCTGCTTTTAAGAGAAATAAATCAGATGAAACCATAAAAAAGAAAGGAAATTGGGATATTATAAAAGGTACATTGTGTATATATGATCAAAATAAGTAATTTAAAACAAAATGTTTTAATTATGTCAAACAGGACAATTTTACATAAGCCTTTAAGGAAGTTTTCATGTAGTTTTACATAAGCCTTTAAGGAAGTTTTATGAGTAGGACTCATAAATTTACATGCATCTAACAATTGAGTCTCAACAAAATCTAAAGCAAAATAGCATCTGAAAATAGAATATATAAAAATCTATAAAAGATTTCTTTTCAATTGAAAATTGAAAATCCATAAGAATGCTAGGAAATTTTAATATCTCTCATAATATAAAATTTTAAACAGGCAAAAATCATATTTTTATGTGATTTGTGCAATTATAGTTATAAAAATCTTTAACAAATACAATCAGATGTCCCAAACAAGAACATACATTCTTTCTAAGCCTCCGAAGGACATTTTAAAAATGATCATGCACAAGGCTACAAACAAGTCCTACCACATCTCCAAAACTGACATCATACAGATATTTTTTCTGACAATTATGTAATCAAATTATAATTCAGCAATTCAAAGACAACCCTCAAATTTTTCATGTATATTTCATAGATTTGATACTGAAAGCAATTTTAGATAAACCCAAATTTACCAAAAAAATAAAAAATAAAGAGTATATGAAAGTAGGAAAAGTAAGAGAGCAAGTGACTGAGAGATGGAATTCAAACTTAAAAAACAATTTTGGTTGGGAAGCCTGGGTGGCTCAGTGGTTATGCATTTGCCTTTGACTCAGAGTGTGATCCTGAAACCCTGGGATCGAGTCCCATGTCAGGCTCCCTGCATGGAGCCTGCTTCTCCTTCTGCCTGTCTCTGCCTCTCCCTCTCTGTGTCTCATGAATAAATAAATAAAATCTTTAAAACATTTTTGGAATGAGTTTACATATAGATAAAAGTAGTCCTATAGAAAGGGGGGAAAAGAAATAATTGTAACATAAACCTATGAAGAGAATGAAAGAAGAATGGGAAACAAAATTTATGTACAACCTACAATATTAAAATTTCTTAGGAGCTGACAAACTCCTATGATTACTGAAGGTGAGACACTAACAATGCCTGGAGATGACCATACATTTAGAGATGGGGGGTAGGAACAAGAGATTTCTTCTCTGAAGGCTTCTATTTTATCACTAAAAAATAAGTCAAGGATCTAAGCAGAGAGTTTGTGGAAGAGAGGGGAGAGGGAAGTATGAAGATACTTATGAAGAAGGTATAAAAATAATCTAAGTGAATAGAAAAGTGAACACACTACAGAAACATAGTTTAAATGTTAAGTAATAGTGGGGTGCCTGGGTAGTTCAGTCAGTTAAACATCTGCTCAGGTCATAATCTCAGGATTGTGAGATTGGACCACACACTGGCTCCAGAGCTTGCTTAAGGTTTTCTCTCTCCCACCTCACTCTCTCTCCCTCTCTAAATAAAATAAATAAGTAAACAAACGTTAAGTAATAATGAGTAGTTATTTGTACTTTGGAGTCATAAATTTAAAGTTAACTTAAAGAAAAAAAGAAACAGAGTTCCAGTTTAAAATGACAATACAGGAAGACTGAAGTCTCCTCCACAGAACACACCAGATTAAACCTAGTAATATAACAATTTCTCCTGAAGAAGAACTGAGTGCTGACTAAATAGTTACTGAAAAACCAAAGATAGAGAAAATAGCAAGAGAATAGCAGAAGAGATGGAAACATGCCACAGTTTTAAAAAGTAACTAGCAAATATATCCACAGCTCCAGCTAGACAGCAACAGTCACCGAGCACATACCGTATACATAGCAATCACCATATACAAGACAACTCCTTCAACTTTAGAGTTTTACCTAATACTAGGAACAAACACAGAAAGTCAAGCAAAATAGGGGAGACAGAGGAATTTGCTCCAAAAGAAAGAATAAGGAATAAAAAAAACTCAGTAAAATAATTAAATGAAACTGAAATAAGCAATATGAAGTGAATGATCATATAAAGTAATGATCATATATAAAGTATATGATAAAGAATATGCAGTAATGATCATAAAGATACTGGGCTGGAGGAAAGAATGGAAGAACTCAGTAAGACCTTCAATAAAGACATAGAAAATATTGAAAAGAACCAGTTGGAGCTGAAGAATACAATAAATGAAATAAAAAACACAGTAGAGGGAATCAACAGTATATTAGAAAAAATAGAAGAGCTATCAGTAACCTGGAAGGCAGGGTTATGGAAAGCACACGAGCTCAAAAGCAAAAAAAGATAAAAGAATCTTAAAAAATGAGGGTAGATTAAGAGATCTCTTGGACATCAAGTGAACAAACATATACACCATCAGGGTCGTAGAAGAAGAAGAAGGAGAGAAATGTGTGGAAAACTTATTTGAAGAAATAATAACTGAAAACTTCCTTAATCTAAGGAGGGAAATAGACATCCAAGTCCAAGAAGTACAGAGCATTCCAAACAAGATGAACACCAATAGGTCCACACCACAGCACATAATAATTTAAATATCAAAGGTTAAAGAGAGAGAATACTAAAAGCATCAAGAGAAAAACAAAGAAGTTACTTACAAGGGAAAATCTTAAAGGCTACCAGCTGATTTTTCAGCAGAAAATTTGCAACCCAGAAGGGAGTACCATGATATATTCAAAGTGTTGAAGGGAGAAACCCTACAAATAGTAATACTGTACCCAGCAATGTTATCATTCAGATTTGAAAGAAAGATAAAGAATTTTCTAGACAAACAAAAGATAAAGGAGTTTATCAGCACTAAATCAGCCTTACAAGTAATGTTAAAGGGACTTAAGGAAAAAAGTGATCATAAATAGACTTAAGAAAAATATGAAATAAAAGATGTAAAATATGACAACTTATACATAAAATGGAGAAGATAATTTTTTAGAATGTATTTGAACTACATGATTTTCAAATTAATAGGCAACTGCTATTTACTTAGAATGTTATATATGAACCTCATGGTAAACACAAACCCCAAAAAATAAAGATAAAGAAAGCCAAACAAAACACTATAGACATTCACTGATCAAAAAGAAAGAGAACAAGAGAAAAATAAAGATGAACTACAACAACCAGAAAACAAATTTTAAATGGTAATAAGTACATACCTATCAATTAATTACTTTAAATGTAAATGGCCTAAATGCTCCAATCAAAATAGAGGGGCAGAATGGATATAAAAACAAGCCATAAATAAATAAATAAAATAAAAAAAACAAAAAAAACAAGACTCATCTATATGCTGCCTACAGGAGATTCACCTCAGACCTAAAGATACATACAGACTGAAATGAAGGGATGCATAAACATTCACTGTGCAAATGGAGGCAAAAAAATAAATAAAAATAAAAATAAAAAGCTGGGGTAGCAATACTTACGCCAGACAAAATAGACTTTAAAACAAAGACTGTAACAAGGACAAAGAAGGGCATTACATAAAGATAAAGGAATCAACCCAACAAGAGCATATAACAATGGCAAATATTTATTTACCCAACACACTGGATCACCTAAATACATAAAGCAAATATTAACAGACATAGAGAAATAGATGGCAATATAATAATAGTAGGAGACTTGAACACTCCACCTAAATCAATGGATATATCATCCAGACAGGAAATTAATAAGAAAACAATGTCTCTGAATGATACATTTAGCATATATAAATATATATGTGTGATATATATATGTATATATATAACATTCTGTGCAACAGAATATACATTATTTTAATGTATAAACATGTTTTACATGAATTGTTCTCCAGAATAGATCACATATTGGGCCACAAAGCAAGCCTCAATACCTTTAAGAAGACTGAAATCTTTCAGTCCATGCAACTTTCCCTACCACAATGGTATGAAACTAGAAATAAATCACAAGAAAAAAAAAAAGAACTAGAAAAAAACACATGCATGTGGAGACCAAACAACATGCTACTAAACAACTAATGAGGCAATAAAGCAATAAAGAAGGCACCAAAAAAATACATGGAGACATGAAAATGAAAACATAGTGGTCCAAAATCTCTGGGACAAAGTGAAAGCTGTTTTAAGAGGGAAGTATATAGCAATACAGGCTTACCTCAAGAAACCAGAAAAAACTGTACAATCTCTTATGCATGAAGAAACTAGAAAAAGCATAAAGACCAAGGCGAATGGAAATAATAAAGATCAAAGCAGAAATAAATAATGTAGTGATGATAGATGATAGATAGATAGAAAGATAGATGATAGATAGATGATAGATAGATAGATAGATAGATAGATAGATAGATAGATAGATAGAAAGAAAAATCAATGACACCAAAAGCTGGTTCTTTGAAAAGATAAACAAAATTGACAAAAGCTTGGCCAGACTCTAGAAAAGAAGAGAAAGCACTCAAATATGTAAAATCAAAACAAGAGAGGAGAAGTAATAGCTGATACCACAGAAGTATAAAGGATTATAAGAAAATACTATGGAAAATTATTTGTCAAAAAAAAAAGAAAATTATTTGTCAACAAACTTAACCTAGAAGAAATGGATAAATTCCTAGAAACACAATCTTCTAAAATGTAACCAGAAAGAAATAGAAAATCTGAATAGGCTAATTGCAAGTAACAAAATTGAATTGGTAATTAAAAAAATATTACCAAAAAATAAAAGTCCAGGACCAGATGGATTTACAAGTGAATTCTATCGGGCATTAAAAGAAGAGTTCATACCTGTTATCTTGAAACTATTACAAAAAAATAGAACTGGGAAAGCTTCTAAATTCATTCTATGAGGTTGACATTACCCTAACACCAAAACTAGACAAAGATACCTCAAAGAAAGAAAACTACAGGCCAATAAACCTGGTGAACATCCATGCAAAAGTCCTCAACAAAACATTAGCAGACTCTATACAATAATACATTAAAATAATCATTCACCATGATTAGGTGGCACATATATCTGGGATGCAAGTATGACTGAATATTGGTAAATCAATCAATGTCACACAGAACATCAACAAAATGAAGGATAAAAATCATATGATCATCTCAATAGATACAGAAAAAGCATTTGACAAGATTCAACACTCATTCATGGTTAAAAACTCTCAGCAAAATAATAATAATAATAATAATAATAATAATAATAAATAAGTAAATAAATAAATAATAAAAACTCTCAGCAAAATGGGATTAGAAGGAATATACCTCAACATAGAGACCATATATGAAAAACCCACAGCACATATAGAGGGTTTGCTCTCTAAGCTCAGCAATAAGACAAGGGTGTCCACTGTCATCAATTTTATTCAATATAGTACTAGAAGTCCTAGCCATAGCAATCAGACAAGAAAAATGTAATAAGAGGCACCTGTATTCTTAAAGGAGAAGTTAAATTGTCACAGTCTGGAAACAACATAATACTATTCATAGAAAATCCTAAAATGAGAGGTACCTGGATGGTACAGTCAGTTAAGCAATCCAACTCCTAGTTTCAGCTCACGTCTGATCTCGAGGTCATGAAATTGAACCCCACATCAAGCTAGTCTGCTTGAATTTCTCTCCCTGTTCTTTTGCCCCTCCCTATTCCCACTGGGTGCCCTCTCTCTCTCTCTCTCTTAAATAAATAAATCTAAAAAAAGAGAGAAAAGAAAATCCTAAAGATGCTACCGAAACTTACTAGAAGTAATAAATTCAATAAAGTGTCAGGATATAAAATTAATGCCCAGGAATCTGTGTAGTCTTTCTATATATGAACAACAAAGTCACAGAAATTTAAATGACAACAACACACCATTTACAATTGCACCAAAAAGAATAAAATACCCAGGTATAAACTTAACCAGGAGGTTAACCTATATTCTGAAAACTCCAAAACACTGATGAAAGAAACTGAAGATGACACAACCAAATGGAAAGATATTCCATGCTCATGGATTAAAATAATTAATATTGTTAAAATGTTCATACTATCCAAAGCAATTTACAGATTTAATGTAATCTCTATCAAAATACAATATCATTTTTCACAGAATGAATAAATAATACCAAAAGTTATATGGATCCACCAAAGACTCTAAATAGACAAAGCAATTCTGAGAAAGAAGAACAAAGCTGGAGATACCACATTCCAGATTTCAAGACATATTACAAAACTGTAGTAATCAAAACAGTATGGTAATGACACAAAATCACCTAGATCAATAGAAGAGAATAGAGACCTCAGAAATAAACTTATATTTATATGGTCAATTAATCTATGACAAAGGAGATAAGACTGCACAATGGGGGAAAGACAGTGTTCAATAATTGGTGCTTGGAAAACTGGACAACTACATGTAAAAGAAGGAAACTGGGATACTTTCTCACACCATATACAAAAATAAATTTAAAATGGGTTAAAGACCTAAATGAGAAACTTGAAAACAATAAAAATCCTAGAAGAGCTCACAGGCAGGAATTTCTCTGACATCAGCCAAAGCAACATTTTTCTAGGTACACCTTCTAAGGCAAGAGAAACAAGAGCAAAAATAAACTATTGGGACTATATCAAAATAAAAAGCTTTTGCACAGCAAAGAAAACCATTATCAACAACAAAAAAGGCAACCTGCTGAATGAAAGAAGGTATTTGGAAATGATATAACCAACAAGGGGTTATCCAAAATATATAAAGAACTCATACAACTCAGCACCAAAAAAGCCATGCAATCTGATTTTAAAAAGGGCAGAAGACTTGAATAGACATTTCTCCAAAGAAGATATACATATGCCCAACAGAGACATGAAAATATGCTCAGCATCTCTAATCATCAAGGAAATGCAAATCAAAACCACAAGGAGATATCACCTTATACCTATTAGAATGCCTAAATTCGAGAAGACAAGAAACAATAAGCATTGGCATGGATATGGAGAAAAAGGCACCCTCGTGCAATGTTTAAAAATACTATGTGATCCAATAATTCCAATATGGTGTTTTTACCCAAGGAAAACCAAAACACTAACTCAGAAAGATATAGGCACCTCTATATTTATTGTGGCATTATTTAAAATGGCCAAGACATGGAAGTAACCTAAGTGTGCATCAGTAGATAAATGGATAAGGAAAATGTGGTATATATCCTAAGTGGAATATTACACAGCCATAAAAAGGATGATATCATGTCATTTGAGACAACATGGATAGACCTGGAGGGGATTTTACTAAGTGAAATTAGACCAAGACAGCAAAATACTGTATGATTCCACTCATAAATGGAATCTTTAAAAAAATGAGTGAACAAACAAAAAGAACTATAAACACAGAGAAGAAACTGATGGTTGTTGTTGGTGGGGGGGGGGAGTAGGGAGTTGGGCAAAATGAGTGAAGGAGAGAAGGAAATATAGGCCTCTAGTCATGGAATGAGTAAACTATGGAAATAAAAAGCAAAGCATCAGGAAAACAAAGAGATTTTAATAGCAATGTAATGGGACAGATGGTAGCTATATTTGTGGTAAACATAGCACAATGTATAAATTTCTCAAATCGCTAAGTTATTCACCTGAAACTAATGTAATAACATTTTGTGTCAACTACATTCAAATAAAACAAAAAGCAGAAAACACGCAGTTTGATGGTTTAGTATTTTAAAATCTCCAGAATTTTAAAATATTTCTATAAAGAATGTAGATTTACCAGGTATTTATGCTATGTAGAGGAAATGAGGTCAAATAGAACTAAAGTTTTTTAGTGGAATTGACAGAATGACAACTGAAGAACCTAAGCTGTGATAAAATGGTAAGTGAAGGCGGAAGGAAGGGGTGATAAGATGATGAGTAAGGTTTTAACTGATTTGAGCTCTCAGGGAGAAAAATTATTGTACTGGATTTACTTAAGACCGGAAAGACAAATAGATACATCTAGAAAAGCATGCTTGGAATTGAGGTTTTGGACGTGATGCATTTGCAATTAGTGACAAGGTGTTCAGAGTCTGACTTCAGGAATATACAGCTAAGGAGAAAAAGGGTGTTGGAGAAAATGTAGTCAAGGAAGTGGTGAGAGGCACATGGGCCACATGTGTAGAGAAAGACAATGATTCAGAAACTCTAGTCTTCAAAGAATTAAGGAGGTTCTCAGCAGTAAAATCTGTTCCCAGTAGGGAATCTGCTTTTGGATTTCAGTGGGAAGATGGTATATTTTGAGTTTAAAACATCTCATTTGACCCATGATCCCTCACTTAATTCTGAAAGTCAATTTTTCCCTTAATGACCTTTAAACTGAAGCTGACTTAGACCATACTTTCTGGGGTACTTCTTATCAAACAACCTGGATCCATAGCCTCTGATACCTAAAGGTAGAAAGTGCAGGGTAAGATATCTAGGGGTAGAAAATGCAGACTGGACTTAATCCTTGTCTATACCTTTATGTTTTATTAGTACTTGGCTTTTTGATGTTTTCATTTTGATTTTATGACCAATTTAGCATACAGAATGTGTTATATTTATTTCTGTTATTGTTAGACATTTGAAGCCAGCAGGTTTTCCCTTATAATTTAGACTTTCATTCTCAGAGAGTTGTTTGTTCCTAATCTGATCTCATTACCCTTTGCATCTCTCACATCCCTCTTGGGGGATGCAACAAGAGCTACTAGAAGGCCTGATGGAATCTCTCTACTTGAGTCAGACTATTTCTCGGAAAACTGAAGGTGGAGGACACTCTGATAGGGATACCCTGCTCATTCTCTTGCTGTGTGTTTTTACACAATTGTTGGTTTTGTTTTGTTTTGAACTTACATTGAATTTTCTGTGTCCAGCAATTACTATCAATTTTTTTAAATTTTTGTTTTCACTTTACAAAATGGACTTAGTAAAATGCTTTCATAATTCCTTAAAATGTCTCAGATTACTTTAAAAAGAAGTTTTAAATAAATGCCTATTTCCGATAGAAAGATCAACCAGAAATAGAGACATCAGAATCCTAATAATAAAACATGGAAATACAATTCAACTTAATAGCTTTTTAGGACCATACACAACTATTGTATGTTGTATAGTTGTTTCTGCCATTCTTGGTTGCTAGCTAGATAACACTGAATTTTACATTTGTGATCCCTGCTTACAAATCTAAAATTGTAGCATTTTCCTAAAATTGTGTTTATATAAATTGCAAAATGCATTTTTTTTAGCTAGTAAAGCAACTTGAAGACATACGCCTAATGGCATCAAACAATTAGCAAGTCTAATTCTAAATAATTCAAATTTCTGCCTGCTATATATGCACTGTATAATGCATTTATTATGACAGCTTTGTTTGATAGTTTGTTTGAATGTGAACTGTGTCACAATGCCACGTCCTTGAGTAAAGTCTTTGTGTTCTTTCAGTCACTGCTGCCTCCTAATCTCTTGACATTCCTTGGCAAGTATGTGAAATAAAACAGTTTTCAAAATAATTGACATATGCGACCAAAAGTTCCACCCATGAGTGTCGGTCATCATCATAAAATACCATTTCCTTAATAGTCACTAAACATTGACAGCAAAGAAGAGATAAATTAATGGAAACATTTAATGAGGCTTGGGGATGTTGATTTGGAAGAGTGTGGTCATAGTCCTTTGGTATGGACAAAGTGTATAAACAAAAACAGGTCAGCCACTTTGATATTGGACACCTGGACCTCATATTCATCATCTTGCCTTTTGATTACGTGTACTTAATATATGTCTCTCTTGACTGCTAAATGAATCAATTCAATTTGGTCAATTTTATATTTATTAATTTTATTATTTGGGATGTTAAATGGTATGTCTTTTTTAGCTATGTTATTGCTTACCAAAATGAAATGCCTTACAAAATAATTTATTTCATTTTAGCTTCCATTTAATTTTCTTAGAGTATGTGAGTCTATAAGCCACTTACTAGATTTTTAGCATAAATATCCTATATCATATGGGTTCACTGTGCTTAAATGGCTCTATATTCTGCTAAAAATAAAATTTTACTTGGTACCTAGAACTAATCCATAATATATTGGCTCAACAGAGTCAATTAAATGGAAATTCCTTACTAAGATGAATTTGTTAAAATATAATTGCAGTTGAGCCCATCACTAACATTCCAGGTGTCATTCACAATGGCATCAGCACAATTTTAGTTGGAGCAAATAACATTCTTTTAGAAGAAATAATTTTTAGTGAACATTCTTCTTCTGTCTCAAAGAATAATAACAGCATGATAGTGTCAGAATTTTGACGATGCTGTCATTTTGAAGTTAGAGGTAGGTAATCTATCAGATTAATTTTTCAGCTAATTGGGAAAGAAGAGGAGTATGGAATTAAGATTCACACTCTACTGGGAATTTAGAGACAAATTAAAATGCTAGCTATAATTAAATCATGGAGTTTGAAAGGACTTGAGAGGTCATCTATCAGTCAAATAGCTTTCATCTGAGAAAGAACAAACTTAAATCATCCTTCCATGAGTACTATCTGTACCCTTTTAAAGACAACCTCAATTAGCTTGGCGACTCAAAGCAGTGTTTAACAATTTTCATAGTTGGTGATATCATCCTGGTATCTGAATATCTCAAGCTGTGGATAAACACTTCTGCTATGTCATCAGTTTATTTGAAGAGAGATATATTTGAAACCTTTCAGTGAGTAATTGAAAAGCTGTCAAATCAAGGTTGCTCTGTTTTAACCTGAAGAAAGTCTATTTTTCTTTGATGGCTTTTTTATTCTTGGGTTTCCTTTCAAGCATTTTCATTATTTTTATGATTCTACATTAATATTTCCAAGTCTATAACCCACCTACTTTATTGAAGCATACATTAGACAAGAAGCTTTTAAAAATCCGTTTAAATAGAGTGAAGTATGATAGAACCAACTCCTCACTGTTCTTACCACTGTGCATTTTGTGTGTTCTTTAAACTTCTGCAGCTCAAACTATTTATTTTTTCCACCATCATAGTTAATTCCTACATTTGTTCTTTTCACCCTGTTAACTTACCATTTTCCTCTGAGACTTTGTTACATTAAAATTAGCTTATATGTATGAAATATGAAAAGAATTTATTGGGAGAACTGAACTCACCCTAGGAGTGAAGGTAGCATCATTGATAGAATGCATGTGACCATAAAGTGACTGCTCACAGTTACCCTAGGAAGACAAAGCAGAAATAGAATCAAATAAATTCCATTCAATATGTGAATCAAAAGGTAATTAATTTCATTTGTTTTAAAGTATTGCTTTAGTCCAACAATAAAATTAATACATTCTCACAATAAAAAATACTAGCTTTTGCTATCACCTACCATTCAGAATCAGAGAAGGCTGTGCTGGTGTGTCCTCAGTGCTCGTCTGTGCACTGAAACTCTGGTATCCTCACTTTTACACTATTGAGCTGCTGATAAAGTTTTACTAAATGACTTCATCTTGCAATTAGCATAGCTCTCAAGCTATGGGGCCAAGCAGTGAAGCCCTTATAGAGGGTTCTTATTTTCAACACATCATTTCCATCACTGCTGGGGATGTGGGGTTCTTTTTTGTTTGTTTTAGATTATGAGATCATGTTTTAATTCCCGAGTTTTCACAGTTTGGCATTAATATCATTATATGTATAAAAATATTATAAAACTTGAACAGTAGTATTTTTTTAAAGGTTTTATTTATTCATGAGAGACACACAGACAGAGAGAGAGAGAGAGGGCAAGAGGCAGAGACACAGGCAGAGGGAGAAGCAGGCTCCATGCAGGAAGCCTGACATGGGACTTGATCCCAGGTCTCCAGGATCAGGCCCTGGGCTGAAGGCGGCTCTAAACCACTGAGCCACCCGGGCTGCCCCTGAACAGTAGTATTTTTAACACAAAATAAGCATTTGTTTTATGAAAACTATACTTCACATCTACACATTCAGGTCATCTTTTCCAAACAATAGCTAAAATTAACTACAAAAATTTCCAAAGTTCAATTTAAATTATTTCAAACAAATTGAGCCTATAACAAATTACACAGGGGATTTAAATGTGGTAAGTTTTCATTTTGACACCAATGTTCAAAGGGCATTCTTAATTATTATTAGGGAAATAACACATATTTTGTAGAAATATCAGAGAGTTATATTTAGAATATTGTTTGTAGATTCTTGTTATGGGCTAAAATTCAGATTTAATTCAATAATGTGTTCATTCAACAAATATTTTTGAGCAATTAATCTATGTCAGGTACAATTCTAGGCACTTAGGGTCTTTCAATGAATAAAACAAAGAATGGTGTCTTCATCGGCATTGCACTGTAAGGGGAGAGAGTGGGAACAGATATTCTAAAAAGGTATAAAATGTGTTAGAAGACCATAAGTATTGTGAAAAGAATAAAAGTTGGACAGAATAAGGGGTATTATGAGTTTTCAGATTGAGAGGCTAAGGGCAAACCAAATTATCAAGTAAAATGATGTGGTTTGACTACTTTCAAAAACTAAGTTTTGAACAAGGAGTGAAGCAAGCCAAGCAGACATTTGGAGAAAAAGCATTCCAGGAAGAAGGAAGAGGTAGAGTAAATGTCTCGTAAATCATAGTTTATCTGGTATGTTTCTGGAAAAGCAAAGAAACCCAGTGCAGATGGAGAAAAGTAAATCAGAAGGAAATCAGAACAGGCTTTCTAAAAGGTTTCATCCACTCTCATTCACTACCTGGTATTCACTTAGTCCTAAACAATTTTGACTGGAGGAAAGATTACAAAATGAGATAGGAAAGATGGAGTATCATCATCAAGTCTCCTTGTTGTTATAGGACATTCATGGAATAGTTGGGAACTAAGCAAAGTTGGGAAGGCTTTATACCTAAGCTCTATTTGGTCCTCACTATTGCCATTACGGTCAGCAAATTAAATCTCAAATATTTATTTTCAGATTAATGCATGCTGTTAATCCTTTTCCACAGAATGCAAAATTTCCCCACATGAATTTAAATTTCACAAAAATATGTTGAAACACTTTGGCATTCTTTCAGGATCCCCCCTGCCCATGTTATTCTGGTTCACTATCTTGATACTGCTATAACTTTAAACCAATTATGCTGAGAACTTCAAATCCTCTAAATTCCCAAAGTAGAAATAAATTACTTACAGAGCCCAAACAGCAAAGTATAAGTTATAATTAGCTTTCATATATTATCTTAGGAACTTTTACAGTTAATTTTCTTTGAGAATTAAAATCATATATAGTTGTGTAATATTATACCTGCATAGTGAGTGCTAATATTTTTTAAACATATATTTAAATTAGCAAAATGTTTTTTTGCATTATAAAAGTTTTACATTTGGTACTCTTCAAAGTGAGAATCTCTAAACTCTTTGATTAATTGTTAAGGAAAATGGAGTTTTCTGATTCAAATCCTGAATGCCAAGTTTTAATTCAAAGTGGAATCTCTAAGGCACTCTTGAAAAGCCCTGGAAATATGGGGTTATAATGGAAATGCTGACGGACCACATTTGTGCTGCTATAACAAAACCTGACTTGAAGATAAATGTTTCATGAATTAAGAAAAGTTAAAAAAAAGCCTTTCTATCCAGCTTTGTTCCCAAGATAAAAGTGAATCTACTCTTTTTGTGATATAGGGAATATGTGGGTTAGTAATATTCTAGTCTGCAAACAGCCTTAATCAAAAGCAATACCCAAACCGGGATGTTAAAATTTGGAATTTCTTCTCTGATGAATTCTTGTCAGAATTGTTTTCTTTCAAAGAAGTGGGGGAAAAATGTAAAAGAAGCAAGAGTCTTACAAGAAAAAAACCCCACGTGACCCAACATATCATCACTCCAGTATTTGATTCTCTCAGAGAAGCTTTGTGCAGGGATGAACACTATCACTGGCCCTGAGGATAGAAATTAAGCCTGGGACTTAATTCTCGGATCTGCTACCTGATAGCTGTGTGACCTTAAACAAATTGCTTCACTTCACTGTGTTTCGGTTGCTTTATTTTTTATTTATTTTATTTATTTATGTATGTATGTATGTATGTATGTATGTATGTATTTATTTATTTATTTATTTATTTATTTATTTATTTTCGGTTGCTTCATTTGATTCTCAAAACAAACCTAGAGGTTAAATATCATTAGTCATGTCCAACGAGATAGTAATATTTAACCTCTAGGTTTGTTTTGAGAATTAAGTAGGAAAATGCATTTAAATGTTGGTGGAATGCGTAGCACAAAGTGGGAGCTTAACAAATATTAGCTCTTAACTTGCAACATAAACCACTGAAATGCTGATGACTTCCAAACCATCTCTGCCCTTAGTTCTCTTTTTCCATAAGGACTCCAGTAAAGAGTCATAGAGGCTCATTCGTGCTGGTTTTCCTTTTTGTCCAAGATTTCCTCCTATGTGGCACTGCCCTAGTCTGTGCCCTGCTCTCCACCAACCACATCACCCTGTGGCATCTGGTTGGATTCAGCCAGAGGGAAGCACCAGAAAGATATGAAATAGTAGAAAGAGCTAGAGGGCAGATAAATGACCACATGAGCTTCCTTCCTGTTCAGCTGTGATTTTTGCCAGCAATCCTGTTTTCTACCTAATTCCACTATTCATGTTATGTGGGCCATCTCTCATGGCTACAGCTCCACTGTGTCCAGTAATGTTCTCCTTCTCCTGCCCCTGAAGGCTCCTCATTGCTGCTAGCTAGCTTTTGGGTCCTGTGTTTGGTCCTTTTGCCCCATTCATTTCTCTGTAAACATTCAACTTGAGTTTACTTCATGCATCATCTGTTTCCTGCTGGTGATACGGCATGTCAGATATAATATGCAAAAGCAGACTATTTGACTTACTACTTCTCAACGGCCTATCTTTACTCTTGTCAAATCTTCCCTTTTAAATAAATGGCATAACCAGTTGCTAAAAAAAAAAACAAAAACAAACAACAAAAAAAAAACAATCACAAACCTGAGAATTAGAACACTTCTGCTTCTACCCCCACCCCCTGCCCATCCATCATCCAGCACATCAGTTTTTCCTTCATCATAAAGTCCTACTCTGCCCACCTGTCTCCCTCTCCACCATTACTACTCTGTGCAGGAAATCAGCCATTATACTGAGTCCAAGGACAGCAGGAGCATCCTTATTGGTCTCCTTGCTCCTAGCTCACCCCACATCTATTCCTCTTATGGCCAGTAGTGATCAATAAAACCTGGATCAGATCATGCCACGCTCCTGCTAATAGCCATCTGAAAAATTACCATCATACTCAGAATAAATTCCAAACTCTACTTCATTCCGAAGGCTCCATACTGCTTGGCTCCTGTCTGCCTATCTGACCCCATCCTTTACCGTTCTTCTTTCTCATGCACTGTACTTCCTGAAAATGTTCATGCTTCTGCATGGTTAGGGCTTTCTGAGCAAACAGTACTACCCTGGATTAAAGGATGATTGAATAGCAATTCAACCCTAAAGATAGAGATCTCTGGCGAGATTTAGGTGCATCTCCCTCTAAGGTCTTTGTTTACATTTCAGGGGTTGCAGGTGTAGAGGCTTATCTCTTCTCTTCCCAGACAGAATCTATGTACATTTCCAACAAAGGTTTCTCTGTCTCTCCTCTCCCCATCACCTTGCCTCCTTGGAGGGGCACAAGGGCTCTGACTTTCAGAATTTGGGGGGAGTTCCTTTCTATGATACATAACCCCACTATACCTGTGGGGTGCACCCAGCTCTTGCAGTTTGTACAATGTACAAATGGCAAATCAACATAAGCTGCTCAGTGAGTAAATAAATGATCTGATCACTGATCCAGAAACCTCCTGTTTCCTGTCAGGATAAATAAATAAGTAAATATAGATACAAAACATAATACTGGCACATTAGCCTTCCTCTTCTTCTAACAGGCCTAGGATGTCCTGTTTTCTCTACCTGGGATGTTTGCCTGTAGGTAAATACATGCCCTTGTCCTTCGCATTCTGGTTTCAACTCAAACACGACATTTTCAGTGATGTCTGATATCCAATGTTCCTGCGTCCTCTCCTGCATCCTCTCCTACAGTAACAGAAACTTTTATAAAATCCCTTTCCTTTTTCTTTTGGACCCTCAGCCAAACTTGAGGTCAGGTATGACCACGTGACTGAGTTCTGTCCAGTGAGATGTGCACAATCATGAAATAAGTCGTATATGGGCCTGGCCCTTAAAATATCCCACATAATCCTCTATGCAGAAGTGTTCTGGAAGATGGAAAAGCACAAATGGAAGTAGCCTGAATTTCTAAACCATCACAAGGAGAAAAGCCACCAATCAGGACTTTCCAATAGGACATTCCATGAATGAGAACCAAGCTTCTACCAGGTTAAGCCTTTGAATTCTGAGGCTTACGCAGAATTTCTGCAGGTGTTGGTACCCTCCAAATAGGCCACCCTGTTTTATTTTTTTTCATATCACACTCATCATGAACTAAAATAATTTAAGAATTTGTTTCCTTATTGTTCGTTTCCTCCCACTAGAATATAGTTCCACAAGAGAAATGTCTTTGAGATGTGTTTGTCTTGTCCACCAGTCTTATTATCCCCAAGTCCCAAGACAGTTGTAGGATTTGATAAACAGTTGTTGAGTAAAAAAGTACACAGTTACAGAGTGACCATGATTAAAATTGGAAGAGGGCAGCCCCAGTGACCCAGCGGTTTAGCACTGCCTTTAGCCCAGGGTGTGATCCTGGAGACCCAGGATCGAGTCCAGCATCCGGCTCTCTGCATGGAGCCTGCTTCTCCCTCTGCCTGTGTCTCTGCCTCTCTCTCTCTCTCTCTATCTCTCATGAATAAATAAATAAAATCTTTTAAAAAAATTGGAGAAAAAAAATCTACCCTTACCAGATATCTTATTTTTGGATAAATAGCTTGGTCTTCTCCCCAAAATTTATTTTCATTTTGATTCATTATGACATGTGATGTGCACAGTCTTATTCCTCTCACCTCCTTTCCCACAACTTGGTTCTAACTCAGTAGAATATTTATCCACTGATTATGCCATTCTCTCTAAACAACTACATGGAGATAGTTGATGACCCCAGGGGGAGGAAGCAGCTTTGCATTTATTCAGTGTTTGTTATGTAACTAAAGCCTTGTGCTAAGTGCTTTATTTATTATTACATTTAATCCTCACAATTCAATGACACGGGTTCTATTGTAAGCTATTCTAGAGATGAGAAAAACAGAAGCACTAATTCATCGTGACAGAGATAATGAGTACCAAAAACAAGACAGTAACTCCTCTTTGTTGTAATTTTAAAATCATCTAACCCTTAATATGCAGGAATTTGAAGGGAGAAAGGTGGAGGCAACTTTTCAATGCCATCTTCCAATTTTTCTGTTCTGTAGATGTGCATCTCCTGGCCCCCCTGTGGTTGTGTGGGACCACATGAGTTCTGGTGCAAGAGTTGTGAGCAGAAATGACATGAATAACCCCCTCTCCTGCTCTCTCCAACTCCACCTGTCTAGCACTAGAGTAGTTAAGGGTCTGCTGGGTCATCCTGGATCCCCCTTCCAACCTACAGAGGACTCAGACCCCAAGCAAGATATAAATATTGCTGTGGTTTGGAGGCTGTGTATTAGTGTAACACAACCTAGCCTTACTTGACTGATATAAATGCTATGCAGGGAGATTAATCTCATCAAAAGCTTTTATACTATTAATAGTGCCATGTGAAAAGTTAAAAAAAATTAAAATTACAATTATTAGAAGCCTAATACTCCAGACAAAAGCTTAAAAACTCTTAAGAATTAGTTCTACTATAAAATCATAAAATAATCATAAAATATAAAATCACAAATAGTCATAAACTAAGTAACCAACATACCATCAGTAAAATCATTAAAAAGTTAATATTCACTAACTTACTTTCTTACTTGTTGTTTATCTGACAAATAGATTCAATATCCTTTTGAAAAAAAAAAAAGACTTGAAAATAGAAAGTAAGCCTCCCCAACTCAGAGCTTTTGTTTTTGTTTTTAACAAGGCTATCTTTAAAATGTCGTTTTGATGTGTTAAAGTGTCTTTGGTGGCATACCACATATAACTTAAACACAGGAAAATGCATAAATCTTAGGGGCTTAGCTCAATGAATTTTTATCGTACACAGATAGGATTTTTATCTGTGCATGTATCTGTGTAACTGCCATTTAGATTAAGATATAGATCATTCCCATCACTTCAGAAAGTTTCCTCATGCCCTTCTTAGTAAAAACATTCCAACTATATTGGAGAAAAGAAATATAGGAATATGGTTGAAAATTTAAATAGTACATGAGACTACCCAATGAAAAGTTAGTCTCCTGGGATGCCTGGATGGTTCAGTGGTTGAGTGTCTTGCCTTTGGCTCAGGACTTGATTAAGGGTCTGGGGATCAAGACCCGCATCTGAATCCCCACGGGGAGATCTCTGCCTCTGCCTATGTCTCTGTCTCTGTGTGTCTCTCAAGAATAAATAAATAAAATCTTAAAAAAGTAGTAAAGTTAGTCTCCTATCTTAGGTCATCAACAGATATAACCACTGTAATAGTATCTTTTGCATACTTCCTGGGATAGTTTGTGCAAATGCATTTTTTCTTTACTGTGTCATGTTATCTACCTCAATTCTTATATAAATGAAATCACACTATTGAGCATTTTATTAAGAGAAGTTGTATATTGTGGTGATAAAAATGTAATACTAGAATAAAATCACAGGGTTTAGAATTCAGCTCATTGGGAAGTTATTGTTCCTATCTCTCATTTATATAAACACCACACTAAGTACGTTATATATAGTAACTCTTTTAATCTATACCATATGAAACTGACAATATTTTAAATTCCCATTTATAGTCAGAGAAATTTGTGTAAGGATTAGGATAATGCCTACACAAATAAGAGATATTACCAATTGTAGATTAATTTGTAGTCTTTTCTATTTTTTGTTCTACTTATATTTTGTTGGCCACTGAGAATTAAAAAGGAAAAATGATAATCACCACTTTCCTAGGAAAAGACTCATTGTCATGGTAACAAACACCAGAACTAGTTTTAAATTTGTCCAGTCAATTAGTAACAGTTCCATAGCTCTGCTTACAAGTAAACAACCAGAACTGGTTTTAAAACTATCTAATTAATCAATGACAACTAACTTCTGTGAACATTTGTTGAAAAGCCAAATAGCATCAGACTCATGATTTGAAACTCAGCCAACTGGCTAGAGATTCACTACAGTGCACATGTTCCTAAAACTCAAATTAACCTTCTTCCACCTAGATAACAGACAAAAAGTAAGTCTCGATAACCAACACAAACCACTCTTCTAAGACTGGCCTAAACCACTGCTACCCCTATAACCAGCTATCCAAAATAAACTCTCCACAAAAAATGGATATAAAATCAGCAACTGGATTTGCTCAATTAGTATAAGTCTTCTTTACTGAGGTATATGATAAATTAGGTTTTTTGTTTTTGTTTTGTTTTGTTTTGGTTTCAGATATTGACAGGTGGTCTCATCCTTTGACACCACAGAGAGAACTAACGGTGTTTTACTTTGCTAGGGCCACCATAACAACGTACCACAGACTGGTGGCTTAAACAACACAAATGTGTTTTCTCAACTGTTTTTGAGGCTAGAATACAAAATCAAGATATTGACAGGGTTGGTTTCTTTCTGAGGCCTTCCTTTGACTTGTAGCAGGCCATCTTCTCCCTATATCTTTACATGGTCTTACCTCTGTGTGTATCTGTGCTCTAATCTCCTCTTATAAGGCCATCAGTCAGATTTGAATAGAGTCCATCCCAATGACCTCATTAACCTTAGTTACCTCTTTAAAAACCCTTTTTCTTAATACAGTCACATTTCAAAGTACTAGAGTTAGGACTTTAACATATGAATTTGAAAGGACACAATTCAGCCCAAACCAAAGGGCCAGAGATATCTTTATTCTAATATTTATAAAATGTCTTAGGAGTGTAATAGTATTAAGGCATTAGCTGGTTGTAAGAGTCAAACTGTGAGATTATTTTATAGTATTTATTGTGTTGTATATAGAATTGATGTATATTGCATCAATGCACTTTGAGCTAATAAACAATTTCAAAATGAAAAGTTGAATTTTATATCATATTTGAGCATATATCTAAATAGATGAATAATATGTATGCACATAATGTAATGGTTAAGAGCACAGGGTCTGGAGTGACACTGCTTGAATGTGAATTTGGGCTTTGCCACTTAATATGTCCTTGGAACACTGTGAGCCTCAGTTGTTCATCTGCAAAATAGAAATAATATGAGAATCTACATGATGGTGCCATTGTGAGGATTTAAATTAATTCATGTAAAATGCTTAGATTGCTGCTTGGGACATAGCCAAGTGCTCAATAAATGTTAATTGTTACAAAGTAACAATATGCAGATTACAAGTTGTGCGATAGCAGTGATGACATCTATTATCTTCATCACTTCATAATGTTAACTGCAGAGATGAGTTGGCTCATGAGAGGTAAGCAATAAATATTTTTGAAATGGTACATACACACACACATGGGCCATTTCTAGGCCCAAGTTATGAAACAAGTTGGGTAAGTTTGCCCTTCATCAATTTTTCTTTCCTTCACCACATGACCTCCACCTTTTCAAGGCAATTCATATCAAGGGTTAACCTCTCATAATTGTTGATTCTATGAAAGAATCCTCATGGAGAGGAACTCTAGGAAGTGGAGCCCTACTGAATTTCACGCTCATTTGGCAGTTGCACAGAGCAAAGTTTTATGTATGCTTTATATCCTGCCCACAGCACCTTCTCTATTCAACCACCCACCACCATCCTTGCTAGACTTTCATGTCACAATACAGTGGTATTGTCTCCTCATAGCATTATTCCTATGTATCTTTCTAGAAAATCAATTTCTTAAAGTAAAATACCTAAAAATGTTTAAGAAAACTATCTAAATAAAACTTGTTGAAGTTAAAGAGAATTATATTGTGCAATTGTATTCTATGCATTTTTATTTCAAATTTTATGACCGAGGAAAATTACTATTAAAGAAGGCAAAGCAAACTGTGTCCAAAGGTGAACAGAATTAGTTTATACCAGCCGTGAGAAAAATATCCTCCTACTCATTACCAGCTAGAAGTAGCTATTTCTATTATAGCTACTATCTTAGTTACCAAGTTTAAAATTAATGACAAAGAACTTTATAAAGATCCTTTTTTAATTGAACAAGGTCAAATATTTAATATAATAATTTATATAACATTCATATTTTTTAGCGATGTCTGGGTGGCTCAGCGGTTGAGCATCTTTCCTTGGCTCAGGGTGTGATCCTGGGGCCCAGGATGGAGTCCCACATTGGGCTCCCTCTATGGAGCCTGCTTCTCCCTCTGCCTCTGTCTCTGCCTCTCTGTGTCTCTCATGAATAAATAAATAAAATCTTTTTAAAAATTCATATATTTTTGCAAATATTTTCTTAAATAACTTTGTGAAACCAAAGAATTTTTTTAAATTTTTTTTGAAACCAAAGAATTTTAACCTTATAGGCTTACAAATTGTTAAAGAAAAATGTGCTCCATTATTGTTACTGAAACAATCTCACTGGCCTATAAATTGGAAACAGAGTAATCATTAACAAGGATCCCGGTTTTTGTTATTTCGTATAAATAACTAACCATGTCTGTGAAAGATTGATTGCAGCTTTTAAAATGTTTGCTGAATCCTTGTGTAATTAAGATGAGTTAAATATGCAAATCAAGTCTAATTAGCTTCATTTATTAATGTTAGTTTGCCTTGCCTCTACATAGTTTCTGCTGTGGAATATTTTTTTTTTTTTTTTTTTTTTTTTTAGGACATAGTATTTTTTATTTCTTTGTTCTAGACTGAATTGCTGAAGAAACAAGGTTTATTTTTGTTTTTTTTTTTTTGTTTTTTTTTTTCTAAAAGGAAAGAAAGCTTTCACATGGAATTCTGGTGCCATTTAGGAGCAAGGGTTTAAAAAAATATTCCCAGCCACCTTCCTTTGTATTTAATTATTCCATTTCATCAAATCAGCAAACCCTCTGGGAATTTCTTTTGATGAAAATGAGCTTTTGTCACAATATGTCCATCACAGTGATTAAGTAGAATCGTCAGTATCAAGCGAACCAAAGTTGTCTGTAGAAATACATTTTCCTTGACAAAATAATCTAAATCTTCCAGCATTAATAAAACAAACCTCTGCACGTAAAACCACCAGCCTCCTACAGTTCCTGTGGAAAACACTAAGTCGGGCATTTACAGGAAACATTGTTATGCAAACAATGCAGAATCGAGAACCACTGTATCAGGCAACAGGGAAAGGAATGACAAAGTGAACCAAGTATTAAAGACAAGGATGAACATGGGATGATGTCCAGAAGACGGAAGACATGACCAGAACGAGGAAAAGGGCAAATATAGGGAGGTTACTGAGTGGACACAGTGGAACCACAGTCTGAAAACAGAACTAAAGTAACAGGAAGAGTCAACCCAGCCAAGGCCCTGGAAAGCAGGGGACATGGAGAAGGGAAGACAAGTAGTGGAGAAGGATGTGAAAGACCTTGTAATGAAGAGAAATACTTAGGAAAAACAAGAATGAGTGGACTTCGTAGGTGAAGATTAGACTCAGGAATAGACGGGGAAGAACTGGATAAATCCAAGTGGCAAGAGCCCAAAAGGGAAGGGCAAGTGGAAAGTTTAAGGATAATTAAAAGAGGGCCCTGACCTGGAGAAACCTGAAAATGATGAGTACTTCCACAGTGGGCGACTTTCTCTCAGGTTCTAGTGGTTTCAGGCTCAGATGATCATCACACTTGCCCCACCCTCTTCTTGCACCCTTTCTTTAATGCTGTCCTCTAAGGATGAAGAAATAAAATGAGTGGGAGAGAATAAAAATATTCTCAATAAAAAATATTGGGATGTGAAGCAAATTTAAGAGGTAGGCTGAAAATCCTGTAGGTCCTGTCGTAAAGAGGCTGTGTTAGTTTCCTAGAGCGGCCATAGCAAAGTACCACATGGGGGAGCTTAAAATGAAATAAATTTATGCTCTCACAGTCCTGAGGCTAGAAGTCTGAGACAAAAGTGTCAGCAGTGCTGGCTCCTTTTGAGGGCCCTGAGGAAGAACACATTCTATCTATGCCTTTCTCTCAATTTATGGTGATGGCTGGAAATCCTTGACATTTCTTGGCTTGTAAGGTGCTGTGTTCCAACTTCTGGCTCCATGTTCACATGGCATAGCCATCTGTGTTTCCGTCTTCTTCTAAGGACACCAATCACACTGAATTAGGACCCACCTTAGTCCAATATGTCCTTATCCTAAATGCTCATATCTCTTTCTCAAAGACTATTTACAATCCAGCACCATTCACAAGTACTGGGGAGAACTTGTGAACACATCCTTTCGGGGGACACAATTTAACCAACAACAAGTGGTTTGCCTTTTTTTTTTTTAAAGATTTTATTTATTTATTCACGATAGACACAGAGAGAGAGAGAGAGTGAGGCAGAGGGAGAAGCAGACTCCATGCCAGGAGCCCGACGCGGGACTCGATCCCGGGACTCCAGGATCACGCCCTGGGCCAAAGGCAGGCGCCAAACCACCGAGCCACCCAGAGATCCCCGGTTTGCTTTTAAGTAAAAGTTAATTAAAGGATTGAATGCAGTATCCAGCTTAGAGTCTTGGTGTGTCAGTTGAATTGTGGTTTTCAGAGAGGGGATAGAGAAAGGATATAGTCGGTTACCCTAAATATATACATGACCTATTATCATTTAATTTTTAGGCACATAAATATGTTTCCATTTATTTTATATTACTCTATATTATATTTGAAAGCATCTAAGAAACCTTTCCTTATATAATAGTTCTCAATGTGTGGTCCCAGACCCAGCATCACCTAAGAACTTGTTGGAAATGTATTCCAGACCCACTGTAACAGAGCTCCATGGGTATGCCCAGTCACTTGTCTTTTGTTTTTTGTTTTTTTCCCCAAACCTTCCTGGTGAGTCTGGTTTGAGTACCAGGTGATTCTGCTTATAGAAACTTACCTATGATTAGGGAAGCAGCTGTAAGGTGAGAGTTGGGGTACTTTGGCCTAAATAATTTGTGTCTTGAAGAATTTTATTAACAAAGAGGACCAGCATAACACTGCTACCCAAATCATTCATAAAAAATTAGAATATCTTTCCCAGGGTTAGCATTCTTTTAAAAGTCTGGTTTATTCTGTAGGACTTATTTGAGACATTTGCAAGGATCTCCTACTGAAGCTTTGTCAGTTGTTTTGAGCCTTCAAGTCTTCAGATCATTCTGCTCCCCTGCCAATATTCCTTGGCCTCCCTCACTTTTGTTTAACATATGCCAGATGCCCCATGAGTATCATATATTAAGTGATGTAATTTATTTATTACAAAAATATTATCATAAATATTATCACTTTTTTGAGAATGAAGAAACAGAGATACCAGAAGGTTAAGTAAATTTCCCACATTAAGGAGTGTCAAAAATAGATTCAAATCCAATTTGACTGATTGCAAAGCGAATATTCCTCCAACTATGTACACTATTTTGTGTAATTTAGAGACCTAAATAGCCATTTAAACTAGTCAGAATTAATTTGCTTGTCTAAATTCTCTTTTCTCATCTAAAACAAGCACAAAAAGGTGTGGGGCCAGAATTTGGTTTAAAAAAAAAAAAAAAAAAAGGAAGTATCTTTGCTATGGTCTCCAGCTCCTAGATTTTTCTGAGTCTGAAGTCTGACTGCTAAAAGAATGTAATTAATAAAATTAATAAAATAAATAACAAAGACTATGACTAATAAGAGACCCTACATTGCCTTTCATCTACTCAATATAAAATGCTTTAGCTGCTTTCCTAATTTGCCCTAAGTATTGTCATTTCACAAGGATTTCCAGATTCTAGGTATTGTTTGAAATTTACTGAGAATTTAAACACAATGTGTAAGTTTTTGCATTACTGTCTCCCCAAGAATTCTAACTTTCTAACTTGGTTCATTTAAGAATTGTTATGAGTAAGGGAACACGATAACTGTAGTAAAATTTAGCATTTTAAACATCATGAATTCAGAATATAACAAATTATTTAAACAAAGTGATTTCCTTACCAGATTGTGAGATTATTATTGCCAAGGGCAGTGATACATAATTTGGTTAGTATTTATAGCCATTCTATGGTGCTCTATATATCATACGATTAGTACAATTTGCTGACTGCATTAAAGAAAAAGAAAGCTAAATAACGGCCTTCTGATGGTGAGGTGAAAAATGAGGAAAAATTAGTGACATTTTTTTCTCAGTAGTTGGAAGAGCTAATTTTGAAGTATTTTATGTTTCTCTATATTACTTTTTATTTGGCTGAGATGACCTTTTCTTTTGACTATGTATATGTGTTAGGCTTAAAAGAAGCAATGGAAGGGCAGAGATTTAAGGTGCCCTGAAAGATCTAAACACAGACCCCCACTAGGTCACACAAAGATAGGTCCTCAAGCTCTAACCACTCTTCTCACTGGTTGCTGCTATATTCCACTATGGTAGGGAGGGCGACAGTGCCAGTATCCAACCCTACTTTACCTCAGTAAATTGAATTGAATCAGTGAATGCAGAGTTTCTGGAAATCCAAAAGATATGCCTTATAAGGAAATTATTTTGATAAGGGCATATAGTTACATTTGAAAGTAACTATATATATTACATTGAGGGTACATTCAAACTAATTACATGCTTTTTTAAAAAATATTTTAAGTACTCTCTATACTAAATGTGGGGCTTGAACTTACAACACTGAGACCCAGAGTTGCATGCCCTACCAACTGAGCCATCTAGGCACCCCCTAATTACATACTTTTAAATTTATTGAGAAAAATCTATATTTATGTATTTATGTATATCATATCACTATTTCAACCTGTAAAAACTAATATAATAAATTTTCCAATAATATTATTTTCTCACAGAATTATATATTTATAGCAATACCTCAAAAAATCAGATTTATTCAACTGAATAAACTGTAAAAAGTTTGAAAATGTTGAAAATGAAAACACTTGCAATTATCAGACCCCCAGAGGAGGAGAAACAACTAGCAGAACCAGCAGATTAGTACACTTTTAATTTTTGTCACACATTTTTGGGGATATGTGATTTGATGATAGATAGTGTTTTTTTTTTTTTTCTTTCTCTCTTCTGGAAATAAGTTCCCCTGTGCCCATTAAGCCTCAGAATCACACAGATGTCCTAGCAGACATGCTTGGGGTACTTCACCTTCCTGCCCCATGCAGATAGAGTCAAAGGGTACACTGGAGCCCATCTAAACAATAAGCTGTTTCTCTTAGCCTAAGCTCCTTAGAAAATGAACCTGATGCAAGAATTAATCTAATGCTTTATTTGGGAGGTGCATACTCAGGGCAGCTAAGATAAGAAAAGAGTAATTGAGGGGCAGGCTGGATATGAGACATTACTGCACGGGCTTCTACAGAGAAAGACCAGCAGGTTGAACTCCCTGGCATACAGGATTTCTGTGGACAGGATGTAGAAAAAAAATTATGACTAAATAATCCTTGAGAGGAAGGAAGCAATAGGATTCAGTTACACTTTGCTTCTTGGAAATCAAATCCCCTATATTTCTGGGGTCTTACTATTTGCGTATTTTGGTGGCCATGCATGCCTGTTCCATGACTTCCAGTGTAGTGTTTGAAAGTGGTCAGTGGAGTCAGTATTCTCCCTCCAGGGCTAGTCAGCCTATCTGAAGGGGGCAGCCACCAGAGGAGGTGGGGGATGGAGGTCTGGGGAAGAATTTACCACTCCCATACAAGTGACTGAAGGGCTCTAGCTGGGGTAGTCAGCAAAAATGTGTAAGGTTTATTTCTGAAATAATACCTGTTTCCAACACTCAGAATAGAGATTTAAATTCTACTTTCATGTTGAGTTGAATTCTTAAATGGATGAGACATAAGATTCAGAATCTGTGATATAAACTCTTTCCAACATGTGTTCAGAGGAAAAAAAAATAAAGTCTACCTGTAGATGAATAAAGAAGACATGCAGATAGAAGCAGAGGCAAGACAGAGGAGAGCATAATCTCAGGATCCTTGGGGCTTCTTACTCCTGGTTCCAGTCCTTTACAAGGTACAGTTGTATTCTTGCCCTTAGGTACCCAGAGACTTTTGTGACTTACTGTTCATGTTGAATAGTTTTTCTCTACTTGCTCAATTTGTGTTTTTTGTTGTTGTTGTTGTTGTTTTTTTGTATATGCAATCTAATGCAATGGATGGTTTATACATGTATTTAGATTATAAATCAAAAAAAGATATCTTCATGGCTTCTCTTAAATGTTGTTCTTAGGTTTGTAGATTCCAGGCTCTCCCCTCTTCTCTTCCTACACCCTCATCCAAAGGGCCTTATTCAGGCCCACAGTTTCCTTTGCCACATATGTATGATTCCCTGTAACTTCTATCTCCAGCCCAGATCTCTACATTTGACTTGCTCTTGTTCATGGTACAATTGGATAATCCCACGACACTGACTATATCACATACTGAATTCATTACCTGGTGCACAAATCTAACTCATGATCTGACCACTGCTTAGTTATTGAGTTTATCCCACACACAAAAAAAACTTATTAATTTATATCCCACAAACTCAGTCCAAGGGATATACTATATTATAAGAACTACAAGAAGCCAAGTAACTTGCTAAGGCATCTTATAATTAACAGACTCAGTATTTGAACACTTGTTTGTCGGAATCTGAAGGCTGTGCTTTTCTTACTATGGCACACACTCTCAAAACACACATGCACACACATACATGTACACGCACATACAGGAAGAGAACTAAGAAAAATAAAACTAATTAAGATATTCCAATTTTTATTTTAGACCATCCTCTTAATTTCATTTTGCTTTAAGTCGTGTCCTTATTTTAATGATTGACTTTAATTTACAGCCAATCCTCATTTATCAGTATGTTTCTGGTCTTTCTGGATAAAAATTGGTATAAAATACATGACCCCCAGATACCTTCTTTCTGTTAATCAATATATTGTAGATCTAATTCCTCAAGATCAGGTGTTGTGTCTCCAAGTAGTGCAGACTAATTTTAATATTGGGCTAAACAAACTTTAATCAAGAAGATAAATATGCCTTAAATCATGCAAGGCATTCTAAATTCAAATAGAAGTGAAAATGATCCTTGGATTATCCCTACCATTATTTTCCATTCATTTAAGATTGAATATATATGTTTTTGTGTGACTCTGTATTTAAATATATACTCTACTATATAAAATACATATTTAAATACATAAAAATACATTCAAATATAGACATACTTATCTTAATAAGTTTTTGATTCCATATAAAGGAATATGACTGAAAGATATTTTCTTTTACTAATCAGTTGTAATCAAGGAAGAAACCTTTACTTAAGAAAATTAACAATTACATACTTTTGAAAAGTCTAAACTCAAGCAGTTCTTGAATTTACAATCTGTTCTTTCTTACTACAGACATCAGGATGCATTTTTCCTTAAGCACAACACATAAAGACGTAAGGAGCTATGATGATGTATACTGAGATAAAAATAAATCATTTTCACTTAGTTATCATCCTGTTCATATTTCCTTGTCTCAGACTTAATGAGTGGGGCTGCAATTGAAGTTTGCCTCTGTTTTAAGGATGGATTTTTTATTTTTCCCTTGAGGGTGTGCAGTTTCTCTCCGCATATTTCTATTTTATTTTGTAAGAAAACATTTTTATTGAAGTATATAACATGCATACATCAAAGCGTTGAAATCACAAGTGTTTGAATGGACGAGTTTATGCCCAGTGAAAACACCTAGATGAACTTATCGATCATTACTAGCGCACAGAATCCTTCCTCATGCCCCTCTCAATCACTGTCTCCCTCTAGTGTAATCACTATTTTTTTATCTATACAAATTAGGTTTTTTCTAGTTTCATATTTTATATAAAGTTATTAATTATGTATTCTTTATGTTTACATTTTTGCTTATAAGATTAATCTGTGTTGTATATACCAATATTTCATTATTTTATGATATAATTTTTCATTTTTTATGGTATTCCAGTGTATGGAAGCTAGCATATCTATTGATTCCACTGTTGATAGACATTTGAAGTTATTGTAGGTAGTGGCTACTATAAATATTATTATGGACATTCTTTTTCTAGTTACTCAATACCCTTGTCAACAGTCAATATTTTCCAACATTTTAGTTTTATTTATTGTAGTGGTTGTATGGTACTATCTCATTGTTTAAGATTTAATTTATTTAGTTATTTGAGAGAAAGAGAGACAGGGTGAGCGTGAGCTGGGAACGGAGCAGAGGGAAAGGGACAGACTCCATGCTGAGTGTGGAGCCCCATGTGGGGCTCAATCCCATAACCTGATCATGACCTGAACTGAAATCAAGAATCTGCCAACTTAATCCATGGAGCTGCTCAGATACCCCTCTCATTGCATTTTATTTTATTTTTTTAAGATTTTCTTTATTTGTTTATTTGACAGGTGGGGGGCACAAGAAGGGGGAGCAGCAAACTGAAGGAGAGGGAGAATCAGACTCCCCTCTGAGCAAAGAGTCCAATGTGCGGCTCAATCCCAGGACCCTGGGATCATGACTCAAGCCTAAGGCAGATGTTTAGCCAACTGAGCCACCCAGGTACCCATCTCATTGCATTTTAAATTGCATTTTTTCCAGAAATATAATCAACAAACAAAAATTGTATGTATTTAAGGTATACAATATGATGATTTGATATACATACACATTGTAAAATGATTATCACAGTCAAGCCAACGAACATATTTACCACCTCACATAGTTACCTTTTTTGGGGTAGTGAGGGTAATAATACTAAGATCTATTCTCTTAGCAAATTTCAGGTATATAATATGGTATAACTAGCTATAGTAACTAACCATTTTGTATATTAGATCCCCAGAACTTCATTGTGCAATTGAAAGTTTGCACCCTTTGACCCTCTGAATTTCCTATGAATTAAGATCAGCTCATTTTTCTATAATAGAAAATGATTTTTAGAAAATATTTTATTCTTTTATTCATGAGAGAGACACACACACACAGAGGCAGAGACACAGAGAAGTAGGGTCCATGCAGGGAGCCCAATGCAGGACTCGATCCCGGGACTCCAGGATCACGCTCTGGGCTGAAGGCAGGCACTAAACCACTGAACCACCCAGGGATCCCCAGAAAGTGATTTTTTTTAATGGCTATTTCACTGAGTCTATAAACCAATTTGGGGAAAAAATGACATTATATCGAATGCTTACTATATATATATATATATACACACACAGAGAGAGAGAGAGAGAGAGAAATATTCCTGTAGTACTTAGGTCTTTTAAAATTTCACCCAGTACTATATTTTGTAGTTTTTAGTGTACAGTATTTCCCATGCTTTAGTAAATGAATTGCTAGGCATTTGGGGATTTTTAAAATGCTACTTTAAGTAATATCTCACTTTCAATTTAATTTTCTAATAGTTTGTTGCCAGATATGGGACTACTATTTGTTTTTGCTATTGGCCACTTTCTTGAGTAACTTTTCTAAATAGGATATTAGGCTAGGAATTATCATTAAAATTTTTACCTTAATGGTAAAAAGCTAAGAATGGTCTAAAATGTTTCTGTTCATAATCACACACATGCAGAGTGATTACACATATGTGACTATATTAGAAATGTACATGTTAAAATGTCATAGGAACTAAATCCAAATTTGGTTATCACTAAAAATTGGGTTCCCCTAGTTACTGTTGAAATGCATTGCATTTGAGGGGCACCAGGGTGGCTCCATGGTTGAGCATCTGCCTTCAGGTCAGGTCATGATCCTGGGGCCCTGGGATCAAGTCCCACATTGGGCTCCCCACAGGGAGCCTGCTTCTCCCTCTGCCTATGTCTCTGCCTTTCTCTCTGTGTCTCTCATGAATAAATAAAATCCTAAAAAAAGAAAATGTATTATATTTGAATTTTTTTTTAATTTTAAAGAAAATCTTAGCCTTCCTAATTAAAATACATTTATTCTATTTTTTCCCAAGAATGATAGTTTTTATGACATCAGATTCAATTTTTAAACATTTTTAATATTTTTAAATACCTTTATTTCAGTCACCTAAATTTCCATCAAACACCTACATTTCTATCATCAAACACCTATATTATTAAAGTTGTGGCAATTTAGTTGAATTGCAAATTTTGCTAAGCAGATTCCCTATTGCAGTATCTCCCTTTAATGCCAGTCTTAGATGGTAACTGAGGGAAAAATTCCTGACAAATATTTTGAGGCAGATTTGTATGTGACGGGAGTGGGATTGTTGTGGGTGTAGGTGTGGTATAATGTGATATGTTTAACAAGAACACATCTTCCAACAGTTTTCTTTAATGAATTTGAGACTTTGAGACAATGGAACATTATTTCGAGGATTAGAAAGACACACTAGAAAGAGTGATAACTTTCTTCATATCCTTCATTAGATATTTCTATTTTCTTTTTGTATAAGATTAAAATGTTGCTTTTTCTTTACTTTGCTATAATTTATCTGTTAGAGTATCTTAAGGCACAAGATTATTTTGTGCTTGCCATTTTAAGGATGTGTGACAACTGGAAAACTGCAAATGTTAAGTCATCTATTTATCTTTAGAAAAGTACAGCAGTAGCAGCCTGGATGGCTTAGAGCTGTTTAGTGCCACCTTCAGCCCAGGGCCTGATCCTGGAGATCCGGGATCCAGTCCCAGGTCAGGTTCCCTGCATGGAGCCTGCTTCTCCCTCTGCCTGTGTCTCTGCCTCTCTCTCTCGTCTCTGTGTCTCTCATGAATAAATAAATAAAATATTAAAAAAAAAAAAAAGAAAGAAAAGTACAGCAAAGATTAAAAGAAACTTTTTCCTATATAATGCTTTTCTGGAAACTGATTTTGTGGTTTAAACATTGTTTCTTCTCTTTCTTGCTTCTGCAGGTATAAGTTTCAATTGTTTATTTGAAATTTTTCTTGCTTCTTGAGGTAGGTTTGTATTGCTATAACCTTCCCTCTTAGAATAGCTTTTGCTGAATCCTAAAGAATAAAATAAGTGCCACTTATTTTAATTTTCATGTCTCCATTCTCTGTGATTCCTTATTTGACCCGTGCATCATTTAGTACAATGCTATTTAGCCTTAATCTATGTGTGTTCTTTCCAGACTTTTTCTTGTGATTGATTTCTAGTTTCATACTACTATGGCTGGGAGAGATGCATGATATCATCTCAATCTTTTTTAATTTATTGAGACTTGTTTTGTAGCCTAACATGTAATCTATTCTGGAGAGCATTCCATGTGCACTAGGAAAAAAATATGAATTCCAGTTTTTGTATGGAATCTCTGACTATATCCATTCGGTTCATCTGCTCCAAAGTGCCATTCAAAGCCACTATTTCCTTGTGGATTTTTTCTTTCAATGACCTATCTATTGATATAAATGGGGTGGTTAAAGTCCCCTACTATTATTGTATTACATTTTTTTTTCCTTTAGGTCTGTTAATAGTTGCTTTATCTATTTAGGTGCTCCCATGTTGGGTATATAGATCTTTGTTAGACCTTATTGGATCATTCCCTTTATCAATATGTAGTATTCTTCTTTCTCTTGTAGTCTTTGTTTTAAAGCCAACTTTGTCTGATATAAGTATTGCTACCTCAGCTTTCTTTTCACTTCCATTTGCATCATAAATCTTTTCCCATCCTTTCATATTCAATCTGCATGTATCTTTTAGGTCTGAAATGATTCTCCTGTAAGCTGCATATAGATGGGTCTTGCTTTCATATTCATTCAGTCACCCTATGTCTTTTGATTGGGGTATTTAGTCCATTCACATTCAAAGTGATTACTGAATAGGTATATACTTATTGCCATATTGTTACTTGTGGCTGTTTTTGTAGTTCTTTTATGTTCCCTTCTCTTGCTCTGTTCCTCTGTAGTTTGATGCCCTTCTTTAGTGTAGTGATGCCCTTCCTAATTTTTTTGTGCATCTACTACAGATTTTTTATTTGTCACTACCTTCAGGTACAAATATAACATCTTATGCATACAGCAATCTATATTAACTTTATGTCTGCTTAAGTTTGAACCAATTCTAAAAAAAATAAACCAAAACCAATAAAAGGAAGGAAACAATAATAAATAATAAAAATAATAAATAATAAAAAGCAGAAATAAATTAAATAGAGACTGAAAGAAACAAACAAACAAAAAAATAGAACAGATTAATGAAGCCAGGAACTGATTCTTCAGGAAAAAATCAACAAAACTGATAAATCTTTAGCCAGATACACCAAGAAAAAAAGAGAAAGGGCCTAAGTAGATAACGTATGAAATAATGGAGGAGCAACAACTGAGATTACAGAAATACAATGGGTTATAAGAAAATATAAAAATTATATGCCAACAAGTTGGACAACTTAGAATGCATGAATTCCCAAAATCTATAACCTTTCTTAACTGAAAGGAAAAAAAATAATATAAAATTAATAGACAAATTACTAGCAACAAAATTAAATCAGTAATCAAAAAAAAAAAAACAAAAAAAAAACAAAAAACAAAACAAAACAAAAAACAACAAACAAAAGTCCAGGACCAGATGGTATTACAGGTAAATTCTACCAAACATTTAAAGAAGAGTTAATATCTATTCTTAAACTATTAAAAAATAAAAAAAATTAAAAAAGAAGAGAGACAGCGAAAGAAGTAAAGCTTCCAATTGATTCTATGAGGCCAGGATTGCCCTGATCCCAAAACCAAAGACACTACAAAAAAAGAAAACTACAAACCAATACTTCTGATGAACACAGGCCCAAAAATCCTCAACAAAGTATTAGCAAGCTGAATCCAACAATATAATAATAATAATAATAATAATAATAATAATAATAATTCATCACAACCAAATGAGATTTATTCTGGGGATGCAAGGGTGGTTCAATATTTGCAAATCAATCAATGTGATATATCACAGTAACAAAAACAAGTATTAAAAAAATATGATCATCCCAATAGCTGAAGAAAGAGCATTTGAAAAAGTGCAACATCCATTCATGATAAAACTCTCAACAAAGTAGGTCTACAGGGAATATACCTGAATATAATAAAGGTCATATATGAAAAACCCACATGAACCCCATACTCACTGGTGAAAAACAGAGCTTTTCCCCTAAGATCAGAAATAAGACAAGGATTTTCACTCTCACTACTTTTATTCAACATAGTATTGAAAGTCCTGGCCATTACAATTATATAAGAAAAACTAATAAAAGCCAATCAAATTGGTAAGGAAGTAGTAAAACATTCACTGATTGTAGCTGACATGATACTACATAGAGAAAATCCTAAAAGACTACTTACAACTGATAAATGAATTCCATAAAGTCATAAGATATAAAAATTAACATACAGAATTTCTATATAATAACAATGAAGTAGCAGCATGAGAAATTAAGGAAACAACTACATTTACAATTGCACCAAAAAGAATAAAATACCAGGGATAAATTAACCAAAAAGGTGAAAAACTTATAGCCAGAGAACTATAAAATATTGATGAAAAAATTGAAGAAGACACAAACAAATGGAATGATATTCCAATGCTTACGGACTGGATGAAGCAATGCTGTTAAAATGCCTATACTACCCAAATCAATCCACAGATTTGAGGCAATCTCTATCAAAATGTCAATAGCATTTTTCACAGAAATAGAGCAAAGAATCCTAGAATGTGTATGAAACCACAAAAGACCCGAAATAGCTAAAGCAATCTTGAGAAAGAAGAACAAAGATGGAGGTATCACAACCCCAGATTTCAAGGTATACTACAATGCTGTGGTAACCAGAACAGTATGGTACTGGCATTAATTAGACATGTAGATCAATAGAACAGAATAGAAGGCCCAGAAATAAATCTGCAACTATAAGGTCAATTATTTTATAACAAAGGAGGAGGCAAAAGTATACAGTAAAGATAGTCTCTTCAACAAATGGTGATAGGAAACTGGATAGTTATGTGTAAAAGAATGAAACTAGGGGTGCCTAGGTGGCTCAATCAGTGAAGCATCTGCCTTCAGCTCAGGTCATAATCCCAGGGTCATGAGGTCAAGCCCCACATCAGGCTCTCTGTTCAGAGCCTGCTTCTTCCTCTCCCTCTGCCTGCCACTTTGTCTACTGTGCTCTCTCTCACTGTGTATCAAATAAATAAATCATTAAAATCTTTTTAAAAAACAAACTGGGACATTTTCGTATGCCATATAGTAAAATGAACTCAAAATGGATTAAAGACATAAATATAAGATTCAAAACCATAAAACTTCTAGAAGAAATCATAGGGAGTAATTTCTTTTACATTGGCCATAGAAATATTTTTTCCAGATATATCTCCTCAGGCAAGGGAAACAAAAGCAAAATTAAACTACTGGGATTACACCAAACCAAAATAAAAAGTTTACACAATGAAGGAAATCATCAAAAAAACAAAAAGACAATTTACTGAATGGGAGGAGACATTTGCAAATGAAATATCACCAATAAGGGGTTAATATCCAAAATATAAAAACTTATACAACTGAACACTGAAAAACAAATATTCTGATTAAAATAGGCAGGGGGGGATCCCTGGGTGGCGCAGCGGTTTGGCGCCTGCCTTTGGCCCAGGGCACGATCCTGGAGACCTGGGATCGAATCCCACGTCGGGCTCCCGGTGCATGGAGCCTGCTTCTCCCTCTGCCTGTGTCTCTGCCTCTCTCTCTCTCTCTCTCTCTGTGACTATCATAAATAAATAAAATTTAAAAAAAAAATAAAAAATAAAAAAAATAAAATAAAATAAAATAGGCAGGGGACCTGAATAGACATTTTTACAAAGACATATATAGCTGGCCAACAGACACACGAAAGATGCTTGACATCAATGCAATTAATTTAATTAATTAACTTAATGCAAATTAAAACCACAATAAGATATTACCTCACATCTGTCAGAATGGCCAAAATCAAAAAGATAAAAAATAACTATTGGTAAAGATATGGAGAAAAAGGAAGCCTTGTGCACTATTGGTAAGAAAGCAAATTGGTACAGCCACCCTGGAAAACTGTATGATGTTCCTCAACAAGTTAAAAACAGATTACCATATGATCCAGTAATTCCAGTATTGGTTATTTACCCTTCACCCAAAATGAAAACACTAATTAGATATGCACCCTTATGTTTATTGCAGCATTATTTATAATAGCAAGATATTGCTATTATATTATATTATAGAAGCTTCCCAAGTGTCCATTCATAGATGGGTAAGGAAGAGGGGAATATATATATATTTAAATATATATATATGTGAATATTAGTCATAAAAAAGAATGAGCTCTTTCTATTTGTGACAACATGGGTAGATCTAGGATTATGCTAATAATCCACATGTAAATCCACATCTAGGATTATGTAAATGAATTTCATTTACATGTGGAATTCAAGAAACAAAACAAATGAACAAACAAAAAAGGAGACAAACCAAAAACCAGATTTTTAAATACAGAAGACAAACTGATATTTGCCAGAGAGGAGGTCGTGGGGTGAGGGATGGATGAAATAGAGAGGATTAAAGAAGAAAAGCTTCTTTCTCCAAAAAAGCTCCCAAAGTTTACACATATTAGGATGAATTAACTTGTAAACCAAAGGGGAAAAGATATTAACCTTTAAAACCTAAAATACTTCAAAATTAGTTATCATTATGAGTATATGAGACAAATTTCTAACTAAATGATGTTTCTGCCTTAAAAAATAAGACAGAAATAGAAAGATATGGTGAGCAAAAGCAACAGTTGCATTCTTCAGCCTAGATCCTGATTCCAATGAGCAAAGGTATCCATATAAAAGATGGGATCTAAAAAATAAATAAATAAATAAATAAATACATACATACATACATACATAAATAAATAAATAGATAAATAAATAAATAAATAATAAAAAATAAATAAAAGATGGGATCTGAAAATGAGGGAAAGATACCATTTACTTAACAACAAAGAAAAACCTTGTAGAATTTTAGCAATCTATTACAACAATCGAAAGGAAATAGGAAAGGCTTCCTGGTAGTTGCATCCCCTGTGTAATTAATGGCATAAACATGGAAACATCTACTAACAACTCCCAACTTCTTGTTGCAGTTCATATCTGGTTCCCATAGAAAACCAATACCTTAGCTTTCTATGGTTAGTTACCTAAGTACATGGTTCTCCTCTGGTTGTTTTCATTACCTTTCCTTTCTCCTGAATTTTGGATGATCACCTCAAGTTTGTCTTCCACATCTTTTATATGACTTACTGGATTCTTTAATGCTTTATAGCTTTTAGTGCCACACCTGGTTCAACTCCAGCTGCCTGAAAGCTGTTGGTCTAAATCAGCCACTTTTCCATTGAAGGTGCTAGGCATAGTCACTGTATTGTGATGGTGGTAGAAACTTCAGATGTCATCTATCCACAGCCCTGTCCTTGCTTTCAGGCATCAACCATTAAAATGAGGGGATTTTATTGGAGATCTGCCTAGATTTTCTTTACTTTTGCCCTAATTTCTCCTACTGTTTTCTTGGGACAGAATGTTGTGAGGTATCTATTATGAAATTCTTTAATTCACTCCTATATGGACCACATACAGCAGAAATTACTCAATACTTTCTGCTATGTGGACAGACTCCTTTCCTAATTTCATGTACTGGTATAGTCTTTTAGTTTTTGCCTACCTTATAATGCTTTAGTTTCTGTAGTTTATTGATGGAACAGATAAAAGGGAAGCATTGGATGTCTTAGTTCACTCAACCATATTCTTAGAGTACTATTGTTTCCAATTCATTTTATAAATCAAGAAAAAATCATTTAAAACCCTGGACAATGACAAATTGAAAAGAAAATTACAGAACATTTTCAGTTATATCATATGTATATAATCCCAATATTAATAATGTGTTGTTAACACCATAACCAAGTAGGATTTATTTTAGAAAAGCAAGAATGGTTAAATGTTAGAAGTTTAGAATGTCAAAAGAGAGAAATTGTACAATCAGTTCAAATCATGCTAAAATATGGGGAGAACTGAACACTTGTCTGATAAATATTATAGTATTCTGAGACTGAAACATTTCCTAATATTGGAGTAAAAAAAAAAAACAGATTGGAACAGACTAAGAAGCCTAGTAATAGACTGATATGTAGTGTACATAGTTATTTACTAGGTTATAAATAAGATATTTTAAAACACTGGAGAAAGAATTTCATTTGATAAATGATCTTTGGACAATTGGTTAAGTATTTAGATATTCATAAATAAAGATCTACCCCATGCTATATACTTAAATGAATTTCATTAGTTGTTAAAAAGAAAAATAAAGCAGTACAGTAAATTTTTAATAAGTAAATATTTAAATGACATCAGAGTAGGGACAGCTTTCTAAAACACAAAAATATAGAACAAAACATCAAAGAAAGTATGGACATATTTGATCAGAGAGAAAAGTAAACACATCTCTGCATTAAGAATATAAAAATTTAAAGATGAATGATAAACTAGAAAAGATAACTGCAGCAAGGAAAGAAGTAATAGGCTTAATGGGTGAGTGCTTTCACAATAATCAGAAAAAAAAAAGACAATAGAAACACAAGGACAAAAGCAGACAACTAAAAAGAGAAGAAACACAGAATTGCCAAAACATATATAAAAATAATTTAACTGCACTCAAATCCAATGTTAAGCATTATTACAATCTCCAGCTTATTAAATAGAGATTCCCAGGAGAATATTCTGGCTTTGCTCTGGTTCATATAGAGCATCTAGGTTATCCTATCTTGAGCATTTGCCTGTTGTCTGTCTCATGTTGACCACCAGAGAAGAATCTATGTCCTGAGAATTTTTTAAAAACCTGAGATTTCTTAGGAAAACCAAATTCTTCAGTATCTCTGATTAAATGCAGAAGTCTATAGAATACTGAGGCCTAAAAAAAAAAAAAAAAGATAGGAAGGGACACACCGGGACAAATGACAGCCCATTTATCCTGTTTCCCTGATAATGCCTCTTTTGCTCCTTTCCCTTGGTCCTCTGATTTTAGGTTGGTGCTGGGGCAAGGGTGAAATGATGGAATTGGAAAGGCACTGGTGAATATCTCTGTAGAGTAATTCTGAGTAAACCACTCTTCTGACTCATCCCTGGATCAGGCTCTTCTTGCCTGACTCATAGTTTATGGGGAAAGTCACAGCCAATAAAATTTCCTGAGATGCTGTCTGCCAAACAGTCGTTGCTTAGTCACAACTCTGGGGGAAGGGGTTATGGAAACAAGACCAGAGACAGCTCTGGTTGAAATCTTAAGACTGGAAAGTAGTAATCTAACCTTAAGGAGAGCACCAAAAAACTCGGTGATGCTTATTATGCAGATTGCTAATAATAAAATGGCCTGCCAAGGGAAAAATGCAGACTCTCTCAATAGCATTGAAGAAATCAACAACTGAGTAATATGCAGGTATCAGAGTGATTAAAACCATTCTTAATCATTAAAAAAGTATATACAAAATGATTTAAACATCCACAAGTTTTTTTAAACTTATGTAGGAAACAATTGCATCCTATAGAAAGTTGTGAGACAGTAACAATGTATGTAGCATTAAGAGTGAAACTACGTGAAATGTAATTTAATCACTAGACGCATAGGAGAAGTGCATAGTATTTGAGTATTTAGAAACACAGGCTTCATAATTTCTTTTCTCCTTAGTGGCGCATCTTTGGAGTATATATGGTGTGACTAATTTCCGAGGTCATTTTGACCTTTACTTCCTAGTGCATAAAGTATTATTCTTCTGTAAAGAAGTTCATAGTTTAATGGATAAGGTGTCAGGGAATAAAAAAATGAGACTAAGCAAGAATACTCTGGTTCTTGGGCTCTCTGTTATAAATAATGCTCTCATTAAAATTCTGCCTCGGAAGAAAGGCAAGTCCATTAGTCTAGGAGCTAATTTTTACTGGCTCCTTAGATGTATGCATATTAAAAATTCAGCTTTTATAATTGCCAGTCATCAACCACCTAGTCATTGCTGTTCTTGGAGTTTTTAATTATTTACTTCATTTGCATAGACACTCCAATTTATGATCAACCATTTAGTTATCAAGGGACAGTTTAGTAATTTTTCTTTTACATTTTTATTTATCCCTTTTGTATTCCTAGGAAAAGCTCTGAGTCAGACCTTGTACCACCAGTGCATCATACCAGGAAATAAAAACTACAACCACCTCAGTGAGTACTATGTGGAAACCATGGTTACTGATAGAACTTGGGCAAATTAGGGTTTTATTAGAACAAATAAAGACCTCATGGACAGTTAAAATATGCTGTTTCTGAGTTCGGCATAATGGCTTCTGTGAAAATATCTAATAGCGCACTGATGCCAATAGTACTTATTTTCTGTAATTTCCTTTTGGGAGTGGATCTTTTCAGGAAAATAATAACAAAAGTGGCATATTCAACAACTAAAACATAGTCACATCTTATTTGTCATCCCAGTTATATTCATGATCTCTTGTTTGGAATCTGTGTCATTGTTTCCATTTCCAATGATAAGATTGGAAGAGTTCAGAAATTAAGTGACCACTTTTAATGTTATAGAAGCCGTGATGGTTGTGGGAATAAATTCTGAACTCCATCCTTGTGCCATAGGACGTTGCCTGTTATACTGCATGGCCTCTATACAGATTGGATGTTCTCTCCTACCTTTCTAAAAGAGAAAAAGATATAAAGGAGACTTATGCTCTAATTTGAATTCTATTTACAAAGGTACAAATTATAGTTTTGCATCCTCTTGCCCAAGTAAACAGTGTCTTTCCAAAATCATTGAAGAATGTTTTATGCTGAATCTCTTTGTCCTACTATAGCTAATGTGTTACATTTGGTGGTAATGATGTGAAAGAATGAGACAAGAAGGGTGGGCCCAGGATAGATAAACAAACAAACAAACAAAAACAGAAACACCAAAATGGCACTTATTTAGAATTTGATAACACGAAAAGTATTTCAACAAAGTACTGGCAAGGTCCACCATCTTGAAGAGACTCATGTACTCAAATCCAAACAGATATTTTACTTCTAAATCATTATGATAGCACTATCATAACTTAAGGTTTTTTTCCAGAAAGAAATATACACACATACTTTTAGGCAAAAAATTCATTTTTCTTATCTTTGCCCAAGTTTTTAGTATATTTTAGAAATTTACTTAATATAGTACTTATCCTGAATCACCCCTGATCTAGGGAATATGCACCTTTCATTTTTCACGTAGAGAGGTGTCACAGATATTTTGGCTGCAACCCTGCAAGAGAACTGAGCCTCCCTCAATTCTAATCAAATCTGCCTTGTAACGTTTGATGTTTGAAATAAGTCCACTATTAAAACTAACATTTCTATTGTGTGCCACCTGATGTTTAAAACAATATATATATTTTCTAAAAGAGTGGAATATTGAAAAGACTTTGTTTCCCCCCACTGCCTCCAAGAAGCAACTCAATTATTGAACAAAACCATTGCTTTGTCTATCATCTGTGTTCTGCTACTGGCTCTGGCAGCAATAAAAGTGATTGATTTGTAATCACTGGTCTTATTGCTCTCCCTCCCCCTGCACTATCTGGAGGCTTTCTTCACATAGAATGCTGAAAAGTTAATGTGAATGGAGCCAAACAGCACCACCTGGATAGTGGGAATTGATTACTGAGTCCTCCTGTGCCACAAGACTTCAGTGCCATTGTGTTGAAAGCTCCTGGTGTGCAATCTACGGAAAACCCCCAGAGAGCAGAGTAGGTGAAGGACAACAGTGTAACAAAGGATGACAGTTCTGAAAATTACAAAATCACTCCTTCCCAATGCAGACAAACTTAGTACCTGAAAATAATTTTTCCCTGAAAACTTGACATCAAAGAATAATTTTGATTTATTTTCCTTTCTGCTTTTCTATTTCTCATTTTCAATAAGACATCCATCTAAATTCACCCAGTTATCAATACGGGTTTTATCATGTTTCACTTCTATAATATAGAGATTATGCTTTCTCCCTTGTGCTAGCCTTATTCTGCATATTTTTTTTTAAGTATTTTATGGCAGTTTTTGAGTTTATTTGATACTTCAGTAAATAGCATATATTTATTGTGGTGTATTTTTTTTTTTTTCCTGTAAATATTGCCCTATTCTAGGCACTGAAGGGGAAAAAAAAATACTTAACCCATTGTGTTCGGAAAGAATTCAAGCTCAATAAAGAAACACATGATGAGAATGGACATGAAAATAGAGATGGAGAATGGATAGGCAGTAAATAGAGGCATGAATAAAGTTTGATGCATACTTAATTATAAGTTGGGAGTGAAATGGGGGAGACAAGGAAAAGCATCATGAAAGAGGTGGCATTTTTTTCTAAGCCGTGATGCTTGAGGATTTTGAATGAGAAAGAGAGGGTCAGGATATATTAGAAACAGGAGTTAGTGTAAGATGGTGCTTGGCAATTTGGGGCGGTCATAAAGTACTCTTTATGATTGTAATTCAGGTGTATTAGAGGGTTGTGTGAAGGTGAGCCAGGAAAGGTGGCTGGGGCAAGATTCTGGGATCTTTTAATTTCACGAGGAAGTTTTATAGATGACATGGAATTAACAAGATTTAAGAACAGATCCACTTTCAAGGAAGATAAATCTGGTGACCATAGGAAGGGAAGATACGTAAAGGGGACTTCCAAAATGAGGATGCTATTTTGAAGGTTATTTCATTAGTTCTAGCCACAAATGATGATTTGCACTAGTAATATGAGTAAACTTGAGAATCATTATATACATGGAAACCAACATTTTATTTTATTTTATTTTTTTATTTTTATTTTTTTTTAAGATTTTATTTATTTATGATAGACATGGAGAGAGACACAGGCAGAGAGAGAAGCAGGCTCCATGCACCGGGAGCCCGACATGGGATTCGATCCCGGGTCTCCAGGATCGCTCCCTGGGCCAAAGGCAGGCGACAAACCGCTGCGCCACCCAGGGATCCCCCAACATGACATTTTAAAAGTGGTTGACAAAGTTTGGAGGGAGGAGTGGGTCATATGGAAAAATTATCAGTTTTCTCAACGAGGCCAAAGTGATATTTCAAAGGCTAAGACAAAGTCTCCTGATTTAATTGAGGAGAATGAGTGATGCATTATACCTGGGTTTCAGAGAGCACTTCATATTTTAACAAGGCCTTTTAACTATTTTGAAATGTATAATATTAACAAAGAAAATATTTTTCTAATGATTATATAAATTCATGTGATCTCTCATTTAAAAAAAAAATCAGTAGAGCTGTATTATTATCTACTTAAAGTATTCAAAAATACATCTCTACACAGTGACACCTCAGATAGGCATATTGTGGAATATCCTGGCACTTTCCAGCTTTCTCTTTATCCGTTGTTTCTACATGACCCCAGTCAAGTGAATTTTAATTAGCTTTATTGTCTATTCCATTCTCAAATGCTAACAATTCTCCATGCCCCTTGCTTCTGCCCTTTCTTCTAAGGTTTTTTGTTTTTTTTTTTTCTTCACTGTAAAGGTTTAAATATTACAAAAGACAAAAACTTTCCTGATTTCATTAATTTAAAATTATTTCTTGTGTACCAGCTATGTTCCAGTTGTTAATCTAAGTGTTGTGATATAAGATTACACATGGCACTTTATATAACTGACTTAAAATAGATTCTAGATCAAAATGTCTTTGTAATCTTAGGATTATTTTTAAGGATAATCAAAAGTCACTGGTTTAACCATGATAAATATGTTAGTGACATAGTGCTTAGGAACATGATTTTGGAGTGAAACAAATATGATTATTTAAATGCTGATTCTAATCTTACTAGCTGTGTGGACATGGGCAAGTTACATTAACTCTTTAAATTTCAACCTTATCATCTGTAAAAATAACGATAATGTTGGTACCACAAACTTACAGAATCACTTGAGATAAATATTTAAAGTTCTTAGCATAGTGGCACTTCTAGGTACATTGAGTATACTATTAAATTTTCATTTTTCAAAGGAAAAAATGAGTTAAAATGTGCACCTTCTAGAGTAATACAATAAAAAGTGCATTAAATAGTCCTTCTTTTCTTTAGGGCATATTTTCTTTTTAATTCAAGCCATAGTTATTACTTGTGTAAAACACAAATCAGTTGTATTACTGCACAGAGTATTTAAACATCTTCAGTGAATTTACAGAATTCTGTTTAATAGCAGATACAAGCTAGAAAATTGCCAGGGGGCCCATTAAAACTAATTCAAATCACTATATCAAATGGACAGCTGAAATTTTTTCATTTGTTTATATCTGGTTTCTGTAATTCAGTTAGTGGGTCAGCTTACAATTTAATTGGAAAGACTGTGAAGTGAGGGACAGTTTATCAAATAACTTTCAGGAATTAAAATGGTAAAATCCAGATGGCCCTAGATATACAATCAAGAAGATGGCAGAATGATACATATATGATGCCTAGGTCTCAGTATTTCTGGGGAAATGCCTAGGGTTAGGCAATGATGACCTCTAAGAAATTTTTAGCACCCTAAATGAGTTAATTTTCAGAGCAAGGTAATAAGTGCTCATAATATATAGCTATTGCCAGTCTTTAACCTTATACTAATGCTGTATGATATCTTATACAGAGCTACACTTACATCTACAGACATATTTTGAATCATCAAAGGATATATGTTTATATAATTTTTCAGCATGTTGGTTTATTCTTTTACCAATATATCTTGAATATTTCTCTTAAATACAATATACATGACTCTCCATTATAAAATGACTACATAGTATTATACTGCATTTATTATTTTCATTCACTTAATAATTAATTATTGAGCAGCTACTAAATATTAAGCATTATTTGAGAAGCTGGGGATACATAAATGAACAAGGCAGTTCAAAATTCCTCCACTCATGGGAGAGATTCTAGTGGGGAGAGATAATACAGATGATAAATAAGTAATTGATATCTTATTAAACGGTGACAAATGAGGGACACCTGGGTGGCTCAGTGGTTGGGCATCTGCCTTCGGATCGGGGCTTGGTCCTGGAGTTCCAGGATCAAGTCCCACGTTGGGCTCCCTGCATGGGGCCTGCTTCTCCCTCTGTCTGTGCCTCTGTCTCTCTTTGTCTTTCTGTGTCTTTCATGATAAATAAATAAAATCTTAAAAAAAAAAAGGTGACAGATGATATTTTAAAACTAGAGTAGGCAAGATAAATAGGAAATGCAAGAGTGAGTGAGATAGTTGGTATCTTAAATAGAGTGGTCTGGCATGGTCTCATTGAGATGGTTACATTTGCAAAAGTACTAGAAAGAACAAACCATGTACATATTTTTGGGAGGTGGTTTCAGGAAACAAACAAACAAAACAAAACAAAAAGATACAAAGGCTATGAGGCAATGTATGACTGCCATGTTGTAGAAATATAAAAGAAACCAGGGGGATCCCTGGGTGGCTCAGCGGCTTAGCACCGCCTTTGGCCCAAGGCGTGGTCCTGGAGTCCTGGGATCGAGTCCAGCATAGGGCTCCCGGCATGGAGCCTGCTTCTCCCTCCTCCTGTCTCTACCTCTCTCTCTCTCTCTGTGTCTATCATGAATAAATAAATACATCTTAAAAAAAAAAAAAAAAGGAAACCAGTGTGGCTAGAGAGGAACCAGCTAGAACTGTGCTGTCCAGTATGGTACCCACTAATCACATGTCGCTACTGAGCTAATGCAATTTGATATGTACTGTAAATTATCAAAAATATCTCATCAAATATATTTATATTGATTATGTGTCAAAATGATATTTTATGTGATATGCTGGGTTAAATACAATATGCTGTCAAATTAATTTCACCTGCTTTTGCCTTTTTTAATGTGCTACTAACAACTTTACAATTGTATATGTGACTCACATTACATCGTTACTGGACAGTGCTGAGCTAGAGGAATGGTAAGAGGTGTACTCAGAGGTAAGAGGGGTACAAAGGGCAGATCACACAGGTCATTGGTCAGATACTGGCTACCATTTTATAAAATGAAGAGCCTTTGGGGAGGTTGAACATACGAGTGACTGATTAGACTTGGGTTTTGCAGGAATCGCTCTGGTGGCAGTGTCCAGAAAAAAACTTTAAGGATATAGGAAGTGAAATATGAACAGTTAGGAGATTATTACAATAGGAGAGGTGGTACCAACAATATTTTGTAATGAACTGGATGTAGAATCAGAGGAAGAGAGGAGTTAAATAAATAAAATTAAAAAAAAAAAAAAACAGCTTCAAGGTTTTTGGTCTGACCATTTGGAAGGATTGTATTACCATCAGTTGATGTGGGCAATATGGTGGGAAATGCAGGTCTGAGCAAGTGGTAGTAAAGATCAGGAGGTTGGTTTGGGGTCTTAAGTTTAATACGCCTACTAACTATTAAAATGGAAATGTTGAGAAAGCATTTGGATACATCAGTGTAGAAATCAGAGAAAAAGTATATATGTCAATCTTTCTTTTGAATTCTACATCGTGTATGTGTGGGTGTGTGTAAATTTGGCATCTTCAACATACAGGTCTTGGTATCAAAAGATACAGACTTGATGAAATCAAAAAAGTAGTGAGTGTAAAAAAGAAAAGGTCTAAGACTGAGCTTTGCAGGACTCTATGGTTAAGAACCCAACAAATAAGACAGAATAAAAGGCTGAGTGTATGGGTGTACATTTTAATAAGTGGCTGGATGTAATGGGTGAAGATTGTTAAAGTTTTTATTTGGCTGCTTTGATTTTCTTGGTGAAATAAAAGCAGAGACATCAGATGAAAGTGAGGTAAAAGAGAAGAATGTTGGAGATTTTTTTGAGGAGAGGTGGGAGAGTGAATAGTTGCTGGGCTTCATTAAGGACACACTGAGATTTAAAGTAAGATCAGGGCAGCCTGGGTGGCTCAGCAGTTTAGTGCCGCCTTCAGCCCAGGGCCTGATCCTGGAGACCCATGTCCAGCTCCCTACGTGGAGCCTGTTTCTCCCTCTGCCTGTGTCTCTGCCTCTCTCTCTCTCTCTCTCTCTCTCTCTCTGTCTGTCTCTGTCTCTCATGAATAAATAAATAAAATCTTAAAAAAAAAAAAAAGATCATTCAGCATGATTAGGTGTATTTTATTCTCCCCTGACAGGTTTATTTGCATAGGAAAAGGCAAAGTTTGTAGAATTTGGATGTAATTTAAGTAAGCTGAATAGAAGAACAGAGGGGTTATCAGGCAAGTTACAGTAAAAGTGATGGTTCAGTGAATTTTAGGTCCTGGATCAGTGAAAGGAGTATTGTCAAGAAATCCTGCAGAATCAAAGTGGGACACATGAAAATGATTCTGTAAAGAGGGTGTTGTTGTTGGTGGTGAAGTCTAATATTCTAGACTGTATTCATGAGGTGACTGGGGTAGGGTGTAGGATAAATCACTGGTGGGAAGAGGTCCAGAAGCTGAGAGGTCATGGTGTTGGATGGATTATCCATTTATCTATCTATCTATCTATCTATCTATCTATCTATCTATCTATCATCTATCTATCATCTGTCTATCTATGTAAATCACAGTTCTATACACGTTGAATTACAGAAAGTGACTTTAGGCCAGAAGCTAGTTTATTCAGAAACTAAGGAAATTTCAGAGTGAGGTGATGGTGGACGGTACATTTTATAGATGAGGCAGCAAAGATAAGGAAACCTACCACACCTCCAGCCTCAGTGAAGAAAGACTAAAAGTCAGCCACCAACTGAGAGGGAATTGGTGGCTTAAGGGTATATCTGTGTTTGCTAAAAGTAAGAAGATAAAAGGGGCCTTCAAAAAATGAAGATATGGGGCACCTGGGTGGCTGTCAGTTAAGGATCTGCCTTGGGATCAGGTACCATGATCCCAGGGTCCTGGGATGGGGTCCTACATGGGGCCCCCTGCTTGGTGGATCCTGCTTCTCCCTTTCACTTTGCCTCTCCTCCCCACTTATGTGTTCTCTCTCTTACATAAATAAAATAAAATTTAAAGAGGTATAATAGATTTTTGCCTATGCTGAACAGTAAATTCCAGAAGTTACAGTAGATGGATTTTTAGGAATTTTACAAATGTGAGAGAAGACAGCTACATGGATACACCATCCTCAGTCATGCATTCTCCCACTAAAGAACAACTAGAATGTTTCCAATTTTTTACTTTTACCAACAATGTTAAGGTCAAGGCCCTTGGCAAATAGAACGGCTGGGTATAAAATGTGCTCCAATAAATTTTAATAGTATTGCCAAATAGTGTATCAATTTATACTGCAAACAATGATGAATATGAAAGCCAGGTTCCTAAGCCATTTGGAATAGGTAAAGAATAATATCGAACTTTTAAATCTTTGCTCATGACAATCAAAAAAGCTCCTCCTTGGGATCCCTGGGTGGCACAGTGGTTTAGCGCCTGCCTTTGGCCCAGGGCGCGATCCTGGAGACCCGGGATCGAATCCCACGTCGGGCTCCCGGTGCATGGAGCCTGCTTTTCCCTCTGCCTGTGTCTCTGCCTCTCTCTCTCTCTCTCTCTGTGACTCTCATAAATAAATTAAATTAAAAAAAAAAAAAAGCTCCTCCTTGATTTTTTTTATTATATTTTGTGCAGCTGATGTTGGTCATATTTTCACATTTTTTTTATTCTGGGTATTCCTACTGATGTCTTTTGCCTTTTATCTAACAGGTTCATTAGATACAACTGACATAAAATAATCTAGACGTGATTAAAGAGAAAAAATTGCAAAATTTTGACAGTGAATAGTGCTATGAAACTATCACTATATCCAAGATGATGAATGTATCCATAACCTGCAGGGTTCTACACACCCTCTTTCTTGTCCCTCCTCACTCCGACATCATTCAGGAAACCAGTAATCTGTTTTCTGTCTGGTGTTTTATAAAAATAGAAGGTACTCTTTAGGTCTTGCTTCTTTTATTCAAAAAAATTATTTTGAGATTCATCATGTTACGTATTGATAATTCATTTTGTATATCAAAAAATTTGTTGCTGAATAGTATTGTGTTATATGGATATACTACAATTTATCTGTTCATTTTTTGATGAATATTTGTGCTGTTTATAGTTTGGGGCTATTACAAAAAGGCTGTTATGTATAGTGTTTGTATAAATATAAATATTTCTTTCACTTGAATAAAACTTCAGAATAGAATAGCTGGATAATATGGTAGGGTAAATGTTTACCTTAAGAAGTTGCCAAATTATTTTCCAAAGAGATTTTTCTATCACTGATTTCGAATTCAATGACAGTGTAGGCAGAGAATATACTTTGTATGAATAAAATCCATTTAAAGTTTTTGAGACTTGTTTTAGGGCCTATAATATGGTCTCTTTTGTAAATAATTGATTTGCAATTGAAAAGAATGTATATTCTGCTGTTTGTAGGTAGAATGTTCTACAAATGTTCAGTCATTTTGGTGGATAAAACTGCTAACACAAAACACAACAGGTATTGGTGAGGATGCGGAGAAAGGGGAACTCTCTTGCACTATTGGTGGCAATGCAAACTGGTGAAGCCACTGGAAAATAGTATAATATTCTTCAAAAAATTAAACACAGAGGTACCCTACAATCTAGCAATTGCACTATTTACCCAGAGGATACAAAAATAGATTCAAAGTGATACATGCAGCCTGATGTTTATAGCAGCATTATGCATTATTTACAATAGCCAAATTATGGAAACAGCCCATATGTCCATTGATTGATAAATGGATAAAGAAGATGTAGTATATATGTACATACACACACACACAGAATATTATTCAGCCATGATAAGAATGAAATCTTGCCCTTTGCAATGACATGGATGGAGCGAGAGAGTATTTCGCTAAATGATAAATCAGAGAAAGATAAATGTTATATTATTTCACTCACATATGGAACTTAAGAAACAAAACAAATGAGAAAAGAAAAAAAATAAAAAGAGAGAGACAAACCAACCAAGAAACAGACTCAACTACAGAGAACAAACTGCTGGTTACCAGAGGGGAGGTGGGTGGGGGATGGGTGAAATGAGTGATGGAGATTAAGGAGTGCACTTATGATGAGCACCGGGTGTTGTATGGAAGTGTTGAATCACCATATTGTACATGTGAAACTGATACTACACTGTATGTTAACTGGAATTTAAATAACAACGTAAAAAAAAATTTGCTCTCAAGTCACAAGAAAAAAAAGAGTTCCAATTACACATATAGTAAATCACTCAAAGTTGTCCCAGAGCTCAGTGAGATGCTTCATAATCTTTAAAATTCTTTTCATTGTACATTTTATTTGGAGAGTTCTTATTGCTATATCTTTTTTCTTCTATAATTCCTATTTTGCCATTAATCTCATCCAGTGTATATTTTATATTGGGCACTATAATTTTCATCTATAGAATTTTTATGTCTTTTTTTATAGTTTATGTCCCTCTGTATGATATTGAATATATGAAACACAGTTAACTGTTTTAATCAGATCAAATGTTTTTAGGATGTAATTCTAACATCTGTGACAATTCTGATTGATTTCAGTTGATTGTGCCTCCACCTAAATTTTAGGTAAGGTTTCCCTGCCTCTTTTTAATGCCTGGTAATTCTTAATTGAATTTAAAAAAAATGAGAACTTTACCTTTTGGAGTGCTGAATTTTTCCTATTCCCATTAATACATGTGTGCATTTTTTCTGGGATGCAGTGAAATTACTTGTAAATAGTTTCACCCTTTTGGGCCTTGCTTTCATAATTTGTTAGACGGGTCCAGAGAAGTCCTCAGTCTAGAGCTGCTCATTCCCTACTGCTGAAGCAATTCCTGAGAGCTGTAAAATACTAAGTGTGCTGGTTAACTTTATGTGTCTACTTGGCTAGGCCATGGTTCCCAATTTTTGGTCGAAGATCAGAGTAGATGTCTCTGTGAAAGATGTGTTCAACATTTAAATCAGCAACACTGATTTAAAAAGATTACTTTCTTTAATGTTGGTAGGACTAATCTGCTCAGTTGAAGGCCTAAAGAGAAAAAGACTAAAAAGTTTTCTAAGAAGGAGGAAATTCTGCCTTCAGATGGCTTTTAAACTCAAGCTACATCATCTCTTCCTGGGTCTCCAGCTTCTCCAGAGATTTTGCATTTGCTAATTCATCCCCCACCGCCTTGACCCCAATCTCTCTGTATATGTTCTATTGGTTCCAATTCTCTGGAGAACTCTTCCTAATACTGAGTAATATACTAAGACCTCCCTGATATTCAACCGAATGCTCCACAAATTGTGTTTTTCCAATCCTACTGGAATATCCAGAATTTCCAGTACCATATAAACTTTAGAAACTGCTTCCTCTAACCCTTTTCATGATTCTTTCCCCAGATTCAGGTACTTTCCTCAAACACATGCACTGATCACTGTTCAGCTAAATGCTCCTGGGGCAACCTCTGAAGATCTTTAGAGTTCTCTGTGTAGCACTCCTCTCTCCAGTACTCTGTCCTGAAAGCTCTAGCCACCTTGTTTTCCCTGAACTTTCAACTTCTCAAGTCCGGGAGTCTGCCATGGACCATTGCCTAAAAACTCTCTGGAGGAAGTAAGCTGAGGCACTCCTCATGGGGTTCCCGTCATTTGTTTCCTGTCACTCAGGGATCACAGTTCTTTAGTGACTGATACCAAATGTCTTGAAAACCAATACATCTGCCATGTATTCCTTCACCTATATCACATTTTAATTGTCATAGTTAAACAGTATATCTTATTTTGGGAAAGAATTTTCTGGCTTTCTCACATGTAGCATATCAGATACTGAGATTTTATTTTGTATTCTATCACTCTCTCTGCCCATCCCTGCCCCCCAAAAAAGAAATCCTGTTGGAATTTTGAACACTTGATCTCATTTCATTAAAAAAAAAACAAAAAAACAAAACAAAACAAAAAAAAACAAAAAACCCACACACAACAAAACATTTTGGGAAATTTGACCTCTTTACAACGCTAAATAATTCCAACCTAAGACAAAGAAAACCTTCACATTTACAAGTCTTTATCACAATAACATTTTATAGTTTTATTATTATAAGTATTGCACATTGCTTACTAATTTTATTCCAAAGGTTTTATGATTTTTATTGTTACTATAAATAGTCCTTTTTCTTTCTTTTCTTTCTTTTTTTTTTTTTTGTTTTGTTTTGTTTGATATTTGGCATTTATTAACTCATCATTTTGTGGAATTCTCTTATTTTCAAAAATTATTTCTGTTTATTCTTTTGGGTTTTGGTGGTTTACAGTCATATTTTCCACAATTAATTATATTTTTGCCTCTTTCTTCTCAAATTAAAAAAAAACATGAATTTAAGCACTATTTTCTGGTTCCTTAGTCTTCCTAACTCTCTAGAGTAATTGAGAAGCTAAGGTATGCAAGTGCACACACATTTCTATTGTATTTTGTGCAAATAAGGATATTTGGTTAATTTGGCATGCATACAGAATGTAGGATATTTTCCATTTTGTATGTAAGGATTTATTGTCATGTTCTTTCAGTTATTAAAAGACAAATTACACAAATACTGTAGAGGAGGTGTTAAGAGTCAAAGCTTCCTGTCTTTACTTGCCACTCTGCTCCATTTAATAGATGAAAATTACTAGACATAAGTATAGTAATTATCTAAACACCAACCAGGGATCATATCATTGAACTGATTATTTTAAATTACTGTTGACAGAATCCACTCCAACTAAACAAAACAATAGTGCTTCATTTCATACTGAAAATTTTCAATTTATTGATTTTTCCCTAACAGAATATGTCTTCCATAAATTATTACGTAGAAGTTTTTTCTGTGATTTCTCATTCAAACTTTTTAGAATTTTATGTCAGGTAGACCAAGAAACATGTTCTAAAATAAGGATGTATGGTTAGGAGGCATTTATTAAGTTGCTTCATTAGTAAGCAAAAGATTAAAAAAAAATGAAGACAATATCGTTCTTTTGCTGGCAGCTACTACTGGCACTCAGCCACCCATATCCTAATTTTGTAGTTTTTATGCCTCTGTGCTAGGCAGATGTTTATCTAAATCATTTAAATCTCTGTCTTCTACATTTTAGACACATTTAGTATTAAGAGATGCTCTCTGTGTAACAGCATAGATTAAAAGTTAATTAAGAAGAAGTTAAAAAAGGAGAAAAGTAATTACTTTTCCATAGGCATTTGTTTCACTTTTGGCAGGTTGGAATTGAGGAAGTGGAATAAAATCTTGAAAATCAGAAATATTTTAAGAAATCATTATTGTTTGCTTTTTTATATACTGATAAGTGCCAAGTTAATTAAGAAAAGTAATCCAGTTAGTAATAATGCAGGATGGGCTAATGGAAAAAGTAACTCTACTCATGCAATAGTATTATTTTGAAGGATTGATGTTTTTAAAGTACTAAATGCAAATTATCCATCAAAAATGGAAATCACCTATACGTAACTGAAAATTCACACCTGGATGGCTCAGCAGACTTCTGTTTCAATACTTGTATTGTTGTGATCATCGCATGAGCAAACTTGAGTCAGCCTGGACCCTGTCTCCCAGTCATCCGTGTGCAATTATGCATTCAGCATTGGGGTGTGTGGTTGGTCCCCTAAGTCAGTTTTCTAGGAATGAATTATCTGAAAACGAGCTGGTTGTCCCCAGGGACAAGGTTTCTCAGAATGGGAAATCAAACAGTTGAGCTTCTGCCTTCGGCCCAGGGCATGATCTTGGGGTCCCGGGATTGAGTCCCACATGGGGCTCCCTGCAAGGAACCTGTTTCTCCCTCTGCCTGTGTCTCTGCCTATCCCTCTGTGTCTCTCATGAATAAATAAATACGTATATATATTTTTAAAAAGGAAATTCCATAGGAATTCAAACATAGTATGATACAAGAAGAGTAATTTGGGGGAGTTTTTCCTGGAGCTTTAAAAATACATAAACTCTAGTGAAAAAATAAATGTAATGAAGAGATTTTACATACCTAAGTTTATGGTACTGTGATTTAATGGGGAAAAATTCTGCTAAATGGTTGCAGAATTTAGGTTTTCCGTACATGCTCTGTCACTCTCCTGCTGTGAACATCTCTAACCTTTAAAAATCCCTAGAGTTATTTCATACAGTGGTATTGTTAGGGCAAAGGAATTAGTGAATGCATATTATGGATCTCAGAAAAATCTCTAGATTAGGACAAATTATTTTCAGCCTTCCCCAGTAGAGCACTGGTAATTGCCATATATTTATATTAAATTCTTCATGATAATAAACACTGTAATTATAACTGTAGAATTACTGCCATTAAAAACCATTTTAATCACCTTAAATTTGCAACAACAAAAAAAATCTCTTTGGACTGAAATAATATATGTATCTGCATAGGCAAAGAGGAACACGAATACATCTGATTTAGAGACATAGATTCTTTGTGAGGAGTCCAAGGCCACTGCTCATCAAAGCAAGCCATGTTCAGCAAAAAGTGGACAGAAATAGTAAGCTGGATGTTCTCATTTTCATAGGTTTAGTTAGTAATTAATTAATCAGTAGTAGGGTCCATTAGACCTCAAAAATGTTACACTTTGCAAGGGAAATGTTAGTCTCATGTGTTCTCTTTTATGTTCTTATATGCTCTATGAAACACTTGAAAAGCTTCATATAGGAGCAATTATATAAATAAATCTTTGAACCAAGAATTTCCTAAGGATTTTCTAATTATCAGTTTGTATTTAGCAATAAAGAGATAAAGGGTTTTAGAAAAAGAAAAAAAAAAGAGATGTTATTTCATCGTTTCATTATTAACCTTTTGGAATTCCACTTAACACCTCAATCAAAACCAAAACATTTATTTCTATCACTAGTGACATGCATTAATGTCACCTGAAGTTTGAAAAAGATTTGTAAGCTTCACGTAGGTGAACAGGGTGAGATGATGGAAAGAACAAAAGCTTTGGCATCAGTGGACTGGATTCACATCCCTATTTGCCATTTCCTGACTATATGAGTCTGGTCATGTGACTTATTTGGACTTCTGTTTCAATACTTGTATTGTTGTGATCATTGTATAAGCAAATCTGAGTCAGCCTGTACCCTGTCTCCCGGCCATCTGTGTGCAATATTGCATTCAGCATTGGGGTGTGTGGTTGGTGCCCTAAGTCAGTTTTCTAGGAATGAATTATCTGAAAACGAGCTGGTTGTCCCCAGGGATAAGGTTTCTCAGAATGGGAAATCAGACGCAGTGTGACTACAGAGAGGTCATACTTCTAGAAGGCCAACCCACTCCTGCTTCTGAAGGTCTGACAAGCAGTAAGTACTAAAATACATTCACACTCATTCGCATCCACAGCACATCTTTGCTTTCAAGCAGCATCCATCAATAAAAGACATTTTTGGTCAGTTCTTAATTATAACTAAAGAATAACAGTATAAAGCCCTGACAATGGTTTTGTTGGTATTGTTTTTTTTTTTTCTTTTTTTGTAATTCAAGCACCTGACTTGAGCTTTGATTGCTGAGGAATCCATTTCAAAGAGGCATTCACTATAAAGACAAATGAACACATTGCCACACAGCTAGATAAAAAAAGGAGGCCACCTCCCCATACTGAGGTTCCTTTGTTTTAGAGATGCTGGTTGATTTCCATAACTGACCCTTTGAATCACTTCCCTTTTCTTTCTTTGCTTTAAATTCCTACTTTTATGTTTTAAATTTACCAATAAAGAGTGAGCTGGAACAGCCTGGATGCTACCCTTGACTCCGATAAAAACAGAATGGCTAGCCAGCCTGTTAGTGCTCTTTCTCTTTCTCTACCTGCCATCTTGTTATGTGGCCTCACATATGCTGTGTAATTTCCAGCTCTTGTAAGTAGTAAATTTTTATTTTTTCAAAGTTTTCTGATGGTTGTTGCTGAAAGGCATCTTGCAATAAAAATAAGGACCACACAGCTGGTCCAACCGCAGCATTGGTTATTGATAGGCTGAGACTGGCACAAAACAAATATCTAGTTTTCATTTTCCTTTGTTATGGTCTGGTTAAGAAGAGTTAATATGAATTGCAAATTCCTCCTGGTATAAATTAAAACTAAATTTAATTTTAGCTCAAATGGAACTAAATTTGAATCCCCGATTCCACTGGAATAGCTATCTTCCATATTTTATGCAGTGTCCCTACCCATGCTAAAATTATATCTCCCTTTAGTTTTTCTCCTTCAGGTAAAATAATATTGTTTTCTTTAATTTTTCTTCAGGAGCTCTGGTTTTCATGTCTTGAATCATTTTTCCATTCATTGGAATTCTGGAACACTAGGGTTGTGGTCTCAAACAGGAAAAGGCATTAAAGCCTATGCAATGTTGACTGTGGGCAAAAGATTTTCTCGTCATTGTCACAAAAGTGGCTTTCAGTTTTTGCCTACTTTTGCCTTTCTTCAGTACACCTCCACTTATTGCTAGAGTATGAAAGAAATTATATAGAAAATCAACTAAGTTATAAAGTTTTCCCTTCTTACTACATTTTTAGTTCATCTTGTTTTAAATGCAACTCTGCCATACAGAGCAAGCAGTGGGGACGTATGAGGGAAAAAAATCAGTTTTGCTTGGAGACTGAATATCAACAGACACAGGTGGAACCAAATTAGAATTAAAATTGACACAAGAGGGACACCTGGGTGGCTCAGTGGTTGAGCATCTACCTCCGGCTCAGGATGTGATCCTTGAGTCCCAGGATCAAGTCCCATATCGGGCTCCCTGCATGGAGCCTGCTTCTTCTGTGAAGAGCCTGTGTCTCTGCCTCTCTCTATCTCACTGTGTCTCTCATAAATAAATAAAATCTTTAAAAATAAATAAATAAATAAATAAATAAATAAATAAATAAATAAATAAATAAAATTGACAGAAAGGATTTTTTAGTTTACTATTAAAAAAATAACCTCTTTTGAATTGAATTCATAGTCTTGTTATTATAATATATGATGCAAAGAGGAGAAAGTTCTCTAAAAGCAAGCCTAGAAGAAATGGCCTAGACCTTGACTTCACAGAATCTGTGAGCAACACTGCAGTCAGCATTGGAGGCATGGCTGATTGCAGGCAAGTCAGACCTTACCAGATGGGAATTACCTGGAAATGAATTAATCGTGTCTCAGGGACAAGGTATCTCCTTCCTTTCTTTGCCACATTCTGAGGTAAGCCAGAAAAAGTCAAAAGCAGTGTTGAGTTATGGACAAACATGGCTAGGTAGGGAGAGCTAGGTAAGGGGGCCACAGAATCAGCTCACAAAAATCCCAAAAATGCTGACATGTAGGGAAAACCAGAGATAAGGGAACAAGCCAGACCACACTGCCCTAGGTGTGGGCAGGGAGGATGTCTTTTTTATGACAGTCCTCTGTGACCAACAAAGAACAGCCAGACCCCAAACAAGTAAACCATTAAAGATGTTATCACTAGTCTTTACTCAATAGTGATAGCAATAGACATGTTCAAAGGTTCCCTGATTGGCTTTCAATAAAAGACCATCCTACAAGCCCCCAGAGGCAACCCTGTAGGGACCCCTCTCACTTCTGAGGGCTTTCTCTGTACCTCTGCTTAATAAACTTCTAAAACTTTACTCACTTTCCTTTGTCTGATTCATCCTTCAGCTCCGTGAGATGAGAACCAAGCTCTCCCATAACAGTGGGACTATGTCAAAGATCATGAGACTTCTAGAAAGTCAACTTCTGCTTGAAAGAAAGTCACCTAATGGCTGATCCCTGGACACTAAGGCCCTTGTCCAGTCTACCACGTTGGATCAGTTAATTTGGTTTACTTTGTCCAGCACTTATGAAGGACTATGGTAGGTACTAGAGTTGGAGAATGATGCTAATGTTTATATTTTAAAGAGGTTTTTAAATTGGCTGCTCTTCTCTACTCCATGCAAAAATATTTCCACCAATAAAAATGATTTTGCAATAGTAAAAAAAAAATGGAAATCATTGTTTTAGTTGACACAAATTGAGCGTATATAGCATATTCACATTTAAAAACAGTATACGAATATATTCCATTTAATATCAATATACTATATTACAAATCATCTAGGGGGAAAAATCTATTTTTTATTAAGTAAGTAGGAATATGTTAAAATTAAGCCTGCCTCTAGGGCAAAATTTATCAACTACATCTAACAACATAGGATAAAACCCCCATGATATGCAGCTGCTTGGAGCCTGACATCAGATTCCCAAGGAAAATGATAGTAATGTGCATCAGCCCTTAAGGCTGATCTATCCTCAGCTATGTCATCTGTCAGACTCTGGAAGGCAGATCCCCTGTGGGTATGTCAGTATTCTTGCTGACTCTATTAAATTGCAACTATGTGAACTTCCCCATCATGGGTCATCTATTCTTTAGGTGTGAGAAATGTTGTATCTTGAGATTTTATACTATTCTAAGTACAACTGCAAAAGGCCTAATTAGAATGTTAGAGCAGATATAGTACATCATTTAGAAAAGCAAAATGAAAGTTAGCACCCACAAGGGAAGAGAAATACAAACTTTGAAGTGAACGAGATGGGGAAGAAAATAGCAAATAAAAAAGCAAATGAGTTTAATACAACTTTTTGCTCTGAAGGCTCTCTCAGTCTGGCCGTTTCATCATTCACAGAACGTGCTTCTGCAACTCTTCCTCTTGTGGAGCATAAGTAAAAGCTTTTCTTGGCAATTCTTCTTGGTCTTCCTTTTTCTACCCTTAGTTTGATAAATGTCTTTTCTTTTTGAGCTATTATTCCTTTGCTATAAAATATTTTCAGAGAGAAAAAAAAAACACAATGAGCTGAGTAAGAGACTGGCATGGAAAACACTAGCATTAGCAAAATGGTACTGCCCATCGTCCTTGGAAGGGTGACCTCTGGGGGGAGGCCACAGGAGAGGGAACATTAAATTGCTAGAGATATTCTTAGAGTGAAATTAAAACATAACAAGCTATTGTGTCATCAATAGTAAAGGGTAAGACACTGCTGTGATTGTATGTTTCAGAAAGGATAGTCAAAACTAGTCTTCAGGGGAAAAAGCAACGTCACTTTTCTAGCATGGCTCATTCTTCTGTATTTTGAGCACTTAACAATTATGTTTTAGAGTAAAAATGAGTAATAATGTTCTCCTGAGGACTGTCACAGTTTGGCTTGCACCCTGTAATCTCTTTTGTGTGGTTGAACTTGTTTTTTTCTTTTTTTCCCAAAGCCCATAATGATTTTGGTGGAGAAAGAATCTGGTTCAAGAACTCTGGAGAAGAAATAATTGGTGACAGAGAGAGGGGAAAACAGATGAGAGAAGAGGGGAAAGATGTTTAGTAGTATAGACTACCAAACTTCAAGTGCCTCTTAGCATTTTCAAGAAATGACTTTTACATTAATTCCTTTACTCTATGGGAATAAATGTGGGCTTGTTTTTTTGTATGTTTGTTTGTTTGTTTGTTTTTTTGCAGATTTATTGTTAATGTGAAACAGGGTTAAAATTAACCAGTTAACTCATAAAATATTTATATAGGCTTCTAAGATTAATATTAAACAAAGCCAGATAGAACTAAATAGTCCAAAACCGTATTTCCTCAAAATTTTATATTCATTCATTCATTTACATGTACATGCATTTATTCAAAAATATTTGTTAGGAATGTTCATCTGCAAAGATACGTGTGCACACACATGCATAGGCCCTGCCTTGTGGAGCTTACAGTGTTGTGTGAAGAATTTTCAGTCCTATGAGGACCATAACATTGAAATTTTACATAGTCTAGTTTCCCTGAGGAAGTGGTTTTAGTGGTGAGATCTAAAGGATTGGTAGGGGTTAAGTGGGCAAGGAGAGGCAGGAGGTCCATTATAAGTAGAGAGAACAAGATATGCAAAAGCCCTGTAGAGTATGTACATGCTGAGCATGGGCTCTCTGGGAAAGTCAGCTGGAATGGACCAGACAGATCAAGAAAGAGGATAAGATGAGGATGGAGAGGCAAATAAATGCCAGGTCATTTGAGGTCTTATAGATTATATTAAGACATTTAGTTTTTTTTTTTTTTTTTCTAAGAACAAAGTGAAGAAATTTATGGTTTGTAAACTGGAGTACACAGGATTGGAGGGAGGTATGAATATACAAAATCAAAATGCACTTTGGAAAATCACTGGGGCTACAATATGAAAATAGGTATCAGTCATACTGTATATGAATAGATTTATTAAGACATTACTGCAGTAATAACTGAGGAGGTAGCCCCATTCCAGAACTGAGGAGGAAAACCCGACTGCCTTCAGGGTCATTTTTCCCTTTTCCTGAAGGGTCATATGTGTTTATCACCAGATAGTGCTATTGCTCCGACCTTTAAAATGCCAGAAGTTCAGTGGCCTTTCATTTTGTCCCATCTCTGTCCCCTTTAGTCCAAGCTAGCAGTGTATCTGCTGCATAGCTACTGTTGTCACCTCATCTTTATCCCTGGCTTCTGGAGAGAGGCTGATGAGATCAACAGGTCCCACTCACCATTGCTTTATGGAATTACTATCCAGGCCATCCTTGGTGTTTTCTCTAGAACACACTTGCTCATTTTTTGCAGTGTGGATAGACAATAAATATTCCAGCTCTTCAAGTTTTGGTTTCTTTTGGCCCAACAACTCCTTCAATTAATCTCTCTCCTCTCACATTTTACTACAAGCATCAAGGAGAAGCCAGGCCATATACCAACACTTTGCTTAGAAATCTCCACAGCTGAATATCCAAGTTTGTCATTTAATGCTTTCCACAAAATATTAGAACACATTTTGGCCAAGTTCTGTGCTGCTATTAACGACGATTGCCTTTCCTTCAATTTTCAGACATATGTTCCTTGTTTTCATTTGAGACCTCATCAGAAGAATCTTTAACATCCATATTTCTACCAACAATCTCTCCAAGGCAATCTAAGCTCTTTCTAGCATGCGCCTCAAAACTCTTCTGGTTTCTGCTTATTACTCAAAGCCACTTCTTACATTTTTAGATAATTGTTATAGCATCACCCTCTTCTTTGTACCAAAATTTGAATTAGTGTGCTAGGGCTGCCATAACAAAATGTCACAGATTGGGTAGCTTAAATGATGGAAGTTCATTTTCTCACAATTCAGGAGACTGGAAGTTCAAGATCAAGATATTATAGGATTGGTTTCTTCTGACACCTCTCCTTGGTTTTACAGATGGCTGCTTTCTCATTATGTTCTGACATGGTCTTTCTTCTGCGGGTATATATCTCTGGTGTCCCAAATTTCCTCTTTTATAAGGACACCATTATATTGGGTTAGGGCCTACTCATAAGACCCTAATTAATGAGTATTGCCTCTTGGGATCCCTGGGTGGCGCAGCGGTTTGGCGCCTGCCTTTGGCCCAGGGCGCGATCCTGGAGACCCGGGATCGAATCCCACGTCGGGCTCCCGGTGCATGGAGCCTGCTTCTCCCTCTGCCTATGTCTCTGCCTCTCTCTCTCTCTCTCTCTGTGTGACTATCATAAATAAATAAAAATTAAAAAAAAAAATGAGTATTGCCTCTTTAAAGGCCCTGTCTCTGAACACAGTTGCATGCTGATGTAGTTGGGGTTAGGGCTTCAACATATGAATTTGGAGGAGTCACAATCCAGCCCATAATAGTTCCTTTCCCTTATTCCTGCTTAATCCTATAGTTCCTTATTAGGATACTTCCCTGTTAGGCTGGTACCCTCTTCATCTCCCCTGATTCTGTTAGTCCTTTTTTTTTTTTTTTTTTTTTTAATTTTTATTTATTTATGATAGTCACAGAGAGAGAGAGAGAGAGGCAGAGACACAGGCAGAGGGAGAAGCAGGCTCCATGCACCGGAAGCCTGACGTGGGATTCGATCCCGGGTCTCCAGGATCGCGCCCTGGGCCAAAGGCAGGCGCTAAACCGCTGCGCCACCCAGGGATCCCCTGTTAGTCCTTTTATCTCATAGATGAACTCTATCTCTAATGGCATCATTTAAAAAAACAAAAAGTTTTATGTATTTATTCGTCAGAGACCCAGTGAGAGGCAGAGGCAGAGCACAGACAGAGGGAAAAACAGACTCCTTACAGGGAGCCCAATGTGAGACTCAATCCCTGGACCCGGGATCACACCCTGAGCCAAAGGCAGACACTCAACCGCCGAGCCACCCAGGCGTCCCTGAACTCTACCTCTGACACTCCTGTATCAATTGCTGTCAGGTTTTATACTCAATATATAAATCTAGAATTCTGATTTCTTGTAATGAGAATGAAGTAAACTATGGGGAAGAGAGCACCTATATTCTTTGGGAGATTTAGTAAGAGTCCTTATCTTTTTCTCTTATTTCATGGATATTAATTACTTAGACAAAACAAATTATATCAAATGCTGGATAAGAATGTGGTAACTTGAAGTTTCACTGCTATGTGTTACCCAAGTTCCCCAAATCAGACCAATTAGATATTGGTGCTGACATGGAAAGGGCTAGGACAGTGCTTCTCAAAGTGTGTTTAGAAAAACTGCCTTAACCAGAACTACTTGGGATACTTGTTAGAAAATTCACATTCTTAAGATCTTCGAGATAAATTTAATTAGAATTTCTTGATCTGGGGCCCAGGAGTCTGCATCTAAGCCCAACCTCATCAGATGACTCTTAAACACATGAAGCTACAGAAAATTTGACTAAAATTTCCTTTATTCCTCTTCTTGGTGACAGAGACAGTCATATTGTGTCTAAGGAAGACAGCCCTTTCTCTTTTACTAAAAGGAACAAAATACTGAAATGCAATTGGTCTGTTTTGATAACATTAAATGTGGCAAAGTGTGAAGTACGTTCAGTTTGCTGATCTCCTTCAAGAATAAAAAATTCTATCTGAAATGTATATAAATAAAATCTAACTTTTATATATTCTTTTTTTCCATCAACTGTATTCTTTAATATAGAACATACCTTAAAGCTGTTTTATATATTTTTCAAATGATGTTTCTATAAAATGTATGCTACCAAAGTATAATTTTTTTAAAGTTTCTTTTTCCTTGTAATTTGAGGTATATTATATAACTTCTCCTGAAAAATTAACTCTATGTCAGTCCAGTCTTGCCCTCATGGGATTTTGGCCCTCAGGACTCCCCATGGCTGTCTCCAGATTTCTTGCAGTAAACTCACAATGGCTGTGGGGCAGCCTGCCAGTCCCCAGCTACCTAGCATGGAGCCCATAGAATATACAACTGCGAAATCTGGTTTTGATACATCTTAGAAAAATGATACTATGTGAATGGAAAATACTTATAATCATGTATTGTAAAGATCATAATTTACATCACTATAAATATCAACTCGAAATAGGAATACATCAATAATGACTTATATTTTTAACCAGACGTAGATATTTCTACTAGAAAAAATAATTTATATATATTATTTTCTCTAGAATGGCATTGTCATTTCTGAAACAAAACTAGAGAGAATGTCACAAATCAGAGAGCATATGAGAGGTTAAAAAATAAAAAGCAGCTTTAGCTTAAATAATCTGGGTAAGGAGGTAAGGCTATCATTCATATAAGCCATATTTTCAAAACAAAACAGATACTGAAGGAAAAGGAGACGTGTTTCTGCTCAAATGATTAAGACCACATTTAATACAACAAAACTTCATTTAATTTCTTAATTGTTCCTTTCTAGTCATTGAGACAAGCTTTTTTAGATTGCTGTATTTTCACTTTAGAAAATGTCTAAGCTACTAAATTCTCCTTAGATGTTACCAATGGGGAATAATGGATAAATGGTTTGTTTCTTTTTTCAAAGTCATCTACCAGCCCTGAGCAGCCCTGCTGCTGGTCTAGTTACCATTGCACCTGGGAGCTAACAACGGTCCAGTTACCATTGCTGCCTGTCACCATCACACCAATTGTGAGCCCGAGGCCAAGACTGAGCATCCAACAATGCCCTCAGCACTACCCACACCAAGCCCGTCACCAACTGCAACTGCAGCCACACAGGGAGGAGAGGATGGGACAGCCACACATAGGCAGCACCTGCTGTAGGGAGAAGCAACTAATCACAACAAAGGTTTTGGTAACAAGAAAATAGTTGAATGTAAGACACAGATATGGTTTCATCTATAGGAATGACACCAAGGAAGATGTATTCAACACATCCAACTGCCATAAAAAAGAATGACACTAAAAGTACCTTCACAGTACAGGAGATAGGGAGGCTGTGGAGTTGGATATTGTTGAAGGAGGAAAGAGTGTGAAGGTAGCAAATGTGACAGGCCCCGGTGGAGCTCCAGAGCAAGGCAGTAAATATGCAGCAGACCATACCCATTATAGATGCTCTCCACAAGGCAGGGGTTCACAGAATTCCCAGCAAAATTACCAGAATGGTGAGTGGCGAAAAGAGTGAGATTGGAGAGTGCTCCCAAAGGCCAGACCCAACAGTGCTGGCCCCACAGCAGGCAATGTTTCCCACCTTACTACATGTGGAAACCCCGTGGGCTTAGACCATAGTCTTCCAACCCTGCTGTGCAGGGAGAGGTGACAGGTGGTGCAGACCATCAGGGTGCAGGAGAACAAGGTAGACCAGTGAGTCAGAATATGCTTTATGATCATAGGCCACAATCCCACAAGAGTCTTTCTCATCAAAGGCAGCCTAGGGAGGACAAGGATAAAGAAGGTAAGGAAAATCAAGATGAGATCCAAGGTCAGCAGCCACCACAATGTTGGTACCACCACAAATTCAATGACCAACATAGATACCCAGAAAACCCTAAACCACAAGATTGCAAAGAGACAAAGCAGCCAATCCACCAGCTGACAGTTCATCCACTCCTGAGGCTTACCATCTGTACTATCATCTGTTTTAGTCATATGACAAGAAGAAATGAAATTCCAGCAATAAGGAATAAAAGATTTGAGCTGAAGGCATTAAGTGCTTGCTTTTTGCCCACTGGCCTGATAAATAGAACTATCTGTATTATCTACGCAGCATGGGGTTTTTATTATTTTTACCTAGCCATCTTTTGGCAATGACAACTCTTTTTTTAAAGCCTAGTTTTTCTCAATATCCCTTTAAAGATTTTTAAATTTTTCCTATATGCTCAAGTTGATATTTTTAAGAACCCCATTTTAAATTGTAATAAAAATTTATAACTTGATTTTTTAAAAAAACAAATCAACATATGGCAAGCATCTGTTAAAAAGTCTTTTTTTTTTTTTTAAAGCCATCTATCAAGTTGTGCAGGGCTAGTCATGACTTACAGAATCTTAGTAAGCAACTGGTATTGATTGGGATAAACTATAGCTTGGCAGCAGAAAGAAATGGTGCCTCATGAACAATAGTGACTAAGGGGGTATTTACAGAATTTCTCACAATTGCTAGATTACTTAGAAAATTGTATTTAGAGCCATTTCTAGAGTTTTTAAGTGATTTATAAATTAAAAACTATACAAATATAAGAATTGTTATTATTTACTTGATGGTACATTTTTTTTTAAAGAAATTAGAAAACATTGGAAAAAAAAAAAAGTTGACATGAAATAGAAGACACAGAGAAGACTCCAAGGAAGTAAGGTAATAAATTGATACATCTGCTCAGAAAACAGGACAAGAATATATCATAATTCTTATTCTACATGGAATTAGGGACTAAAAAACAGAGAAGTATAATGGTTGCTCATGTTAAGAAGTACATATATAATATCTAGAACTTTGATTTACTGTAATAAAAATAAGAGAACCTATATGTGTATCATATGGACCTATCTCAGTATTATATAAACTATCTCCATTGTTTTCTAATTTTCAAGTTGACTCAATAAAAACCTCAATTCTGCCTTTGATACCATGGATAATATCAATTAGCTAAGCAACTACACCACTGTGTTGTTTCTTCAGGTGAATGAGTCTCCAGGTATGAAGTCTGCAATATATCTGAACACAGACCAGTGCTGGAACCAGGTAAATAAATGGTTTTAACTCTATGGTCTAAATGACCAAGCTATTTTTCCATTTCCATCACACTATTTTTTCCTCCAGTTATCCATTCAATATTAATTTTTTTTGAAAATAAAAAAATACAAAATGGAAAGCCATATCAAATTGCTGAAAGGAAGGAATGAAAGCGCCTGATCCACAGCACATTAACTCCTGTCTTAGTATGTTTGGGCTGTTATAACAATGCACCACAGACTATATAGTTTACAAATAACAGAAATTAATTTCTTACAGGTCTAGAAACTGGGAATCTGAGATCAGGGTGCCAGTATGGTTGGGTAAAGACCTCTTTTAGCTTCCAGACTTTTTGTAATATCGTCACATGATAGAAGAAGTCAGGGAGCACTGTAGACTTCATATAGGGTCTTTAAAAAGAGCACTAATCCCATGAATGAGAGCTGTACCCTCAAAACCTAGTCATCTACTAAAGGCCCCATTAATATTTCCATCACTTTTGGGGTTAGAATTTCAACATATGAATTTGGTGGGGGAGATAAAAATATTTAGGCCATAGTATCCCCTTTATAGAGTTGAGTGCTTCTAGGGGAAAAAAATGTTGGCCGGTGACTTAATCCAAGCTCCTTGCTAACTGGACATTAGGGTATATAAACTATTGATATTTTCTAGGAGGAAGAGAATTTATCTGTAAATGTACTTCATAGGATGTTCTAGCTAAGGGTCAGCTATAGAACCCATGAGGCTTACTTAGCTCCCTGTCAGTGATACAAGTGTTAGAGCTATTAAATGGAGATGTTTCATAATTTAAACTTTTCTAGGGCATGGGGTTATCCCAAGATCCTCATACAGAGACCTTGTCTACAGTTCTATAATACTAGGCTAGAAGTACATGCCTAGTGTGTTTAGGCTAGAAGTACATGCCTAGTGTGTTTAGACAGGATCTGGGGAGCTGCCTTTGGTATACAAGACTGCTCTCTCTACTTGGAGCTTTTTTTGATATTATTTAGTAAAGTTTCATACCGGGTAAGATCTCTGATTCTTGTTAAATCTGATTAGAAAATCCATTCTTTTATGTTAGCTGGCTACCCTCAAGAGATTTTTCTATTAACAAGTATAGATTTTAAGACTTTTTTTTAAAACTCACTATATTAACAGAGTAAAAACAGGCTACATTTCTTCATAATTGCCCTCTAACATAAGTGGATATGAAGGCTCTTTTTACTGCTGAGCACTTTGATGGAATGGGATAGATCAATTTAGAGGAGAAACTTAGAAGTCCAGAATCTACATATTGAAGGAGCCCACTGCACAACAGTGAAAACTGATTAGTAATGATCAATTTGAAGTGATATCATGGTAAAAAATACTAAGTTTTATAATTTTACTAGGTAAAAAAGATGACTGTGGACCCAAGCCAATAATTAATAGATAGATGGGTAGATAGATAGCAAAAGCAAGATGATTAGTTGGCATCAGACTTCTAGAAAACCATATACAAAATAATGTACCAGTAGAACAGCATTTTAAAATAATCCAAGGAAAGAAAATGTAAATCACAGATTCTATAGTCAGTTAAGTTTTCATTCAAGGATCAATAATGAAAAACAGTTTCAAATATTCACCAAATTCAACTAAGAAAAGAATTGGGACATTTCAGCAATAGGACTACTGGTGAGCTTTTAATATAATTAATTGTAGATTTAACATTAAAAGATGAGGTAGATGGTGAAATAATAATGTTTTATGATGTGTTACCTAGTATGTTATATGTTCTGACAGAGATAATGCAACTAAAAGTGACAGGAGAAAGGAGAAGGAAGAGGGAAGTTACTATTGTGTGGGCAATAGTTTGGAGTTAAAAGTATGTCATTAAAACTGCAAACAACATAGTAACATGATAAAAAAAGAAAGCAGGGAAATAAAGGAATTTAAAAATAAGTGAAAAGCCCACAAAACAAAAATACAGTCCTTCCTAAACACCTAAAGAATATTAAAAAAAAAAGAGCCCTCAAGCCACTTCACATAGAGTAATATAGCAAATATAATATACACAGTAATTATTATAAAATAATATGAGAGAGTTACAGTTAAACACTTTACATCTCAATAAATATAAATGAATGGCTTAACAAATCTATTAAAATGAAATGATTTTCAATTTGGCTGACAAAGCAAAATCCAAATACATTCTGTACAGAAGACACACACTTAAAATACTTTGGAAAAGCTAAATAGAAAGAGATGGGCAAAGACATACCAGAATTCTAGAAATAATAATAAAGCAAAGCCAATACTGATATAAACAAAATAAACTTCAAACTAAACTGTGTTAATGTGACAGAGAATTGCTGTTTTTAATGGTAAAAGCCTCAGTTCATGGCAATGACCTAATTATCGTGAATATCTATGCACCAAAATAATATAGCAATGCCTTTGTAAGCAAAAAACTACAAAAGATGTAAAAAGACATAGAAAGAAACATATTAACCTTAGGAAATGTTAATACATCAGAATTAGTATGAGATAAATGAAGTAGACACAAGGACAGGATACAGAAGTCTTACAGAACTAACCAGTAAAGTAGATATTATGTATATATGGGAATTTACACACTGAAAAGTCATGACTATACCTTCTCAGGCACTCATGGAGCAATTATAAAATCTGATCACATGTTAAGTCACAAAAAATAAATTTCATAATTAAAAATGTTACAAGTAAAATTTTAATACATTAAAAACTAGAAATTATTTTAAAATCTTAAAAAGATTAATGATAATTCTAATTACCTTAATTAGAATTAACAAATGATGTTTATTAAATAATTCTTAAGTAAATGTGGAACTACAAAATAAGATTAAAGAACATATTAAAATATGTAAATGAAAACACTAAGATATACATGTACATATGTCCATGTATATATGTATACATATATAAATCTGTGAGACACAAAGAAGCAATAAAATAAATGATATATCCTTAAACACAATCAAAGAATATGCTTAAATAAATTAAATTCTCAGCCTAAAAATCTAGAAATACAAAAAAAAAAAAGCAACAGAAAACACAAAGAAGGTAAATAGAAGTTGATGCAGTTCTGACTTTTAGAATGTTAATGTTTCACAGACAAAAAAAGAAAGAAAGAAGAAAGAAGAGAAATGAATAAAACAAATAAGGAAGGGTAGAAAATCCTACTGTTGAGCACAAACAGAAGTTTCAAATAGATAACATTTGAATGAGTAACACCAACTAATGGGATGTGAGTAACATCTAACTCAAATAACTGTTAAACATGGTTGGGGAGTAGTTGGACTATATGGCTTGAAGCTAAAGACAAAAAAGAACTCTAAGCACATATTGAAACCTAATTAGCAGGTTTCCTTTCTTAGAGACCGGGGTTAGTAATAATGAAACTATTTTCTGTACTTTATATTATTGTACTTTATATAAGTCCATATATTATAGATAACTGGAGCTTTGTTTGTCACTGGCAGACAGGAGAGTTTTAAACATGGAAAAGGACCAAACTAGAATGAATTCTATCATTAGATTGGAATTAGAGATATCAGTGTGAATCCATAATTTGTAATATAGCTAGTTTGCTGCATAGATAGATACAGGTGTGTGTGTGTGCGTGTGTGTGCATGCACGTGCACGCATGCGCACATATTCCTCTTTATATCTATTTCTAGCTCTGTTTACTGAGAAAGACTAGGAGCAATGACCACCCTCCCACCCTGTGTAGTCATGACAACAAGTAGAATGAGATCTTGATCTCTAACAGCATTCTCCATTAAAAGTAACCAGGGCTTCTAGACGAAAAGGCTGATTCCAGTGTTACAGTAAAAGTACAAGATGAGCTTGAAATCTCTTGTGCTAGAAGTGAGGGAGGTGTTCAGAGAATAATATGGACGTGTCAAAAGGACACTTTGGTCACCACGGAGGAGCTTTCATTAGCCAAGAATGGAACAATTTGAGTATTAAAGTAATGACATAAAACTATAACTCATTGAATAAAAGAAATACATGAATTCACTTTGATATAAATTTTTAAGAATGAGAGAAGGAAAAATTCTTCCTTTCAGTAGAAACCCAACTGATAAATGAAGAAATGATGGAGTTAGGAAATCACCATCAGCAACCATCATAACAATCAGTGAAGGTGAGAATTATCAGTGGATGCTAAAATGAGTAGCTGAATTTTTTTTAGAAGACACAGAATATTTACAATCTCAAAGTAACAAGATAATTATTAATTACAATGTGAAATAATCTGCTCTATAGTCTAAAGAATTAACAGAGTCCAAATGATCAAAATTAACATCAACAGTAATGATATAGATCAACAACATGTGCCTCCTGATATAATTCCCTGAAAAGGTCATTACTTCTGAGGTATTTCTGTTCAAGTTTCATAAGCTGAATCTAATCAAGAGGAAATATCAGACAAACCCAAACTGAGGGACACTCTATGAATAACTGGCTTGTACTATTCCAAAATGTCAATATTATGAAACACAAAAAAAGAATGAGGAACTATTCCAGATGAAACTAAAAATACAACTGAATGAAATACATGGTCCTAAATTTTCTTTTGTTATATAGGCATTGGCACAGTTGGACAAATTTGAATAAGGTCTGTAGATTAGATAATTGCATAGATACTAACTCATTTGAATAATTTCCCTATGGTTGTTTAAGAGAATACCCTTGTTTTTAGGTATTACACAATAAACTATTTGTGGGCTAGGGGATATTATTCCTACTATTCTCAAATGTCTTGGAAAAACATATTATGCATGTGTATATTCAGAAAGAGGGAAAGAGATAAAATAGATACAGCATAATGTTAACACTTGAGGAACTTAGGTCAAGTGTACATTGTATTATTGTTATAACTTTTCAGATTAACTACGACTATATCTAAATGGATGAAGACATGAATGAATTAATAAATAAAACCTTTCATCACCTCCCCTGCTACCATCTTGTTCCAAGTCTACCAAAGTCTTCTGCCTGGATCATTGTCTCTCTGCCCCCTGTCAGTCTATTCTCAACAGGAGAGCCAGCATAATCCTTTGAAAGTATAAATCAGATCATGTTGCTGCTCTGCAGACAGCTAGACTGAAGACCCTGGCCCTTTTGACACTGTGCTGAAATAACTTGTTCACATATCTTTTTCAACAACTAAACTGTAAATTTCATAAGAAAAGAGCTGCATTTTATTTATGTTTGCCTCATTTCCCCTTGCCTATAGCTACACACGCACCAGAATACTGACACTTGATAAATATTTATTTTGTAAAATGAATGCATTTAACACCAATCATAGGGAAAACACATGATCATGCATTTGCTATAATTTTTACCTATTTTACAAGTTTATTTGATGTTATATAATATTCCCTTAATTTGGTTCATGTTGCTTTGATTAAACCTATTTCACTTTTCCTGTCATTGCAGGACAATGATACAAGGCCGTTGACTTCAGAGTCCCACTTCATGTCTTTCTTTGCTGCCCAATCTGTCTGCAGCTCTTTCCATGGCTCAGAAATGTGCGTCCTGTGGACATTTTCTCTGATCTCTCAATAAGTAGTACCTTTCTGATTCTTTGTATATATATAAAAAAATGTGTCCTGTGTCATGGATATTTCTGTTCCTGAAGTTTAGACTATGCCAGGAGAAGGAAAGGAAAGGGGCATTGAATATTTGCTCATCCATTGTCTTTATATCTCAGCTTTGCCAAACAAAAAACCCTTGTTATAGTTTCAAAATACATTAACATAAAAAATTAATTTAGACATAAGGGTTTATTTTATTGTCTTTTGTAAATTCCTTATTTTTTTAAAATAACTTTAGGATTTGATTTTTACCAAGGTCTTATAACATGTGATATCCCTAGACTTCATCAAATTGTGAATCTAACTGTGCTTTCCAGATGACTGGCACTTTAAATTCTCCCTAGCTTTGCTATTAATGGTAAAAACACAAAGTCCCTCTTTTTTCTCTAAATTGGTCCAGGCTCCAAGCAGCTGTATTCTTGCTTCTCTGTTACTGATACAAGTGATCATTATATCTCCTCAATATGCCCATAAATTTTCAGCTCTCTATTATTCATTCTGCATTTCATGGCTATGTTCATTTGTAACTATTGACAAAAATGATTAATTATGGAAGTAGCAGCAGATTCACCATTTGTAAAATATATGCTAACACTAACAGTGTATTTTCGTAGGGGAAATATGGAGCTAACTCTTGAAGATTCTGTTTCTATAATGCTGGACAAAGTAAGACACAAAAGGGCCAAGGAAGTAGATTAAAATCAAAAGAGCCACTCATCACCCTTGCTTCATATCTGTGGAATATTCCTGGGCCTTTTGCTTTGTTCATCCAATATGATCAACTTGATTCAAGGATTTCTACTTGGCTTGGTGTAGGTCTCCCACTCAACCCACCCTGAGACAAATACTTTGTAGCTCATTTACTTAGGATGTGAACTCAGAAAGCACACATAAGGGAATGGGAAAAGTAAAACAAGGCAGAAGCCAGTAGAGAGTGTGTTATGAGTGCACTGTGAGCAGTTAGGACGGTGACCCAGAGGTCCTTCTGAGGACCCTATGAGGAACCATATAAAACATGCTTCACAGTTGTCCCACTGGGGGACAGGAATGCCAAGCTATTTATCCACTGACTTCTATTTTGTCCCCAGAGGTGTGAACTTGAGCCTAGTAAACTGTGGCATCTAAGAAAACCCTCAGAGAAGGAAACCTCAGAGAGATGAAGATGGAACCCTTGAGGCAGGAAGTTGATAATGGGCCTGGGAACTGTCCAGCAAGACCGCAGGTGAATAAGAGGTTATGCGGGAAGGCATTGATGGCATCTGCTACGGTCTCCTAGCTTTATTTTAGTGGCTGACCCAGTGTAAATGCATCATCTCTGAACACAGAGCTGTTCAATGGACACAGGTAGAATCAAATTCACTAAAAAAGTGTAAGTCATTGATAGAACTCTTTGTTTTTTCAGCATTGATTTCAGACTTCAAATTCATAACCATGGCACTAAGAAGCCAGTACTTCTTTATATAATACATGTGAAATAATACATAAATTGACAAATGTTATTTGCAAGGTCAACCTATAATTCCAAAATAATATATAAGAATAAATGTATTCAAGTTATATGTGTTTTCCTTTATTTTTCCTTTCTGAGTGATGAATTTGTTTCCTCTTTGAAGGTTTGAATTAGGAGGGAAGGGCTAGAGGAAGTGTGAGTGAGTCTTGTTTGTGGGGTATCTCTGCATTTTCCAAGCTCCTATTCATTTTCCTTTCTCATTCTTTTCCTTTTGTGTGTATGTGTGAATGCATTTGTTTCTCTCTCTCTCTCTCTCTCTTTTAAATCACATCCTCCTCTCTGCTATTATTCTAGTCCCAGCTACTGCCATCTTTTGCACAGGGGGAGTACAATAGACACACATGATTTTTTTTTTTTTTTTGCATCCACCACGGCTTTTCCCTCTCTATAACCTTTAGACTAATACAAAGTCTTTTTTTTTTTGTTGTTCAAAACTCTCTAATAGCTTCCACTTTCACCCTGAGTAAGGACTAAAGTCATCAAAATGACCTACAAGATAATGTAACTTGCCTCCATTCTTCCTGCCTACCAACACTTCTCTGGCTTCATTTCATATTTTCAAACTGCTGTTCCCCTTACTCATCTACTTCAGTTACCCCCTGATTATTCTTCAAACCTACACTGGGCATGCTCCCACCCCAGGGTTTTTGTACTGCATTTTTTTCCTTTGGAATACTCTTCCCCCAGATATCTATAAGGTTCCCTCTCTATCTTCTTTAGGCCTTTGTTCAAATTGCTCTTAATTGCTATTGTAACAACCCTTTTCTCCACCAGCCAAATATTTCTTATTTCTCTGATTATTTTCCTCTACAACATGTATCATCATCTGACATACTAGTTTTCCTTCTCATTTATTATCTGCTTCTCTCCAAAAATCTCTCCCCACAGCAGAGATTTTTGTCTGTTTTATTTTTATATTTTAATTACCATAGCTATAGAACTTAGAATAGTGCTTGCTGCATATTAGGCATTTAATACTTATGTATTGATTGAGCACATTACATTCAGTAGTAGAGATTTGGGTATGTATTTCTATCTATATATATGATTTTTTTAAGTAACAAGATTCCTTTTCACATATAATATAGAAAGAATAAAATTATCCAGGACACCAGAAAAAAGCAATTCCAATTTCACTGCATCAGAGATATAGAAAATTCTTATTGAAGAATTCTCTTTATATATATATTAACATTTTATCAAATGGACATTAAATCAAAATCTTAGTTTGAAGCACTTAATATGAAATTAAAATTGGATATCGAGATATATGTAGTATCCACACAGATGCAGAAAGAGACTAAAGCATGCAAACACATTAAAAAATACTAATGGACAACCTAATGCCCATTTACTAAGCTGGGAAGGCTGTAGCTTTGCATCATGGGATTGTGAGTGACTAAAAAGGCAAAGAAAAGATTTCCTACATTTCTCACCATTTGCCCACTGACTCCTAGTCCTATGGTCTCTATAAACAAAGATATTTCTTATAAAAGTGTGATTCAAATCCCATAAGCCAATGCAAGACATACAATGCATGACTTCTGCCTTGGCATTCTGTGCCATATTCCTCACAAATTCACCATCATTTTCTACAGTCGGGTACTGTAAACTGCATAGAATAACTACTGAGAATATGGGGAAGACATGCATGGTTCAGTGTAATCTAAGAACTGAAGTACACTAGTGTGCTAGTTTGCTTGATCTTACACCATCATCTAGCCACAGACAGGTGCTACAAATCCCAGAAGATAGCTGGAAGAAAGTGGGCAAACTAGAGGGTTACATTACAACTAAAACATATGTTATACATATATTTATAATACATATATAATTATATGCAATATAACGTAAGATTACATATGCTATATGTGATAATAGTTAACTAAAAGAACACATTTAATCATTAATTGTACCATATTAAGAGAATTATTATAAATTTCAAGAAGGACTAATTTCCCAAGACAAAAAAGAAAAATTTAATAACTGAAATTCAGCCAAACAATGAACTACTTTGAATTTTAAAACAAAGAAACCAGTTAACCAAACTAAATTTTTAAAAATTGCCCAAAATTTTATGTCAGATAACTTAAACATCAATTCCAGAATATGTAAAAATAAATGTCAATGGTAGCCTGCATATCAAACATGCCTAAAAAATAGAAAAAGCATTCTAATGGTCTTATAAATTCTATAATTATATATTAAAATATTGACAAGAGAATTTTAGCCTATCTAATTTAATAAAATCGAAGTGACAAGAGTATGGGAAAGTAGGCACATTCATGGAGTGTTGGAGGGAATACATAAGTAACTATGGTCAACATTTTATACAGTCTTCATCAATATGATTTAAATGTTTTTTAAAAATGTAGATAACAACACCTCTAAATACATCTCAATGAAATGACAACTGAAAAAAGGCACCTGAAAAGATGCTTTCTGCGTTCTTGTTTAGAGTACCAAATACTAATAATCCAAACATCCATTAGTAAGAGATTATTCAAGCAAACAGTGATGCATCTACTTAATTAATTATAATGTATCCATGATACATTAATGAGAGTGAGAATATGTACATATTTATATTTAAAATATTCAATATGTATTACTGCGTGAAGACAAATTAATTTATGCATTACTAGGTATGGCACAATATTACTATTGTGGCTGTAGGAATTTTGTTTTATTTTATTAGTTTTTAAAGATTTTATTTATTTATTCATGAGAGACACAGAGAGAGGCAGAGACACTGACTGAGGGATGAAGAAGGCTCCTCACAGGGAGCCCAATGTGGGACTCAATCCTGGCACTGAGACCAGGACCTGTGCCAAAGACAGATGCTCAACCACTGAGCCATCCAGGCATCCGGGATGTAGGAATTTTAATTTAAATAATATCTATAGCATTTAAAAATCTGAAAGATTATAATAGTAAAAGTTGTATAATTAGTTACCTTTAGAGTTGTTTTTAGTATTTTTGAAAAGTCCACATTTTCTATATTGAACAAAATCTTACTTTTGTAATAAAAAAGATTAAAAAGCAAGAATCGATTGAACTGTGGCATAACCCCTCCTTGAAGTAGATGGAACTTTAACCAGATATCCAAAGTCCAAAGATACTCAGCCTTTAGATAGACAGGGATTTGGGAATCAGCAACAACAAACCAAAATAGGGAAAGGCTGAAAGGAAAAAATGAAAATAAAAATGATTCCTTAAAGAAGACTCAAGGAGATTTCCCTTTTGGGATTAAGCTTTTATGTTGTATACTATATAGTTAGGATCTGTTTCATAGCTTTATGTTCTCTTTCATTGAGTTATCAATCTTTCTTTAGTTTTATATTTCATTGTAATTTTTAATTTTAGTTTAAAACCTAGTACACTAGTTTTCCTTATCAATCTTTGTTGTTGTTTATTCAGTTTTATCAATTGCTCTTCCAGATATAAAGATTATAATCAGTTTGTCAATTTTCCAAAACACCAAAAACAAAAAAGTTATCAGGATCTTCCTTAGAATTCATTAAACCTATAACTTTATAAAGTAGTTAAGTGGTATGTTTGTCACTCTTGATCAAAGAACTTGGCATGTCCTTACATGCATGTCAACATTATTTACCTAAATGTAAATAAGAATATAAGTTTTATTCTTTTTTTTTTAAGATTTATTTATTTATGATAGACAGAGAGAGAGATAGGAGGCAGAGACACAGGAGGAGGGAGAAGCAGGCTCCATGCCAGGACTCGACATGGGACTCGATCCCGGGACTCCAGGATCGCGCCCTGGGCCAAAGGCAGGCGCTAAACCACTGAGCCACCCAGGGATCCCCCTATAAGTTTTATTCTTATATCCAACACAAAAACTTTGTTTATGGAGTATATGTTTTATGTGGTGAATTTTCATTTTTTAACTTTTGTTTTTGTTTTGCCAGCAAAGAGGACACCTACTGACTTTTAATTTAATTGTGCTGGACTACCTTTATGACATTTTAATTAGTTCTTTGTTTTTTAGGATTTTCCATATAGATTACTGGAAATAGTTATCTTTTAATCTCTCTATTTTTTTCTATGTTACTAAAATAGTAAAATGATAATAGTGAGACAAAGACAAATCAGGTCTAAAGATGGTTTGTTAATGACTTTGCAAAGAAGCAGGTTTTAGATCAACAAATTCTATTTTCTCCTCCCCCATTAGGTTATTCTTTAGTCTTTATTATTTTCTAACTGGTATTTTAGTTAATTTCATTGCAGTATTCCTAATATTGTAAAGTGATGTTTTATTTTCAGGCTTTCTTGAGCAGTAATAAAATCATTTAACACTATAACTTTTTCCTAAGTATATTTTTGGGGTGTTGTTGCTCATAAATTCCTCATTATAATTTTAAGATGCTGTTACTCTTTGACCCATAAGTAATTTAGGATGAACATACACACAAACACATGCTCAAGTAGTAAAGTAAGTGTTTTCCTTTGGTTTAGAAGTCTTCATAAGTGCTATGGTTCACGGGTTCCTTTTCATTGTTGATTTGCGCTTTCTAATTATATTCATTCAGTATCTAATAAGCTACCTTTAATAATTTGGAATTATTTGGGTTTTGATGTGTGTATCCTTTAGGATTCATGAACATAAGCAACAGAAATTTATTTTGCTAACTACTACCCATCATTCCCCCCAAAAGAGAAAAAAAATTAGTTTGTTAAAAAAAATTGTAAGAACTAAGGCAAGTAAGTAATATTAAACATTGTAAAATTTCTGAGAATCTGGCTAAGACACTTCCTCTAATTAGGGACTCTCAAAAATACTTCAACTGCAATTTCCTACTTTGTCCTCTGCCTCTGCATTATTCTCTCCAAATTCAAAGTTCTAGAAAGGCATGCCCATTTGCTAACTTCCCAGCAGCCACAAAAACAAACTAACAAAAATGAACAAGAACAAAAACAGACAAACAAGAAAGAATTTTTCATCTGGCCTCATGCCAAATTTCATACATTGCTAGCTTCTTCCCAGATGAGAATGCTTCTTGGAT